>NC_089596.1:93460456-93774331 GCF_019320115.1 Miscanthus floridulus | reverse complement strand
TTATGCAAGATAATTTTATTTGTGCCCATCTCTCATCATCATCATCTTCAAGGAGATATCATAAACTTGTGCTTGATATCAATTGAAAGTCCATTGCTAGCTCTTGTTGTCATATTGATATATCAACTAAAGACATATTTCTTGATATACCAAGTTAAAGATTATCAATCAATACCAATTGAAATATGATCTTCATAATTTTGACACCAATAGAGAGTCTTCACAAGGCTTTGTAATGTTTTGGTCGTCAGCAGCTAGCCTAGGGGCCGTGGGATGAGTATATATACACCCAAAACCAAAACTAGCCATTGGAGTTCAAAAACTAGCCATCAAGACCTGTACAGGTGCGGCACTACCGCCCTTATGCGCGGCACTGCCGCAGCTCTCAGAAATAGCACAGGTCACCTCACGAAGAACGTCATATCTCTTTACTCCGAACTCCATTTTTAGTGATCTTGGACTTTCTAGAAAGCTTGTTTCGAGAGCTATCCAGCCCAACCAAGAGAAATCCCAAAGATCAACAAGTGCGAGTGTTGTTCTATTGAAAGGATCTTCACTAGTTGATGCCAATTGGAATGAATGCCCATATCTCATATTGTCACCTTTTGTAATTAGGACACCTGCAACCTGTACATCATCCTCATTTTTTGATCCCCTGCTTGTCATCTCAATAAATCTCAATAGAGCTTACAAAAGATATGACATCTAAACTAAGATTTTCAAACCATGAGTGTAGGAGCCTCCCCCTAAATATGTGAATAGAGATTTGAATTCTCAATTTGGCATGAAAGGCCACAATTCACATTTTAGGTGTGATGGAAACCTCCCCCTACATCCATGCCTGTTGTGGGATGCTGAACAAAGTGTCATAGGAATAAGAATGATGCGTATGATAGGTCATATCAGTTCAAGCACACAAGACTCTAGCTGATACAACACAGGGTGGCACTACCGGCCATAGAGGGCGGCACTGCCGTCCTGACTATATCAGTCAGGTAGCAATCAGATTCCTATAGCAGATCATATGAATATAAAATAATCTAAACTCAGAATATGACAAGCTAAAATAGTAACCATGAATACATGTCTATATCCAAAGCAAATTTAGTCACAAAGTAGCATATTTCATAAAATAGAGTTTTGAGCGACTCTCAAACTCACAATCTAACAACTACTCTCATCGGATCTAGACATTTGAAAGGACCTAGGAAATTCTCATAAAGACAAGACATAGCATTAAATGCACAAGAGAATTTCACAACTAGTGATCATTTTGGATGTGGAAGGCATGTAGATCACTAATTGCAAAACCTTATAACATAGACTAAATTCCTCTTTTTTATAGTGCATACATATACAAGTGGAAGGCAAGAACATAGGCACTTTTGGTCAATTAAGTCCAAACAAGGGAATTTAAGCTATATTATGGAGAGTAGCTACTTAAGAGATAAAAATACAATCCAAATGAATATGCGAGATAACCAATTTGGATTGAGTTAATGTAGCATACTCATGAGAGACTCATTCTCAGCAAGAGACTACACAAATTCACTAGAAGAAAAGGTTAGTCTTAAAAGACACAAGGCATAGGATGGGCTCCCCCTTAATATGTGCATCAAGTGCTTGAATTACTTGTGAAATGCACTAGAATCGATTTAAGAGTCGAGGGAAGTTCATCCTATATCTTGGTCAAGGCATGATAAATTTGCAACAATTGAAATTATGCCAAGAAAACATACCACCACCAAGGTAGATAGATCACCACATAAATTTTCATCGATATGACCATCATAGGTGAGACTTCAATGATTTGGATGGCTATAGTTCTCACTTGATGAAATGTGGTAAAACTGAGATTTTGTGATCATCCAAGATCCATATTAGTTTCCTAGTTCTTTCTTTACCTAAAGCAACTCACACAGAGAGCAAAGGTAAAATTCATAAAATTTGCAAGTTATGAACTAGGAGTTACCACTCTTTGTTGATAAGATCCTAGGGGATCAATGGGATGGATCATAAGCACTTGATGAGCACCTAGAGAGGAGAAATAGCAATGAAAGCCCACTCTTCAATTATTTTCTCCATCTCATCCGAATCTAGGTCCATTTAAAGGATTGGAACATTCAACATTTAAACTAGGAGCACTTGATTTATAAAGACCGAGACCTCCTAGAATAATTGTGAAACACCTAGAGAATCCAAAGGAACTACCCATCCTCCTTTTTCCATGTGTGGGACTGCACATCAAACACTTGAAAGAAACCAATAATCCCACAAGATATAGGCTAAGCTCCCCCTAAATTTATGCATACAAGAGTACACAAAGTTCACTTAAGCACATTAACAATATGAGGTCAAGGGAGTGACTTGCACTATACTTCAACTGATTTGAACTCCTTGAAACTACTTCCAATTCAATAGTCTCAGCTGATTACTTCTTGTTCCAACTAGTTTCAATCACTAGCTGCTGCTTGTACTCTGATTGCAACTTATTTGGACCCTTGTGTGAGTTCTTTTCTTTCATTGAAACTCCTTTAGACCAAATTTATATTTCTCATATTTACTGATTCTTCATGACCAACTTGAGAACTAACTCAATCTTGTTGCCACAATGCAATCCAATTCCATTCAGTCAGTTTTCAGATTCTATCATCCTCAGAAAGGAAAAAGAAATCTATATCTCTCAGACCACTAGCCCAATATGCATGAAATTTGGTAGAGATCTTGATCTATGAGTCCTCTAACTTCTCTCAAAAATTTAGCTCATTTGAACTCCATTTGGTCTGTGAAAATAATTTTCTATCAAAACTGCTCAAATCTGAAACTGCACTGTTGAAGCTGACAGAAACCAACTCAAAACTGATTTTCTTCAAAACCAATCTTCATACCAATTGTGCAGCAACAAGTACTAGATGTGTATAGCATGCTCACAAAGTTTTAGGTCAATTTATCAGTATTTGAATCTCCAAATCCATGCTTGAAGGCAGTCAACTTAGATTTGCAATTTTCTGGAAAGATTTGATGATCGATGATTCTTCTTCTTTTCCTGTCCAATCTTTGAGGTGATTTCAGTTGAGAATACATACAAGATATTATATCCATTCAGTTCTCTCATCAACACTCATAATCTTGTGAATTCTTCTTGTATAGCTTATTCAAATCATCCTCAAACTTGATTCAAGCAACACTGAAACTTTTGATCTAAATGGTCTTTAGCAGCAACACCTTTCTTTAGGTGAAGAATAACCTTTAAGCTTGTGAATTAAATTAGCACAACATCTTCTTATTGATTTTCTATGAATAAGCTCAATCATAAGAAGACATTAGTAACACAAGCACTAGTTTTCCATTTAGTAACCATTTATATGTGGATGACAAGTGGGTTACCAGAATGGAGAAACCTCATAACATGGACTAAATCTCCCTTGATGTCTCATGCACATTCTTTTGAGTGGAATGGAAATGTAAATGTGCATGGTTGGTCATTTAAGTCCAAAGGGCAGATTTAACCCATATTATGGTGAGTGGCTAACATAGATAAATCTAATCCAAATTAGCTAGAGAGAAAATACATCACATGGTTTTGGATTGATAGCCTTCATATAATAGCACACTCTATTTGAGAAACACATTCTCATTTAGTGAGACTACATAAATCACTTAGAGAGAAAGATTAGTCTCACAACTCTAGCCATAGATCAAAGTCTCCTTTTATAAGTGCTCTAAGTATTTAAATTTCTCACATAGTACTTTATTCATTTAAGAACTTGAGATTTTCACTCTATGTCTAGGTCATGGCAACAATAGTGTAATCAATTTGAACTATGCCAAGAGATACTCACAACCATTATAGCATGTAGATGCCCATAAGATGAGAATGAGAATTTGGCAATCTAACATATGACAAGATTCCATCAAGTAGGAAGTTCTTGACTTGTGAGTAATAAGTCCCTTTACTTGACTTGAGCTTGATTCTTTATTCTTGGCCATTTTGAAATCTACTTGTATCCTCCAATGTGTACCAAGATTCCAAATCCATCAAACTAACTCATAATGTGCACAAACATAAACTGCTTTATCTTGTTTTTCTTGGTTTGAAGTCCACAAAGGAAAGTCAAGTCATCTATGTTGCTTGATGTGGATGATCAATTCAATTTTGATCATATTTCTATTCTATGACCAGCAACCAATGAATATCCTCAAGTGCTTCTATTATTCTAAGTGGCTACATAAGACACAAAGGAGTTTAGTCTCAAATAAATTGCACTTGAGATTTAGATGTTACCACACTTCTTGATTGTAATGGATGAGGTGGTCTTTTCATCTTCATCTTGCACATATGAAGGTTGTAGATTTGTCCATGAACTAGAGTGGAGTCAGCTGCTACTATGTAGGAGGGACGGCACTGCCGCCCTTGGGTGCGACATTGTCGCCCTGCTGATTTGCAGCAGGGGTGTGCTGCACCTCTGCATCAGAGTTGTCAGTGAAATTTGGTACAGCAGCAACTTGAGGAGCTTCCACTTTTGTAGCATGTACTTCTTGTGGTCTTATATCATCAATGGCCATTTCCTTGATTGCTTCATATGGTGGATCCTCCTTTCCTACAACATGAATAAGATCTTGCTCTACTAGAGAGCCATTAAACGCATCACATGGCAAATGATTCACTTAGACTTGAAGTACTCTAGCCACTCTTAATAATTCACAAACACACATATATTTGTGAACTATTAGAGACTACACATGTCAAGTGGCTAGCTAGCAAGGGTTAGGTACTAGTTATCGAGGTGAATATGAAGTTTGAAGTATTTCCATTGATTCATCTTCAGGTCAACCATATAAGAATACGCAATGTGAATTGATTGATAGCTTGAGTGAATATTTTCAATCAACTTGCTCAAGCACCCCGAAGCTTCATATCACCTTCAAGTACCTACAACACTTACTAAGCACAATTTGGTACCCAAACTATGTTGGGTCCATTATGGTTAGTCACAAGAGACTTAGGCACCCAAATGGCCTGTGTGCTAGCACATGGTGAACCAATCACCTTTCTAGCACAAGTGTTATTTTTGGGCCTCCTAAGCATATTTAAATCAATTGACAAGTTGAGCTTAGAAGTGTTACCCATAGGACAATCCTTACTTAAATGTCCCTTTCCTTTGCAAGTGTAGCATAGGTGGTTCTTGTTCTTTCTAGCCTTCTTTTCTTGCACTTTGCTTGCTACCTTGCTAATGAACCTCTTTGTTGATGATGACAAGCCTTCACTTTTCTTATTAGGACATGAGCCAATTTCATGTCCCTTCTCATGACAACCATAATACTTCCTCTTGCTTCTTCTTGTCTTGTTCTTTGGAAGTGTGGCTTGATCATCGACCTTGTTGGAACACATAGAAGCATTGTGTCCCATGTTGGAGAACTTGACATAAGCCATCTTCTTCTTCTCTTAGATCTTGCTCACGCCCTTCTCTTCTTTCTTCAAGGGGCAATCTCTAACATGGTGACCGTCTTTCTTGCACTTGAAGCAAGTGATGAGAGTCTTCTTTGATTGACGTTGCACCTTGATGGCCTTGAGAACTTTTCTGTTCTATCCAGGTGTGGCACTGCCGCCGTCTGTGTAGCTGGCTGAACTACTGCATTCTGGACATATTGCACTTCTTTAAGTATCCCCTTCACTTTGCCATTGTTGGACTTGTAACCCTTTTGATAAGGCTTGATGCATGCATTGGTTGATCCCTTCTCAAGCTTCTTCACCATGTCTTCATGGTTATCTTGAGAAGGTTGAGCATTGCACTTGCCCTTCCATTGAATCAAGTCCCTTTTTAGCATTTCAACTTCTTCCTTGAGCTGTTCATTTTCTTTTGCAATGGAATCATCACAAGTTTCTATAATTACATGCTCAATGGAAGGTTGGCTTGCTTGAGAGCAACACTTGTTAGCACATGATAAAATAGATGAACTTTGTGTATATGTGCATTTGTGAGTGTGAGGTTGGTATGATTTTACCGTTGTTACCAAAACCTCATAAGCAACTTCTAGCATGAGATGAGACTCCATAAGCTTCTCATGAGAGCACAAAAGCCCATCATGACTTTCTTGCAAAGTCTCATTTTTGCTAGTAAGCTTTTCCAACTTGTCTTTGAGCATATAATTCTGATCTTCTAATTGAGCAACACAAGATAGAGAGTTAATAGTATGAGTTTGCTCAATTGACAAGTTTTCATACCTTTGGACCAAGCTAGCATGAGAGCACTTAAGCTTTTCATGCCTTTTGGTTAACTTCTCCAAGCAATTGATCTTTTCAACAAGAAGCTCTTCTTGCTTGTAGAGATCTTCTTCTTGCTCTCGAATCTTCTCTATGAACTTGATCACTATCAACTTGTCTTTCTTGCTTAGACGTGCAAGGTGTTGATTGATCTCATCATTATCACTACCACTGTCACTCTCACTCTCACTCTCACTCTCACTCTCACTTACCACTTTCTTCTCTTTCTTTGCCATGAGACCGATATGTAAAGCGGAATTGAGAGTTGAGCTTCTTGGTAAGGTGGATTCATCATTTAGCTTCCACCGATTACAAGCTTCTTCTTCCTTCAAAATGTTAGTCTCATAAGAACTAAAGAAAGTAGAAGTACCACATGTAAAAATATTGTTCTCACCAACTATTTCATTACCATCCAATAAGTCATATGTTGGCGAAGAAGTGGATGTGGCATGATCAAATAGGCCTTTTGAGAGAATCACTTGAGGCTCATCATTTGTCGATGAAGTTGAGCATTCCTCAAGTGGTTTTTCCAATGAGAGGTTGCTCTCTTCATATTTGGAGTTGCCATACATTTCCTTGAGTGTGGTCCAAATGATATGAGCATCACCAAGTGGTTTACCATCTCCAAATATGACAGCATCAATTACATCTTCACTCAAAGCACTAAATAAGACATTAGCAGCTTAAGCATTGAGTTGTAAGCATTTCACTTCCTCTCTAGATAAGTAGATCAAGTCATCATGAGGAGGTGAAATGCTCACATCTATAATCTGCTCTATTTGAGGACCCATGGTCCTAAAAACATTAAGCACACTAGCAGACCAAGATGTATAATTTGAGCCATCTAAAAGTAAAAGTTCTAGAGATACCTCCTCACTTGTCGACATCGTTCTCTCAAGGCGGTTAAGCCCGAAATTGAGAGCCAGGCTCCAATACCAATTGAAAGGACCTTGATGTCGCCTAGGAGGCCTAGAGGGGGTGAATAGGCCTGTAAAAATTTAATTCGAAACTCTGTTAGAACAGAGGGCGGCACTGCCGGCCTTATAGGGCGGCACTGCCGCTCTTCAAAAATAAAGCAGACAGTGTTGATATTTCACAGATAGTAACCTGACCCTCTTAGCTGCTCAATCCTGCAAATTCAACTCAAACTCTGTTAGAACAGAGGGCGGCACTACCGGCCTTACAGGATGGCACTACCGCTCTTCAAAAATAAAGCAGATAGTGTTGAGATTTCACAGATAGTAACCTGACCCTCTCAACTGCTCAATCCTACAATAGAAAGACAAAATCCAGTTCGAAGACTGGATACCACAGAAATCTCTCACAAGAGAGAATCGAGCTACGAAACCCTAACAACAGCTAGCAAAGAGTTGAACCAGCAAGAACACAAAGTGAAGCACGCGAGACACAAAATTTATCCCGTGGTTCATCTCACCACCAAGGCTTGCCTTGCCCTCATTCTCAAATCAAGAGAATGAACTCTTGAAGTGAGGGGTAATTTCTTAGCTGTAGGATGAGGTTACAAACCTCCCAAGGCTGCCACATAAGTTGGCAAGCACAAGGGCGACGCCTAGCTGGCTAGGAGCAAGCTCCAAGAGTAACAAACCCTAGAACCGCCGGCCAAACGTGAACCAAATGATCTTAGACTTTGGGAATCATTGGATCTACTCTCCAATCGAGTTTTGCTGTCTTTTCTCTCAAGTTTTGATGGTGGAAATCAAGGATTGCTTGGGAGCTTGAAGGAGCAACAATGGAGAGAGAGAGGTGAGCTTTGGTCTATTTAGTTTCGAACTGAACCGTTGGAGAAGAAGGCTCTGCACAGTGGGCCGGCCCAAATGGTATTTATACCTCTTGGGTCCCAATGGTTGTTTATGGGCGGCACTACCGCCCTAGCCAAAACAGGTAGAATCTAGAGATTTTTGGCTAGCTACTTTGGCTAGGTAAGAGGATGTAGATCTAAAGTTTTGAGTATCTAGTTGCACAGTTGATAAACTGTACTAGAATCCCTCTTTATAGTACGGCTTTCCCTAAACTCAAATTCAAAGCATAAAAGAATATAAATGCCTTTGAGCTGGTTGCCACTTCATTTGGCAATTGAGAACTATTATCAAATATGTTTTCCTCATTCTCATTATACCTTGATTATGTGACTTGAACCATTTCCATACATATGAGTTAACCTTCATGGCTTCAAGTCACTTCCACTAATGATTTGGTCCTCAACACAATATGACTCCTCATAGCTTGATTAGTACCTCGACTCAATGCAAGTACTCTCTTCTTCACCTTAGCCATCGTACCTCGATCGCCAAGCCGTCGCTTGCCCTTCACCTTCGCTTAGTACCTCGAAGCCCTTTCCTTGCTATCTTCACCCTATCAAGCCATACTTAAGTCACATTATATTAAGCATCCATTGAAAACCATTTCTTTAATATTTTGATCCTTGCTTGAATATTTTCTAGATATGAATGTTGAGATCAATCAAGCTTCAGTTTGTCTCACATAGAGACATACATGGATCAACCTCAATATGATCAAGCCAATTCACAATTCCTTATTCCCTTCTCATTTTGGCTTGACATTCCAATTGATCTTTCATATATTTATCCATGTAAGCAAACCAATGTAGAGGCTGACTTATATCCACTATACATTGTCATTTACCAAGTATGTTTGCTTTCACATGATGCTATGATATCCCACAACATAAAAGCCATTTCATTGATTCCATTTGCATTGTTGTCTTTTGCTTGAACTAGATTGCTTCCCAAAACTTCGAATACAACAATACACAGTTTGGCATTCACTTTAACATAATGTGGCATATCATAAAGTTTGCCTACTAGTTGAACCTTGTACATACTTGTTAATACACAACCCACAAGTATATGCAATAGACTAAATTTCCTGTTCAACACTTAGCAAACTTATTAGACCTTTAATTGTGTTGTCATTCAATTTACCAAAACCCACTAAAGGGCTAGATGCACTTACAATCTCCCCCTTTTTGGTAATTGATGACAACACAACTAAAGCTTACAAGAGATTGATAAACATTAAGATTTTGAATCCTATTATATAGTGAGCTCCCCCTAAATGTGTGCATTGAAGGAATTCAAATTTTGGCCTCAAACGCCAAATGCACATATTTAAGATGAAGTGTGAGAACTCCCCTATATCTTAGCATCCTTGGGGTGCAAGGTGTAACATGATAACCGTGATACTCATGACAGTTCATGCACTCAAAGATTGCTGACCAGCAGAGGGTGGCACTACCTCTGGCTCTTGCACTTACAAGAAGTACTCATGATTCACCATCCTCGATCGCCATTGATCCCCCAGAAGCACCCGACATAAGGTTTTTAGATGAATCCGAGTCCAATATATCACCATTTATCTAGGGATACGATGGTAAGACTTTGAGCCAGAGGCAAGCAAGAGAAAGAAAGAACAAATTGAAACAAGGACGACAACGCCATGTGAAACAGCGGAAAGACACTTGGATCAAATATGAATCAGACCTAGCCGAGTACAATAGAAGAAAATCAGAACAAGAAATCGAAGAAGGACGAGCAGCGAGTACTCCCTACGATAAGATCTGGGAAGCACTAGAAGAACTCAGGGCGACCTCACATCCCAATGAGAAACAAGAACAGCTTCGAGATTTCCTTCGATCAACAATCTTTAAAATGAACGATGGAAAGGCAACATCTCATGAACAGGAAGATCAAAATCAAAGGAAGTCTGCTTTTGAAAGATTAGGACCAAGTGGAAGCCACAACGGAGGAAGCCGAAGAAATCACAGTCAAAATAACCGAGTTGAGCAACCAAGAAAGGACAAAAGCAGAGCACCTACTCAGACAACCACACAAAACTACTCTTACCAAGATGACAGCTGGCAAGAAGGGGCACAGAATCAGAATGTACAGAAGCCAGAACACACAATAGATTTCCCTGTTTTGCAAACAGACTCACTTCGATTTGACTACCTCATAAGTTCAAACCGTCCAACCACTCCAAATATGACGGCAAGACCGAACTGAAGCAATGGCTCAGGATTTACTCATAATCGATTGAATTAGCCAGAGGAGACGATGATATCAAAACCTTGTTCTTCCCCATGGCCCTAGAAACCATGCCGCTTCAATGGTTTGACAAATTAAATCTCAGATCAATCAGAAATTGGGAAGACTTACAAAGAGCTTTCTATGAAAATTTTGTGGGAATTATTACACATCTAATCACCCACGCAGAATTAAAAGGACTCAAGCAGAAAGGAGGTGAAAGTCTCCGAAATTACTATCGACGATTTGGCAAACTACGAGCTCAAGTACATGACATCACACAACAAGAAGTAATCGAAGCTTTCTCTCATGGAATCATGGCTAGGTGGCAATTCCAAGACTTCTGCAAAGAAAACCCAAGAAATAATGAAGAATTCAGAAGAATAGTAGAAAAGATGATTACTGTAGAAGAAAAAAATGAAAGAAAGATTCCTGGAAAGGAACAACAGAGACAACCCAGACAGGCAAAATCCTCGAAACAATAGACATTAGGAGAGAAAGCGAGGTCCAGACAACATGGTAGCAATGGCTGACAAATCAAAGAAATTTACCAAGCCTAGAAGATATGACAACATTGAGAACATGTGTTGCCCTTTGCACCCCAACGGGAGGCACACCATCGGAAATTGCTACACCTTCAATGAAAGGTACACTAGAAAAGATAGCAAGGGAAACAATAAAGAAGACAATTAGAAAAAAGGAGACAACCATGATGACAAGGGATTCCAAAAATCCAGAGGGACAGTAGTAGTAATCTTTGCCGGGATCCCAGACTCCAGAAGCAAACATCAAGAAAAGCTAGCGCTACGAACAATTATGGCCGCAGAACCCGCTACACCAAGATATCTCAACTGGTCAGAGTACCCAATCCAATTCTCAAGAGAAGACCAGTGGACCAGCGTAGGAAACACAGGCCATTACCCATTGGTTCTAGATCCAACCATTGCCGGCATGACTGTCATGAAAGTACTAATTGACGGAGGAGCAGGACTCAACATCATCTTTTCAGAAACTCTAAGGAAGATGGGACTACAACTCGCTGGGATGATCACACCAACAAGCACACCTTTTTATGGCATAGTACCCAGCAAGGCAGCAATGCCATTTGGACAAATCACTCTACCGGTTACCTTTGGGACTCCCTCAAACTACCGCACAGAGTTCATCAAATTTGAAGTCGCAGATTTCAATTCCTCATATCATGCAATTCTTGGGCGCCTAGCACTAGCAAAATTCATGGCAATACCGCATTATCCATACCTGTTGCTTAAAATGCTAGGGCCTAATAGAGTTCTTTCTCTTCGGAGCGATTTAAAGTGCGCATTTAACTGTGATGTACAGGCGATCCAAATTGCAGCAAAGGCACAGGCAAACGATGGAAGAAAAGAAATAGCCACTATCGCCGCAGAAACAAGCCAAGAAGAACTAGAGATATCGGCTAAGAGACCAAGCATCCTAGCACCACCAAAAGAAGCCAACGTGAAACAAATCGACCTAGGCACCGGTGATCCCACAAAAACAGCAACCATCAGTGCCCACCTATCGGCAAAATAGGAACTCGCACTCACCAACTTTCTTTGGGACAACAAGGATATCTTCGCTTGGAAGCCGGCCGACATGCCAGGGGTCCCAAGAGAGTTGGCTAAGCACGGAATTGATATCAATGAAGGCTCCAAGCCTGTGAAGCAACGACTACGGTGATTCTCTCCCGACAAGAAGGCAACGATTAAAAAAGAAATTACAAAACTAATGGTAGCTGGATTCATCAGGGAAATTCTACACCCAGATTGGCTAGCAAATCCAGTTCTGGTATAGAAAAAGAACACAGACAAGTGGCACATGTGTGTTGACTACACAGATCTCAACAAACACTGCCCAAAAGATCCATTCAGGCTACCGCGCATTGATCAGATAGTTGATTCAACAATAGGATCTGCCCTATTATCTTTTCTTGATTGCTATTCCGGGTATCACTAGATCGCATTAAAAGGACAGGACTAGAGCAAGACATCTTTCATCACTCTGTTCGGTGCCTACTGCTATAGGACCATGTCATTTGGACTTAAGAATGCTGGAGCCACTTACCAAAGAGCCATCCAAACATGCCTCGGTGATCAGATCAGCAAAAACATAGAAGCATACGTAGATGACGTGGTTGTAAAAACAAAGAACCCGCATACACTGATTGAAGACTTAAAACAAACCTTCAAGAACCTGAAAAGGTGGAGGTGAAAATTGAACCCAAACAAGTGCGTATTCGGAGTTCTCTTAGGACAACTACTCAGATTCTTGGTCAGTCATTGTGGATTCGAAGCAAGCACCAAGCAAATTCGAGCAATAACAGAGATGGGCCCTCCTCAAAACATCAAATAAGTACAAAAACTAACAGGCTGCATGGCGGCACTCAACCGTTTCATATCAAGACTCAGCGAAAAAGGGTTGTCTTTCTTTAAACTACTAAAGAAGACAGACAAGTTTGAGTGGACGGAAGAAGCCAATGAAGCTTTCAAGAAACTTAAGGCATACCTCACCTCCTCACCAGTACTCACACCTCCAAAGAAAGACGAAGACATAATGCTATACATTGCAGCAACTACTACTGTAATCAGCACGGCAGTAGTAGTGGAAAGAGAAGAAGAAGGGCGTGTGTATAAAGTACAATACCCAGTATACTACATCAGCGAAGTTCTATCAGAATCAAAAATCTAGTATCTGCATGTGCAAAAACTAATCTACGCCCTACTGATCACTTCACACAAGCTTTGTCACTATTTTGAAAGCCACAAGATTACCGTGGTAATAGATTTCCCACTAGGAGACATCTTACACAACAAAGACGCAACAGGACGCATATCTAAGTGGGCAGTTGAACTCGACGCTCTCAACATCGATTTCACCCTGTGGAAAGCAATTAAATCCCAAGCCCTTGCTGATTTTGTTGCTGAATGGACAGAAATTCAACAACCCGTATCAAGCGCCATCCTTAATCACTAGAAGATGTACTTTGATGGATCACTTAAGCTAGGCGGAGCTAGGGCGGGCGTCCTCCTAATTTCTCTAGACGGAAGACAACTAAAGTATGTCCTCTAGATATTATGGCAAGCCACAAACAATGAAGCAGAATATGAAGCTCTCATACATGGGCTAAGAGTGGCTATTACCCTCGGAATCAAGCGACTACTCGTATACGGTGATTCAGCAGTAGTCATCAACTAAGTCAACAAAGATTGGGATTGCACCAAAGAAAACATGGGTGCTTACTGTGCTGAAATCTGAAAACTCGAAAAACACTTCCAATGACTAGAAATTCTACATGTCCTACAGGATTCCAACATTGCAGCAGATGTCCTAGCCAAGCTTGGATCTGACAGGGCAAAGGTACCACCCGGTGTATTCATAGAGGAGTTATTAGCTCCTTCTATCAAACAACCCGGTGAGATAACCACAGAACTCACAGCCAAAGGCAACCAGATTCTGGTGATCAACACTTCATGGACACAGGTTTTTATTGATTACATCAAAGAGAATAAGTTGCCGGCGGAAAAATAGCAAGCCACACAAGTCGTCCACAGAAGCAAGAATTACGTCCTAGTAGGAGGCAAGCTATATAGAAGAGCCGCATCATCAGGAGTACTCCTAAAATGCGTCTCATTTGAAGAAGGCAAACAAATCCTAGATGAAATACACTCAGGCTGCTGTAGAAATCACGTCGCTTCAAGAAAACTAGTCGGCAAAGCATTCCGCACTGGTTTCTACTGGCCAACTGCTTTGAAAGACACAGAAGAACTCGTCAGAAGATGCAAAAGTTGTCAAATGTTCGCAAGACAAGCTCATGTGCCAGCCCACAACCTCATCTGTATTCCACCCGCTTGGCCTTTCTCCTGCTAGGGGCTAGATCAAGTGGGACCTCTCAAGAAAGCAAAGGGCGGTTTCGAGTACATCTTTGTAGCAATCGACAAGTTCACCAAGTGGATCGAATACAAACCACTCGCAAAATACAGCGCAGCCAAAGCGGTCAAGTTCATCCAAGATATTATGCACCGCTTCGGCATGCCTAATCGAATCATCATAGATTTGGGTTCTCCCTTCACAGCTACAGAATTCAAAAGTTGGGCACAGGATTGTGGCTTCAGTATAGATTACACATCAGTCGCACATCCAGAAGCCAACGGACAGGTAGAAAGGGCTAATGGATTCATACTAGCCGGATTAAAACCAAGATTGTATGAAGAACTAGTAGACTATGGGTCAAAATGGACCGAAGAATTACCCAAAGTTGTATGGGGGCTACGGACTCAAATAAGCAGAGCCACCGGATACTCACCTTTCTTCCTGGTATACGGATCAGAAGCCGTACTACCCACAGACCTGATCTGGACGTCACCAAGGATAGAACAATACGACGAAGGAGAAGCAGAACACACCTGAAGATTAGAACTCGACATCATAGAAGAAGTTAGAGTAAACGCTACCCTGCAATCAGCAAAATACCTTCAAGGACTAAGGCGCCACTACAACAAGAATACACAGTCTCGATCATTACAAGTCAGAGACCTAGCACTAAGAAGAATACAAAAAACCGACGGACGACACAAACTACTCAGTTCATGGGAAGGTCCTTTTATCGTCGCAAAAGTCATCAGACCAGGCACATACAAGCTCATAACTAAAGATGGAAAAGAAGTCAATAATACATGGCACATCAGTCAGCTATGAAGATTCTACGCATAAAAACAACTCAAGGGAGAATATGTATACAAGACACAAGAGGTCAATGTTCATGATCAACAAGATACCGCAATGTATCATTGTAACACATTAATATTCATGATCAATAAAGATGATTATCTCTCGACAAACATATGTCTCATGGCTCTATCCAAGTTGTTTCCTAAATGCAAAATGGCTGAAAAGATGCCTAAGCATCCCGGCCGAGAGCAAAATAGTTGAAAAGACACTTGAGCCCGCCGATGAGGGTAGCTAACAAGCTAACACCCAAAATAAAATGTAAAATGGCTGAAAAGACGCCTGAGCATCCCGGCCAAGAGCAAAATAGTTAAAAAGACACTTGAGCCCGCCGATGAGGGTAGCTAACAAGCTAACACCCAAAATAAAATGCAAAATGGCTGAAAAGATGCCTGAGCATCCCGGCCGAGAGCAAAATAGTTGAAAAAACACTTGAGCCCGTCGATGAGGGTAGTTAACAAGCTAACACCTGAAATAAATTGCAAAATGGCTGAAAATATGCCTGAGCATCCTGGCCGAGAGCAAAATAGCTGAAAAGATGCTTGAGCCCACTGATGAGGGTAGCTAACAAGCTAGAACCCAAAATAAAATCAAAACGACTGAAACTAAGCCTGGGCATAGACTAGAGCAATATCAAAAGCAAGACCCTCCAGCTACTTGCACCAAATAGCAAGAGGCTCGGGGGCTACACTGGAGATACCCAAGAACACAAAGATCTACATATAACAAGTTATTTACAACTCGACGGATCAAGAAAGGTCGTCAACACAAAGGTCTACATATAACGAGTTGTTTACAACTCGATGGATCAAGAAAGGTCGTCAACACAAAGGTCTACATATAACAAGTTGTTTACAGGGCATAAGAGAAGGCCAGACAAGCACTCAACAGATCAAGAAAGGTCGTCAACACAAAGATCTATATATAACGAGTTGTTTACTCAAAAAGAAAAGTACTCGACAAATCATTCAAGGAATAGGCAGAGCATTTAGGCAAAGAAGACATCAACAAAAAAGACCTTCATTCAAAAAAAAGAAGTATAATGTCATATTACAAGGCACGAGCATAAAAGTCAAATACATCAAGCCTCATCATCAGGAGAAGGGAGAATGATATTGAGATTATCTACTATCCTACTAGCTAAGTCTTCAACTTCAGGCTCCATCCTCTCAACAGCATCGATGTATTCTTAACTATCAGCTTTCTCTGCTATCTTGGACAAAGGAGCCGCTGGAGCAAGAACCCAGACTTGGGCCAGAACATTCTTGGTACATAGTTGAGCACACCTCTTCACAAACTCTTGGAACGAGTCAGAATTCAAGGAATCAACTGAGCCCAAGATTGCCCGTCATCTGCTGGAGTTCGAAGAACGTCGGCTACTGAATGAAAGGATTTCCACAAAGCCTTCCAGTTTTTAGTAGCCGTCGCCAACCTGCCAGACAAGTCTTCAATGGTTTTCTAGGCCTACACAAGATCTCTATCAGCTCCATGCCTAATCAACTTAGCAAGCGCAAGTTCCTCTTCAGCATGAGTAATTACCTCCTCAGCCTTGTTATGACTTGTACGAACAAGAGTCTTCATTTCTTCAACGCCCTCCGAGAGTTTCTGCTTTTCAACCCGAAGAGCTGGACAAAGTAACAGACAACAAGTCAGCAGAAAAGAGAGTGAATACAAAAAGAAACAAAAATAACCCTCAATACCGTTGCAATCCTTCTTCACGGCCTCCAAGTCCTTCACGGCCTCCGAGTTCTTTCGAGCCTCCTAAAGAGCGGCATCCCTCTGCTTCTCGATTTCAACAACCCGGGCATGTATAGACTTTTCTTTATCCTGATGCGTTTGATGCTCAGCCTCCATCTCGGCCCAGAGGAGATCAAGATCAGCTTTCAAGGTGCTCACTTCTGAAGACAACTTTTTCTCATTTTCAGACGAGAAAAAGAAGCCGGTATGATCATGAGAGAAGGACTGAGCAAAAAGATACAAAGAAAAACAAAGAATAAGGACCAAAGAAAAGCGAACATCCAAAGAAGGAGCAATGAAAAAGCTTACTTGGAGCTTTTCTCCAAAAGAAGTTGTAAGGGACGACAAGTTTCCCCAGGCAGCAGTTAATTTCGATAGCCGATGAGTGGCATCGAACTGCTGCACCACATCATCAGCAAAAGGCTGACCGCCAGAGGCAAGTTAAGGAGAAGGAGAGGCTAGCCGAGGTGAAGAAGGAATGACCAGAGCGACCTCCTAGGAAGCCAAGGCCAATCCCTTAGAAGGACCCGACGCAATGGCCACGGTTACCTCCAGGGCGGCCAAGTCTGTAGTGGCACCATCGCCAGAAAGCTTTGTAGCCCCCATAGCCACTTCACCAACAGTACGCTACGAGTCCTGAGGCTCAGTACTTAGTGGCAAGGCGGAGGGCTGAGAAGAAGTCGACGAAGAAGTGAGAGAAGACGAAGGGCTGAAAATTGATAAAAGAAATCACCGATGAGAACTAGAAAAAAGGAGAACAGAAGCAAAAAGATGAAGCCAGAATCTACTCACCCAGCCACCTTCTTCTTCGTGAAACCAAAAGAAGACCTCGCAGGGGGGACTACGGTGGCAAAAACGTCCTGGCCACTTGGCGACAGGAGCGGTATAGCCAATACCGGAGCCCCAGAAGAAGCCGGGGCTGGAGCCTCGGAAGAACTCAGCACCGGAGCTGTGGAAGAACTCAGTACCAAAGCCATCAAGGGACTCAACACCGAAGCTTCAGAAAAAGTCAGCGCAGGAGCCTCAGAAGGACCCATACCCAACGTCCGGTTACTTCAAAAAAGATCAAGACTAAAAGTCAAGACAAGGAGAAGAAATTCAATGGTAGGGGGATATGAAAACAACTCACCACCGCATGATAAGGGGTACTTCATCATCCTCTTCCCCCTCGGTCTTGACCAAGGCCACCAAGGCACCCGCTGAAAAAAGAATAAAAGCACTCGGTTCAAGATAAAAGCAAGAAAACAAAGGGACAAAGAGTATAAATATGCTCACCTAAGAGCATGCTAGCTACAACTAGAGTACCTAGAGGAGTACTTGGCTTGCGAGACTTCTTGGAAGCAGGTAGGCCAGACGAAGACCCATCTGTTCACCCCCTCTTCAAGACACTACGAGGACCGTGGGGGACTAGACGAGGAACATATTCTTCATACACATCAACAAATCCGAAAGAAACTCCAAGAAACATTGTGGAGATTAGGGACTTACTGGTTGTGGAAGCTCCGGCAAGTTTCTTCCTAGTGTTCGCCACGACAGGGGGAACAGCAAGAGAAAGGACTGGGTCAACAAAGTTGCACCCAAATTCCTACAAAAAAGAATAAAACAACAAGACAAGGAAAAATTAAACAAAGAAGGATACATCAAAAATACATAAAGTACCCAAACGAGGAGAAAACAACTTACAGTTGGAGGCAAGTTGTTGGCAGAGAACTCGGAGATAGTAAGCGGGACAACGCTTGCTCCTTTCAGCATCTTCTGGAGACGCTTGAGTACCTCCTCATCGGTCAGCTCAAGAGCTAGGACCATGCGTGAAGGATCCTCAGCCCCAGAGTACTCGAAGCCAAGGTGCTCTCGCTCCTTCAAAGGCTGAACTCGGCGACAAAGAAAACTTGAGACAATGCCAAAGCCGGTTAAACCCTACTATTTCAGCATACTAATCCTATCAAGGAATGGCTGGATTGCCTGAACCTCAGCAGACGACACAGGATTCTTATCCCAGCGGTCATTAACCATGGGACCAGATTCAGAGTGGACAGCAAGAGAAGGGATCAGATTGGCGGCATAAAACCAGTCGGCACGCCAATCTCTTACAAAATCAACCAGGTCATAATCAAAGAACTTGCTCTTAAGACCCTGGCGAAATTGAATCCCACAACCACCAAAAACGCTGGTTTCTTCATGGCGGGGTTGGGGTTTTAGGTGAAAGAAGTAATGAAATAGAGAAAGAGAAGGGGGAATTCCAAGGAAAGCTTCGCAAAGATGAACAAAGACAGAAAGGTGAAGGACTGCATTAGGAGCAAGATGGTTCAAGCAAATCCTAAAATAACTGAGAAATTGATGAAGAAAAGCAAAGGTAGGAAGGCAAAGTCCAGCATGAATGAAAGAGACAAAAAGGACAATCTCACCAGGACCTGGAGCAGGGACCCGATGCTCGCCTGGAACTCTCCATTCAGCAATGGCCTTACTCTGGATCAAGCCATCGCTAACAAGCTTGCGGAGCTGCTCTTCGGTGGTTGTCGGAGTTGGCCAAGACTTCTAGGCGGCCCTCATAGCAACAAACTCCTGATTCTCAATCATGGAGAGTGATGACTCCTCGTCCATGAAGGAAGATTGGGACTTGCTTGCGGTTTTCTTCTTACCCATGTACTAATAGAGGAAAAAAGCAACTAGGGGAAGAGAAAGCTTAGACAGCGGTGCTAAAGACGGCGGCGGCAATGGTGACGGTGGATGACTGAGAGCTAGGGTTTGAAGGCAAGAGAAAGGCAATAAAGAAAAAGAAGATGAAGGGTCTTTAAATAGATTTTACAGCATTAAAAATGGCCCACCAGGCCCATTAAAGCACCATGTGAGAACGCAACGGTCCATTTACTGACACAGCTAAAATGACGGAGGGCACAAATCCACACAACGGTACAATTCAACGGGCAGATTTCAGACTCATCCATCCAGCACTACTATAGAGTTATCAGATAACCACAAGAACAACCCGTCAACAAAGAAGAAAAGAAGGGCAACTTCACAAGGAACATAAGAACTCAGTTCTTATGGAAAGAACTCGGGAATATCATGAACAACCAGAACTATAGCAGAAAAGTAAATAACAACTCAGAAGACAAGATTCTTTCCATTACAAGCGACTTCAAAATAGAAGATTATAAATCTTACAAGACCCAACATACTCGGTACCATGAAAAGCAAAGTAACAAAGAAGAACACGGACACGGCTGGGCTCTGAAACGACTACGTGTCCCAAATTGCTACTCGGAAGGACAAACCGCCATCGGCTACACTGTTTTCTTCAAAGGATGGACGCAGTGCATCCAAGGTGGAAATCAGCAGCACGGTAGGACAACATGGAGCAGAGAAGGTCGGCAGGCATCTGTCTACCCAAGACCGATGTGATGCTGGATATGGTGTTGATCTGCACCGGACAGTCTCAAGACAGGCGACGAGGATCAACCCAGAACTGCCAAATGAAGGAACGAAGTCCACATCATAAGACTTTCTGCAACTACCACCACGTACATCCTAGTACATTGTTGCCATGGGATTAGCCTACCTCTAATCCCTATCACAAGACTTCCTCCAACTACGACAAGACACACAGGAACTACGAAACACGCCCGGGGGCTACTCTACTTCACAAACTACCATGTTAATAATCACAAAGGTTTCAACACAATGTTCAATGGATGAAAACAAGCACTCCGAGAGGGTATTTATAGATCAAAGGAGCGGTGAACATGGACTAGGAGTACCAACAAAATAAGCCTAACAAAGGACATAGTGAAAAGACATGACTCAATAATGGAAGACTCAGACGAGAGGGAACAGTACTCAAAGACGGGCATATTCGGAAGAATATACCAACACAGTACAACCCGTGAACAAAAGACATTCACACTCAATCACCACCATACAACTACATCTAACAATAGCAGACTACCAGAGAATATGCCAAAACCCTGCTTCCGAGTTCTTACTGAACAAAACAACCCGGATATATGCTCGGGGGCTGCAAAAGGAGAGGTATACAGTTCTATCAAACAACTCAGATTCAAGACCTTCCAACTTTTTGTTCCAAATAGCAAGAGGCTCGGGGGCTACACTCAGTGAGTGCACTTTTTTCTCCAAAAAAAGCGCACACCACTCAGAATGCTTCTTCAAGACAGACGGCGTCAGGGCCACAAGACAAAAAGAACCCGAACACAGCTAAATCAGAGCCCCTTTTTCAACAAAGAAGTCGGGGAGCCTTTCGACGAAGAATCAGGAAGGTTACAAGAAAAGACCCTCAAGCTCCTTGTGCCAAACAGCAAGAGGCTCGGGGGCTACATCCATATGGGAGTACTTTTTTTCAAAAAGGTACACACCATGCAAAGATCTCACGAAGCGCTACACGGTTTCAATCAAGAAAGCACTCGGACGACGCTTGTTCCTGCTCAACAAGACTTGAAGGAACAAGACGAGGCTTCCAGAACTCAACCATGAAGTGCTCGGGGGCTTGTCAGTGCGGGACCCACGGGATACCCCGCAAGGAAGGAAGAAGACCTAGTCTAACTAGGACTCTTCCCCTGTAATCTTAGTAGCAGTGTTACTCTATAATCCTACTAGGAATTCTCATTGTAAACCGACTAGGACTCTGACCTCCTGACTATATAAAGGAATACAGGGCTCCTTAGATAGCGAGTTCAACAGAACAATTGTACGACGCAACACTTCATAATCAATCCAACGCAAAGGCTACCACCGACTGGACGTAGGGTTATTACTCGATCTGCGATCGAGGGCCTGAACCAGGATAAATCGACTGTCTCTTGCGTTAACCATCGAGTTCTGCATACGCCGAAACCCAAACATACTGCCCCGGATACCCCCGTGGTAGGCTATCGGTGGTCAAACATCGACAATGGCTAAATGCCAACATTGGTCCAAATAGTCTTTATCTTAGCATGTTGACCAAATATATAGTACAAGAAAATATTAATAATATTATGAGCTATTTTTATAATAAATTTATTTGAAGATATAAATATTGCTAATATTTTTTCTACAACCTAGTCAAGCTTAAGAGAGTTTAACCATTACACGACACTTAAAAAGGGACATAGGGAGTAGGTAGCATACCATGTCTATTTGTACCAATGCGTCCGAGACAAGTCAACGGATCTAAATGATACCACAATAAATATTTAGGGACCCAAATACATATTCTCTCTGTTTCTGAGTAAATAGATTTTTAGAGTTGTCTTAAATCAAAATTTTAAAACTTTAACCAAATTTCTAAAAAAAATCTGTCAAGTTTTATGACATCAGAATTAGTATTATCGCAGAATATATTTTTATAATATGCACATTTTTTGTCATAAATATTGTTATTCTTTCATATAAAGTTAGTCAAACTTAAGATAGTTTGATTTACCCGGATTCTAGTCATGGATTTATCAGGGAACAGACAAAGTAAAAAGGATAGAGACCCAAATATATATATATATATATATATATATATATATATATATATATATATATAGGGAGAGGCTATTCAATAGCCGGCTACAAAATAAGTTATTCTGTAGCCACCTCCATTTACTATAATTTTATATACTAATTTACCATAATGTCAATATATATTTACGATAGTTGGGTTACTATAACACATGTGGATATTTACCATAACATTATATTAAACCACTTAGTAAGGAGTTACTATAATCTCATAAATTAACATAGTAATTATCATAACTGAAAGTGGCTACAGAATAAGTTATTCTGTAGCCAGCTATAGGATAGTAGTTCTATATATATATATATATATATATATATATATATATATATATATATATATATATATATATATATAATAAGAGTTGAAAATCTGAATGACATTGCCTACAAGTTCAAAGATTCAAATACCAAAATTGGAGAGTTGTGACTTGTGACCCACGTGACAGCGTCGCTCTTTCTAGTTAATCACTGACACATTCACGTGGCTCGGATTTTGACACGAAGGCCAGCCTATCCAAATCTGCCGCCAAATTAGCACAGGAATACATATCATTTTCCACATTTAATCCTTTCCATATCAACATCTCGACAACAGCATAAATTTTAAAAGGCGCTCCTGTCGCCGCCGGGGAATGAGATCGTCTGCAGTCGCGTGGCTCGACTGCACCCTGCAGTCAGGCCATCTCCACCGTCCGCTGTTGATTCAACGGTATCTCTGCCAAAGTGACTCACAGCCTGCACAAACAAGGCCCATCACAGCCCAGATCCAACCGAGAGGTCCCCTTGGTGTTGCCGTTCCGGCGTTCTGAGTCTGAGCTGTCATCCCCTCGTCGAGAGCCGTGTCGTCCCCACCCCCTCGTTGAGAGCCGCGCCGTCGCCATCTCTGCTCCGCCTACCGCGCCGTCTCCATCCTCACGCCGAGGACCGCGTCGTCGCCGTACCCGCGCCGAGGGCCGCGCCATCACCGTCCTCATCGTCGAGGGCCACACCGTCGCTGTCCCGGACACTGCCGGCATGCAGCGTTTCAGCCTTGCTCACCTCCTTCACGCCTTCCCCTGTGCAAGCTCGAGGTCATCTAGCTGCAGACAGGTTGCGGTCCCAAGAGCTCAATTTCTAGTGCTATAGCGGCAACCTGCATGGAAAGGGACAGCGACAAGAAGGCGTCGTGAAGGCTTGGAGCAGCAGAAACCACGCACGGAGCAGTGCTAAGATCTGTCCTATGATGCCTGCAGTGACACTTGAATTTGTTGATTGAGAATGTTGTATAGACTGAACATTCTGCTAGATGCGATGATTGAATGTTGCATTGGAATCAGTTTGGAAGAAGATTATCAACACAAGCTGATCGATATTATTTTTCGATTGAATATTGCATTGGAATCAGTTTGGAAGACGATTATCAACACAAGCTGATCGATATTATTTTCCAGTGCTCTAAAGAATACCATTGTATCTTTCAGTTTAGGTCCCGTACGCTTACTAGGGAATGACCCCAGGAAGAATTCCGGGCCGGATCGTTAACTTTCATTTATATTAGCTTTCTAGGGCCGGAGTCGTTCATGGCGTCGAATCGTCCCAAACGAACGGATCATCACAAATCTGATTCAGCCATACAATCGATCTGTTCCAGATGCAGCTCTTGCCGCACAGGCTGTCGTCTCTCTTGCCGTGCAGCAACATCGTCGCCTCTGCCGTGTAGCAGCCACAATACCTCCCCCTCGAAGAGGAGCCAGAGCTTGCCATCGCCACTTGGCGACCTTGCCATGTTGTATCTCCTCGCTCGCGTGGATCCAAACACCAAAGACCGGCAAACGGCGGCGCTAGGAGCGGTTGCACCTTGCAGCCTCCTTGAGGTTGAGGACGCGCGTCGCAGCATTCTTGAGCTGGTGGGCCGTGCTGCTGTTGGGCTTTGTGGAGGGGTGTAGCAGGTGTTGAAGTCTGGTGCAAGCTGGGCGCTTGGATGGCAGCAGACGGCAAGGATTGACCGATTGCTCAGAGCAGTCGTTGAGGCTGACTGCAGAGGATCTCGTTTCGCCAGCGGTCCCTTCCGTCTCCGATGGCCTGCGGGACGTCGCGAGGGGGTGGGGATCGCTGGTCTCTTGCGGCGCCGGCGAGGCGATGGCGGCGGTGTCGCGGCGGAATAAATCCTCTCGGACTCTTCCTCGCCCCATCGGCGCTCCACTCCGGCGATGATGGCGAGCCCATGGAGGTGGTGCTCCCCGTGTGGAGTCCTTGTACAGGAGACCGCGCAGACTGCCGTTCTGTCGTCTCCGGGGGGCGACGGTGCTGGCGGCGTGCTTCGTCAAGGGTGCGGAGATGGCTGCGGGTGATGCGGAATGCGGGAGTGTGGATCGAGCTCGAGCTTCCATCGGCGTGAGTCGACAGCGAGCTTTGATTCAAGATCGGAGGAGCTTGGGGCACGTCCCCGGCCGACGCTTCTTCAACGACGGAATCGTCCCGGCCTCAGTGTTGGGCAACTACTGCAGCTCGATAAAGCTTCTATGCGATGGAGTTCCTCCAGATCTGGGCGGCGGCGTGTGCTCCTGATGCTGGAGATGGACTGTGGCGGCGTTCGTCGACGAGCACGGTGGCCAGGGTTAGGACAGCTGTCTCTGTTTCCTGTACCTTCGTATCTGTATGTGTCTGTGTACATTCTCCTTATCTAAGTAATACAGATACATTTTATCAAAAAAAAAAACAGCATAAATTTTAAAAACATGGGCTTCACTAAAGATATACATCAATACAATGAATCAGCCATATCCTCAAAAAATTGCAATTTCTCACTCGACAAGGCAACGAAACAAGATTGAATGAAACTTGAGCCCCCCTAATCTGGGCCTAGTCACTACCAACCTACACTACTTACAAAAACCAACTATACTTTTTCCCTGTTTTTCATCCCTGTGTATAAGTACAAAGTTAGATCAAACTTGTGGCCTCAGTCAGCCACTCAGCTGCATGCAAATATACAGTTAGATAGCCTTGTGACATCCTGGCCTTCATTCTATATGTCCTACATCACGCTGCTTATAATCACAATTTATGGTTGTGGACTCCATGGGGGAGATTCCCTTGCTACTCCACCTGGGGTATGTGCTCTTCAACCTTTGATGGAAGCCTTGTGTATTGTGCCAGCAGACTCCCCCATTTCTCTTTCTATGCGATCTTATTGTATTTTAGTATCTCAAGCAATAGATAATGCAGTTGTCAATGGGGGTAGCATCACAAGTGTGGAGTAAGCTGTGGCGATTCAACACCATGTGCAGAATCCCTTGCTCTTTCCAACTCATTGCGAAGAAAGCAACATGTTAAAGCAGAAGTGACTAACATAAAACACATCTTCTTCCCCTTGTTCCCCTATTTTGTATTCACCTTGTTATATGTCAGAAATGTTCCTTGTGGAATTCGAATTTTGTTGTAGACTTGCCATTGAATTCATAACAGAGTTTGCTTAGTTCCTGTGCTAGAACTGGAGCCCCACAGTAGAACACTCCTGTACACAACAACAACAACAACAATTACCTTCTTTTTGGGTTATATGGACCTGCTTTGTTGCCCTGGCCACGCCCAGGCAGCACCATCCCACCCTAGGTGCTCAAAATCAGATGCCTGGGGTTGCTGCCTAGTGCCTAGGCCAGGCAGCTTTCCCATGGTCTGAACTATACAGGCCCAAAATTAGCCAAAAACAAAAGTATAGACTTCCAAAAGTCCTTGTAAGCAAGGAGGCTTTCAAGTCCTTACCCATGTGTGCTCATTGTTCACAGTAACCACCTACTTTTACTGAGATCTAGGAAGTTTCTTGCTTTAGTTATATGCATGAGCTAGTTCAGGTTTTATAAAGGAGTTAACAAAACCATCCTGTAGGATATTCACAGCTAAAAATGATAAAAGGTAGCTTTCAACTATATCAGGAATATGAAACGTATCTGACCTATCTTAGCATATGGATGTTTGGTAGCTATCTTAGATAGGACCTTCTTAAAATTTGGTCTTGCAAAATGTGTCCGCACCTGCAAAAACAGCTTATCAGTACAACAAAAACAAAAAGATTTTTCTGCCAAGCGAGTTGGGGTAGGAAAAAAAGAAAGAAACAAAAAAGAACAGCATATCATTTGGTACCAAATGACAAGTTATTCCACATATTTTCTTAACCTGTACTACAATGAAGTTTTAACGCTTTAGGATGTGATGCATATTGGAGTGCTGGAACTTACTTTAGTTCCAGAAACTATATCAACGCCATTCTTGGCATGGTTGAGAGCTTGTAGCATCGTAATGAGTGCTGACCGGGCATCCCCTTCCTCATAAACACTTGTGAGATAGTTGTGCATCTCAATGATATTCTAGTATTGAACAAGAGCATCTGTAAGAACAAATTTGCAAAGGGAAAACCAAATAGCATGATTTGTAAAAGATAATGGCTCAATGTACATACCCTCTGATCTAGTTCAGCAATTTCATTCATGACCCCTTTAAACCAATCAAAAGACCCTTGTTCACGTGTCACCCAATAAAAGTAAGCATTTGTTGTCTTCAGTACCCTCTTTGGTTTTGAGGTAATCCTCATGAGGGTGTCAAGATCAACATGTGCCTTGCTGCGACCAATTGGTGGGTAAAGATCGCTTGAAGCTTCCTGCAATTTTTACGTGAATAAATTAATTACTGGTCTAGTCTGGTATTAATGAGGACAAAATTTTGAATAGATGACTAACTAAACACAAAGAAAACAAGAATTTCAATCATTGTTAATTCCTAGATCACAAAACAGAAAATAAGAGGCCAGTTTTTGTTTTTTTATATATAATATAAGAGGCCAGTTGGAGATACGAGAAAGATCACTTACTTCCTCTTCCTCCATTTTGATGATGTTATTGAGCAGGTCTTTCAGTATGCTAATAAAAGGTGTGGCACCAATTCCTAATCCGACAAGTAGTAAAACATCATACTTGCTGTAGTCCTGTGCAGGAGAACCGTATGGTCCATCAATCAAAAGTTTTGGTAACCTGCATTTCCCAAAAAAAAACATGAAGCCCCAAATAGAAAAAACATATTATTAAGTGTTGAGATGCATATAGGGATTTAACATACGCTTTCTTAGTTGTCTCGTCTGCTCGAAGAAGGCCACTTTTCCCACCCACCGGTGGCTCACAAGCCGCTGAGAATACCCGCTTGAGCTCCCGTGTCCAGTCACCAAGTTGTCGAACATGAATGCTTAAATAGTCATCCCCAGGTGCTGAAGTAATGAGAAAGGATGCCTGAAAGAAGAAACAAGTGTTTAACATATTCTACTGTCCAGACTCCAGAAACATGATTTTGTGAGCTAGCTCGAGTTTAGTTACAAAGAAGATCCACACACCATTCAAAAGGTGAAACTGCAGGGCATTGAACAAACATATACTGCCCGCTCTTGTAACGGAATGTGGGAGGTTTAGACATCTGCAATGTCAAAACATTACCAGGATATATAGCCACCTGCAAAAGAACCATGGGTCAGAGGACTGTAAACAAATTAATACTCAGATTTCTAAATATGTGAAGGTTACCTTCAATAACCGGACAGAGTAACTGCCCGATCTGAAAAACCTCAGAGTCCTCTCCCCTACATACAGACCAACAGGAACAGCAAGATACATCCATGTCTGTACAAAATAAAAGGATATTAGATACTTAAAAAGTTACTGAGGTCCACAGAGTAGACAGAATAAAAAATGAAGGTTAGCTCACCGTCTTTTTGTACCAGTCGTGGATAAGGTATAGACACTCTCCATGAATAACAAGTGCTATGTACACAATGATGAACAAATGATGGGAGTACCAGAATGCATTGAAGCCAGTTAGTTTGTCAAATGGCCTTGGAAGCTTCACCAAGCTACGGCGGAACCACCTTGTTGCTAGAGTAAAAGCGATAAGCATACACACAACCATGATTACCCCTGATATGCCCTCCACTCCTTTTACCAGAGCTAGATATGTTGGTTTATTTTCCCCAAAGTATTTGCGCAGCGGAGCATACTTCATCTCTGATGAACTAATGAGCCGTGGAAAATCACATACAAGGTGGTTCCCTGCATGAAGAACAACACCAACCACAATTGCTGCTGCAATAGTCTGCCATTACAAAACAAGCAAAAGAAAAATTGTTCTTTTAGTTATATTCTTGGTCTGGCTGAATCACATGTCACATGTATGTCCTTATTATGAAAAACCCTTATCAGGCACCACTAATGCCCCCATTATACTTATGATTAATTTTTTGTTACATTCACAGCCAATAAGAAAAGTCAGCCATGAGTTGCCTTGGCATGGCATTGCCTGACTTTTACTTTTAGCTAAATTGCTATGATCAAATCACAGCGCACGTACAATCAAATGGTTTTAGCTTATCGGTACCTCCTTTTAACTGAATATCAGGCATGAACATATTTCCATCAGCAAAATCACGTTCTTTGTTAGCTGAAGCTAAGCGGCAGGCAGAACACTGGCTACCTTGTGTGCTGATCAAGAACAATATTGAGTGAATATGATCTACCGTAAAGGCACAAAATGACTATTTAATAGGGTTAACACAATCTAGACTATGTCCCGACTGTAGGAACGTTAAATAAAGCTTTCAAACAAAATGCATGGAGGAACAATCCATCAATTGAGCTGTATATCTAATAGGTATAGTACCTAAGTCTCTTTTCGAACTGCTGGACATATGTGATAAAGCAGCCCCACATGTGACAACCATGCAATGCAAGGGACAATTCATTTAACCAATTTTCTTGAATCACATTCACGTGAATTCAGAACGATCGGCATGCGCTATAGAAACAAAGTAAAGATGATGAAAATGTGTAACATATCTCAAACACACAACCACTTGTAAACCCTAAAGCTGTACCACGGAGTCCACGACCCTCCAGCCCCCATTTTGAAGGGGCAATAAAGAACTAATTTAAGTCTAGGGCTAACCTTGTGAAAGTTTATGTTGTCATCGAACGGCAATGCTCGTGCAGCTTTTGTATTCCGCAGCCAGGTGATAGTGTTGCGGCATACAGGCAAGAGAATAAGTGCCATGTTCAGTTTGAGAGTCTCTGCAGCACCTTTCGCAGTTGTGACACAGTAGCCCATCACATCAAAGACATAACGGTTACGGTACTGAATGAACTTCCAAATGAACAACCCAGCCATTATTCCAATCCACACTGCAAGCACCCAGAGACGTTTCCAGTTGTCCTCCAGATAGTAGTTCAATGTGCTGCTAATTTTTCGGATAGGACTTCTTTTCCTTAGACCAGCAAGGTTCTGGCTTAGTGCCTGGCTTGTGTAGCTCAAGGCCTGGCTGTAGTTCACATAGGTATCCTTTTGCAGTAGCAGTGTCTCCAATTGCCAAAGCTGCAATGACAATAAAAAGCAAAAACAAAAATTAATATGTCACATAATTGCACTCTACATCCCTAACACCAGACCAATTTGGGAAAAAATAACTATAGAGCAATTTTCCAAAGATGTTTGTTTTACAGGTTTCAACCAACAGGTCATTGATCAGGCACACACACACACACACACACACACACATATATATATATAAACGTAGTGCATTTAAAATGTGGTGCATATGATAATTTAGTACTGAAATTAAAGAGCAAAACTACAAAAACCTTTTAGAATAATGTGCAGTGAGGATCTCCCTAGACAAAAGGAAAAGCAAAAATATCCTTGTTGACTTCAGAGAAGTATAACTGCTCAACTGCATAGGTATAGCTTCAGATTCAGCATAACGATTAGATATTTGATAGCTAACTTTATGAATGATTCTATGCTTACAGTAATTTTATTTATTAGCACATAAATATGGTCGCGTCTAAGTGAATTAACAATAATAGTTCATAGTGTCATCTCCTGAGAATCCATAATTACACTTCTCAGGAGAAAAAGAAGCAGGTTAACCATACACGTCAATCTAAGGGACAAAAGTCAAACACTCAACCAGACTGCAGGTGGTCCCCTCAAGATTATAATTGCATCTGGTGGCGCACATGGCTCCCATATGAGCCCACCATACATGCCACAATCTTGTAGAACATGCACGCAATAATTCCATTGTGAAAAGGTGGGACATGAACTTGATTCTCAGACTCTCAGTTGTACTCACATCTGAGGACTGGAATTACACGAGTACAAAAATAGCAATACTGCATAGGATTATCTGAAAATAAAAAAAGATGTGTTACTTTGTTCAACAAAATATAATTAGTACTAGACACCTAATAGAACTATTGGCAGCAACTGTTATGACTGTTGTCCTTCAAGGAATGGCATCTAGAGTTCTAGATACCTAGTCTTGCATTTGACAAATGCAGCCATTTGGGACTAAATAGAGAAGCAGATGGTTGAAAGCGGTACAGGAAAATCCCGTACCGACCAATACATTCTCCGTAGTATAATACTGTTTACTTTTTTATCAAAACAAGTTGTCATTTCGTGATTCTAGCAAAGCCGTTTTGTACCCTTAGTTATTTTGATAAAAATGGGAAAATCCCATACTGGCTGCTTTTGTTTCCATATTAGCACTTCATACCGTTTTCACCCCTACCATAATGCTTCATTTGAAAAAAAAAATCTAAGTCTAAGATTCAGTATGGATGGTAATTTGTATCTTTTTTGATAGGATTCATTTTGTTCACTAAAAATTTTGTATTAGATATGAAACATGATCTTATATCAACTGAAAACAATCATCATACTGTGTGCTCTGCCTTGCTGAAGAGTAAAAGTAGAGGATGGATGAAAGTTTCGCCATACAGATGGTTATTTAAATATAGAGATTTTTATCAAGAATTCAGATTATTTAAATATCATGTTGATGAGAGTGACCTGTAGATTTTTGGTCCCCGCAGCTGGAACTTGGTGTCCTCATCAGATTTTACAGTAGCTAGGAAACAATTTAAGCTGCCATGGCTAGGCTCCCTCGTGTAATATGAGTGCTGACAACATAGATGTTTTAGTTACAATATACTCCTACAATGTGCTGGCTAGAGCTAAAATACTTTTGCAGTTTTGCTACTAGATGCAACCTCAAGTGAACCCATGTATAATGTCTTCAGATATAAAGATCAAAGAGTCTCCTTAGATGAAGTCAGGTGGTTAGTGGTTACATTTTAAAGAAAGAACGGCTCCAGTTGCCCCATCTCCTTTTATCATGGAAAGAAACTCAACTGCACAGTTAAAAAAAATGGAGATAGAACTCTAAAATGTACATGAGGAGCAAGCACTAGGAGAAATAATAAAATAAGAGACTTCTTTCCAGACCAAATATGAGCTAGATGGTTATGGCCACAGACCACTGCATTCTGGTATGTTAAGTAGATGTGCAGAAGGGAAGCAGGGATGACCAAGATTAGACTGGCATGTACGAAAGTTGGAGGAGATCAGTGGAAGGGTTTGACTAGGCAGGAGCAAGAAAACAAAATCTTCCTTCAGATACTGACCCAGGAATGGGACTCTTTCAATAAAAAAGTTGGTTAACTTTCGCTTTCAATTTTCACCAAATAAGAAATAGTAGCTGGTGAACTGATCAACCCTGTCATGTTGTTTGGTTAAAACAAGTTAATGCAGCCCTGCAGTATCAGTTTATTACTGGACAGACCCAAATACGTCCAGTCAAAACTCTTTATTTTTGTCGCAATACTCAATAATTCAACATTTTGTAGTCAGGTTATTTCTCCTAGACACCTTCAAAATCGGTGCAATATAAGAGTATCATGGAATCAGTTATTTGTCTCAGATCATACACAGTCTGGGATAAAACGACATGCTATGTTTACCTCAATGTAGCCAAGCCCTTCAGGATCAAGTTCCTCCATGATCAAGGCTGCATACTCCTCAGCTTGCTCCTTAAGCCTCGACAATTTATTAGCAGAAGCACTCAGCATAATGATCTGGAAACAAAACAACGGCATTTTTCAATCAACTGATCACCAACCATATATTTCAGTTTTCACACATCGGGGGGGAAAAAAGTAACCCAAACAAACAACCTAGCCTGGCCCTTTCCACGATGACCTCAGTTAAATAAACAAATTAAGCTCTAATCCAAAAGCTCCCCCCTTTCCACGCATCATTTGAGCAGATTAGAGTACTAATTAGGAAGCATGACAGAAATGTCCCCCACCAACTATTGCTTTCTGGCCTCCAGCCTCCTGTAGGCCAGTTCCATCTCCATCAATAGTAAATTTACTAAACACCCCTCCCACGTTTAGAACCAACAATATCGATTGCTAAAAAATACGGAAATGCTATACAACACACATGTATTTTAGAAAAAAAAAACATGAATTTTTTTATATCTATGACGTCTGTGGCCCACATGTCATAACAAACACATAAACACCTCTGCGATCTGTGATTTATCCTTCTATAGAAAAAAAATATTTCTTGTGATCTGTGATCTTACGATTATCCGGAGGTACGATTATCCGGAGGTAGAAGAAGGCCGGAGGCTGAAGCTAGAAGAAGGGTGGAGGCTGTTGGATCTTAATCCTATGGTGCTAAAAAAATTTATATGTTGAAACTACATAAAACATATGGTTGTGTGGTAGTAAGACTCAAAAAATAATGATGTGGGGAGACCGGCCGGTGGTGGGGATGCTTTCTCCGCCAGTTTCGCCGGGATGATGCCTCGATTAGTCGGCAATCCAAGCTACCAAGTCCGTAATCCTAATGCGTAAATCCAGGAACACAAACTTGTAAGGCAACAAAAAAAAAGTAGTACATAACTACAGAAGCATGGAAATGGACAGCCCAGTTATCAAAAGACCCCCAAATAATTGTACGAAAATATCCCCAAACGGGAGAGCAAAAACAAAACAAAAAAATCGCAAGTGAAACACCAAGCACAGCTACGAGGAATTGTTTACCTCTTTCACCTCGGCCTCCGTGATATGGCCATCTGCGTTCTTATCCACCCTGATTAAAATGATAATATATACATATAGAAAAAAACGAAGACACGTTAATAAAACTGAACAACTGATGTGTTCATATAGCGCTAATTTGATAGCAGTTCTCAGATTGCAGAGGTTACATGTCAAAGAAAATCTGGAGGCGCGAGTCAAAGCTGTTGTCGGTGATCTGCTGCCAGATCTCGCGCAGCTCATCCTTGTTGATCTTATCCACCTGCATCTGCCGGCGGCGGCTCAGCGTGTCGAAAAGCTCCATCGCGAACTCCTGCGACTCCGTCATCCCTGCATCCAAAAACTCCAATGCGGTTAGGAACTAATCGCTCGAAGAAGCCTGGGGTTTCTGGAAGGGAAAGGGGGAGGGGACTGAAGCGAACCTATGCATTTGGGGAAGTCGGCGCGGGAGAGGTAGCCGTCGCGCGCGAGGCGGTCGAAGTTGGCCTGGACCTCGATCCAGGCGTTGCTGGCCTTGTTGCCACCGCTGATGAAGCGGAGGCCGCGGATCGCGCGCTGCGCGCCGGACTTGGTGCGGTCGAGCTGCGCGCGGCGGCGGCGCTGTGCGCGGGCCTCGAGCGCGGCGTCGATGCCCGAGGACGGCGCCGCGGCGGCGGCCGGCGGCGGCGGCTCCCCCGCCGCCGCGAGGTTGGCGCGGCTCTGGGTGCGCGTGAAGCGCTTGGTGAGGTCCTGCGAGAACTGCTTGGCGCGGCTGGCGGTGGCCTTGAGCTCCTGCGAGAACTGCAGCAGGCGGTGCGAGGAGGTCCGGCGCATCGCGGGCGAGCGCGACCGCGACGGCGCCGCGGACGACGACGGGGTCGGGTCCGGGTGGCGGCGGGGCGGAGCCGCCGCCGTCGGCTCGACGCTCCGCAGCACAATGTTGTCATCCTCGAGGAGGTCCAGCGTGACCTCGACCAGCTCCTCCCCGTCGTCGGAGCCGCGCGGCGAGGAGCCCGTGCTCAGCGACCGCGGCGTCGTGGCGCCCGAGCCCCATCGCGGGCGCCCCGGCGTGCCGACGCCCGGCGCTCCTCCTCCTCGCATCGGACCACTCCTCCCCGCCTGTCTGTCCTCCTCACCTCCCGGCCGCTGCTTGAAGCAATGAAGCCACCACCAGCACCAAACTCCCTCTGACGATTTGGGGGAGAGAGAGAGAGAGAGAGAGAGAGAGCGAGAAAAGGATATAGCTCACGCAACAGTCCAAGCCGGCGCGTCCTAAAACGCGGTAGCTCGTAGTCACCCTTCACCCCCCTCGTTTTCTCTCTCCCCGACTGCGCGCGCGCGTGTGTGCGTGGAGAAAGAAAGAAAGGCACCCTCGCGCTTGTGCTCGTGCTCAAGCGGAGCGGAGTCCAAAGCTAGCCTGGGGGCCGGCCGCCGGCCGAGCGGAGCGGAGGACGACAGGGGAGACAGGGCTAGCAATTTACCCGGGACAAGCACACAAGGCTAGGTCCAGTTTAGTTCCCTTTCAAAATGCCAAATTTTTTAAGATTTTTCGTCACATCAAATCTTTGCACGCATGCACAAAGTATTAAATATAAATAAAAAATAAAACTAATTACACAGTTTAGACGAAATTCATGAGACGAATCTTTTAAGCCTAATTAGACTATGATTGGACACTAATTACTAAATAACAACTTTGCGCGTCGCTGCCCACGACGCCAGGTTTCTGAGGGGGGCGGGCGGGCAGGCGATCGTTGCTCGGCACGGCAGCTCGTCGTCGAGGCGTACTCGACCTCTTTGGTGAGTGTGGTGACAGCATCATTCAGCCTGTTCGTTTGTTAATTTCAGCTAGCCCAAATCAGTCAGCCAACAGCGTTTTTCTCTCACAACAAACCAGCACCAGCTAGCCCAAACCAGCCCAGAAACCAACCAGCGAACAGGCCGATGGGTTGGTGTTGAGGTCCTGTTTAGATCCCACCTAAAATCCAAAAATTTTCAAGATTTTTCGTCACATCAAATCTTGTGGCACATACATAGAGCATTAAATGTAGGTAAAAAGAATAATTAATTGCACAGTTTGTCCGTAATTGGCGAGACGAATCTTTTAAGCCTAAATAGTCTATAATTAGATAATTTTTACCAAATACAAACAAAAATACTACAGTAGCCAAAAACAAAAAAAATTCCGCATCTAAACGGGGCCTGAGTTGAGGGTGGCGCTCCGTCTGAAGCTCAACAGGCAGCATCTGACTGTACCAAATGGCATAGCCGCATAACAGTGGATGAGTTGATAGTGCTAGTCCTGCAAAGAGCTTTGGAGCGAGACAGCAGGACAGGGGAATGCGTGTCCTGCAAGCGCTGGACATTGCGGATAATCCGCGACAGCTGCCGTGGATCATTTATATATAATATATAGCACTCCTCCTATGTCAACCGCACTTGTTTCGTTCCACATTATTTTGTTCGTTGTTGCCGGACGACACAGTGGCATTTGGCAAGCAAACATTTTCAAGGAAGAGAGAGTTTTTTTTTTGTTCCAACTGGAAATAAAACAGTAAAAAAACATGCTTAAAATGAGATTAAAAGGTAGGAGCAATAAGAAGATCAGGGGGGAAACTGCATATTGACGAGATGAGTTGAGTTGAGTTGTGATGCACCCAATTAATGATCTGCCCTGCCCATTTGATTAGCAGTACGCAACGAACGCCCAATGATTAACCAGCTCATCAGCAAAAGGATTATATACGTGCATCAAATAAAAGATCTCGTTCGTACACCGTCACGAACGTTTCTTAACGTGCCTGAAGAACTCAGCAATGATCGAGCTGCTAGGCGAGCTTGGTCAATGGATTTCTACGTCAATGCCCGTGCTTGATCAGAAGATGAGAAGAAGGCGCGGAAATGTAACCTAGCCGGTGCGAGGTAGTGGAGAACTGGAGAACACCTTCAGCTGGGTGACCAAGTCTATAACGAACTCACGCCTCTTCTAATTTGCGTATGATTTGCTCTGATTTGATTATTGGGTTTCCACCAGCTTCTGATACGATACGATATACAAACGGAGGGGATGTTTTCTTTGCTTTCAGTGGCAGGAGCGCGATTAATGGAAATGATTGGCCGTCCAGTAATCATATAAGAACAAAATTAGATGGGGGAATAAAGTAAAATTTGTAGTTGACCTTAGCTACCACAACCATGTTCCGCATCTGACTTTGCCACGGGAAGAAGACCTTTGGGTAAAGTCATGTGGTGTCCGCTTGAAAAATTCCCGAGAATTATGTCAGGTAGTTCGCCCATGATCTAGCATGTGTGCATGTTCATGATAGATTGTTGATACGTAGTGCAGTTGTCCATGATTAAAAAAATGTTACAAGAACCAACAAAAAGTACGAAGTTGGAATTAGTTTGGTTAATGCTCATCGTTAAAGCTTTCTGAACAGATCACCTAGCTCATGTTTGTGAGTTGGTGCTAAGCTCGAGCATACTCTCTCCATTCTAAGATAAAAATCTTTCTAAGTTTTATATTTTATCCTAAAATAAATAATATTCTACACAGATATGGAACACCGCCTCCTAAGATAACTACCAAATCTAAGAGAGATCCTCCGGAAAAAATGGTACATGCGTCTTTTGCCAAGGTCCTTAATCCGTCTGAAAATTTTTAGAAACTTATTTATTATGGGATGGAAAGCTTATGTAATAAGAGTCAAATGTTTTAAAGTTTGATCAAAATTATATAAAAGGATACTAACATTTATGATATAAGATAAGTATCGTTAAATAAATTATAGAATTTATTTTCGTAGTAAACCTAGTTGGAGACATAAATGTTAATCTTCACTATTATTAAAAATAACAAAAAAATAACCACTAAATATGTGTCTAAATTATCTACAATCTTCATTGTAGAGAATTGTATCCCTAAGTGCTTTTTTAATATATGCTTCAAAATTATCCACTTCTTGTGTTGTTAACTATAGAAAACTAACTCAAGACACACACGCATGATATGTATTGTAACACCCCAGGTGTTTGCCACCAATTAAGCAATGGGTTTGAGCTCGAACATGGCATATTAAGTGATGATGAAGATGTCAAGGTCCAACCTATAGAAACGAGCCCCAACCTAAACTTGGATATTGCACCTTTGCTCGTCTATAGACCCCTTTTTCAAGATATATGCTTGGGTGGTGTGATTGGGATATCTTCATGTGTCTCACATCAATACCCATCTATATTGATCCATGGAAAAGTTTCGTGAAGTTTGGAATCAAGAAGTCACATGAAATGACGAGTTATGTCCTTGCTTGAATTATTTTATAAAGTGAATGGAATTCTCGATCGTCAACCAAATCTTGCAACCATGCCCAAATGACTCTAGATGAACTCTACAACAAAAGTCATGAAAGGTTTATGTTGGGCAAATGCCAAGAAAATGCTCCAATGGATCAAAAAGGATAATTTAAGCTTCATCGTGATCCTACTTTGGTCAAAGTAGAACAGCAGGATCTATACCAGTTTTGAGGTTGGACATTAAATGAAAGTTGTAGTCCATATCATGTAGGACAAACTTTGTTTTTGGACGAAGAGCTAGATCATCTTGTAAGTAAGTCAAATCGAGGTCACAAGATCGAATTTGCTGCTGATTTCAGCACTTAGAAATAGAAATTCATCGACATCGGCATTGACGTCTCGCGTTCTCCAAATTCTGTTAAGCAACTTGACTTGACCCCAAAATGGAAGTTGGAGCTAAGTTCATGGAGAAGAGCATGTAAAAAGATGGCACCAGTTTGACCTCGTTTTCACCATCAATTTGAATGTTTGCTTATCGCTGTCAATACGCTGACACTAGCAGTTTGTGGCTCAATTACCCGCTGTTGAAGAGCTCTAATGACCATGCGGCCTTAATAAAAGTTGGAGAGTAATCAGAGTTGAGCAAACTTCATTTTAGGCCCAAAGTCCAATTCGCACCCGAGACGGCCCAAATCTGCTCTCCATCATGTCCACACCGACGCACGCCACCTGTTCGGAGTTTTGCCTCATTAGGTGACGCGTGTGCTGGACGTGTCCTCCATGCCCGAGCTGGGCACCTCACCTTGCTGCCATGTGTCCTTGCGCCCCTGCATCAATGCTGAGAGCCGAGCGCGTTTCCCTTCACTCGCTCTGGCCCTCCCTTTCTTCTTCCCTCTCGCATTGCCGCTGCTTACGGGCGCGACCGTCGCCGCCATTGCCGGCCAAGTTGGCCGTCGCCTGTCTCCATGGCCGCCGTTGTTCCTTCGTCTCCAGCCTCCCTCCACCCAAATTGACCGCACCACCACCTCCCTCACCTCGCGCCGCAACCCCCGCACCCCTCGCCTGAAGCCACTCGTCGCCGGTGCGCCCTCACCACGGTGCCGCTCGGCCTAGGCCGCCAGCGCACATGGCTGGGGCTCCACGCTCCACCTCGGGCTGAGCCGAGGCCACCGGCGAGTGCGCGCAGCCCTACTCGTGCTCCCCCGCCATTCCTACGCCGCTGACGAGCCTCCTCCGGCCAGAAACGACGAGCTCCGGCGCATCCTCTGCTCCAAATCCCGTCAAGGGCTTCGCGCTCGAATTCAAAAAAAGGGAAGGTTCTTTCTGCGAAGTTGTGTCACATGTGAATAGTGCAGTAAAGGATCTGTTCTTTCGGGTTTTATTTGTGGAAACTTCAGGGTCCTCGATGCAAGATTTAGATTCCTTTTCTTTTTTATTTTTGGCAGATTTGAATGCTCCACTTTGAAAATTCGTAGTAATTTGTAGAAAAATCATAAAATATAAAATGAGGACTTTTTGGAATCCTTGTGAAATTGTCTATGCAGTAGATCTATAATGTGGCATGTTTTAGTTTAAATATTTTGCTGTAAAAATAGATCTATGCAGCTAGGTTCCTGTTACTTGCCATGTCTTGTCTTTTTCATAACTGCAGTTTTTATGCTCAAATAAATGTGAAATTTTTGTGGAGTGCTAATAAGGTGATTGTTGTTGTCTGGTAAAAATTTCAGGAGTTTAGTATTTATAGTTTAAGAGTTATAAAAATAACAAATGCCCTATATTGGTTTGCTTCTACTCTAAATAGTTCTGCATGTTTGAATTAATTGGCTCAGTTAAGTTATGAATCATGACTTGGTGAAAATACATGAGTTGTGGTACTTTTCTTAAGCTTTCCAAAAAGTTAAATATCATGATTTTTGGCTAAGTAGATCTTGAGTTATACTTGTTTAAATCTCTGTGGCTGTTTCTACCCAAAACCAGAGAGAGTTTCCTTGTTCTTATTGTGGGGCCTTCTTAGTAGTAGAATTAGCTTTAGGTGTTTACAACAAAGTTGTTTCGAATTTGCTAAGCTTTCTAAAAAGTCTAGAACCACATTTTTTGGACATGTATAACTCCATTTATAGCTGTTTAAAGTGGCATGTCAGTTTCTGTCTATGTTTTGGACAGAGGTGCAATTATTGGATTAGTTGACCCTTCTAACTGTAAAATCATCTTAATATGAGAATAACAAAGTTGTAGATAATTCATGTATCTAGCTTCTGTTAAAAGTTGGTGGTATTTGGCCTTGTGGTTTGTGAGTTATGCCTGTTTAAAGTTGGGTGTCAGAAATGGCTGCTTTCTGTCAATTGTGGATTAGTTTCTATAAATGAGTATATTTGACTTAGTTAACTTGAGAATTATGATAAGATGATTAAAGGTGAATTGTAGAAAATTCCATAAGCTTTCCAAATTGTCTTGTTGCATGTCTTTTGGATTAGTACAATTCTGTTTATGAGTAAAATTAGCTGCTGCTGTTGCAGCCTTGACTCTGTGATTGCCGTGAATAACTTGTTTGCTTGATATGAGTCGATGTGATGATTTAGATGCTAGGCTAATTAAGATAACTTGTTAGTTGCCGGTGCTAAGCCTTAACTGAAGATGAGCAATTGTATATTAGGTTGTCTAAACCTGGCAAGTTAAAGTAATTTGAATAGAACGTAAGTAAACTAATATGCCATGCTTGTTGTACTTGCTATCTCCATGTTTGGTTTGATGTGAATAGCTTGCTCTTTATAGTTAGTTGTGTGAGGTTAGTTAAATAGCTATTGGTGTCTATGTCTTGCATAATCTTGTGTTTGTCTTGAATGTTTATGTGGTGCCTCTTGTATTACCATTCTTCATATTCATATACATACATCTTACATCTCATTTAGGTACGCTAGATGAACCACGTGAAGAACGTGATGTTGGAGCCGAACCCGAAGACGATGTATGGAGGATCTATCCCGAAGATGGAAGGACTAAGCGAGTGCTAGGACCTGAGACGTCACCAGGACGGTGCAAGCTAACTGAACTGACTTGTGTCGGATCCCAGGCAAGCCCCGGAGCATTCTAAGTCTCCTACTTTATAAAAGCAATTCTTTCTATATATGAGTTATATATTGTTGCATTAAGTTGTAGGAGTTGATTGAAACCGTTGATGCATTTAGTACTATCCTTGCCTACCTTATTACCTTATTACCCTGTTAGGTCGGGATCGAATAACTGCTTAGCCTTGCTTAGACCGGTAGCGATCGGTGATATCCGGTCACCTACATTTATAGGTGGTTACTGGAAGAATTCAGCTATGGAAAGAATGATATCCTAGAATTAACCATGTGTGATGGATAATTGGAGACAGGACGGAAAAGTTGGAGGCAACCAGATAGGATTCTGGGGTGATGTTAGTTTCCGTCTGTGTCGATTAAGGACCGACCGTTGTTGGGCCTCGAGTCATGTTGAACGCATGCCTTACATTTAGCTGGCCGAATAAAGTACCTTTCGACCACGAAGCTGGGAGATTATTTGGGCCGAGTAGATTGCCCGCAGCGCACTGTACCGGAGCAGGTGTGGTAGGACACGGGGGCGCGATGATAAGACCAAAGGGCAGTTGGTCGGCCCCTGGGTACATGTGGTTCCTGGCAAACTCGAGATTCATGGATAGTTGACTCGGTGACCGATACCTCACTTTAGCGGGTGAGTGAGGTTTGTGTAAGGAATAAATCACCAGCTGGTTAGGAATCGATTCGAATCGCCATCGCTCCTGGATAGTGAGCACTTGACTCGAGTTACGACATCGTAGTAATTATTATGGAACAATGATGGTTATCTGGATGGTATGGGATATGCTAAATCTAAATTGGTAACTGGATGTTATTGGTTAATCAAGTGATTGCTATAGTACAGGTGCTTACCTAGATGGATAGGTCATAATAAAGATGATGCAAAGTACTTAAAATGATTTCTTCATGATAGCTTATGCTTTTCGCAAACGAGTCAGCTAGCCCACTAAAGAAAGCCTTGCATAATCCTTGATGTCGCTTTATTTTGGTTTAAGACGGGTAAGTCTGGCTGAGTACATTCGAGTACTCAGGGTTTATCCCACCTTGTTGCAGGTGATGTTCTCGACCTGTTGATGATGGTGGCTAACCGCCGGTGGGCTCGGTGATTCTATACTTACTTCTCATCTATATGTTTTTTATCGGATGATGTCACTCATGCTAGCAATATATTTGGAACTTATATTAATGTAATCATTTGAAAGCTATGTTGTTTTCACTAAGCGGTTTTGAAACCTAAACTGGTATTTTTATTTGTGAACCCAATTATAATATTATTTTCACTGCAACCCCGTGTATGTGATGTGTATTTGCTTAATCACGCGATCTTGGTTGCGATGTTGATTTACCGAGGTCTATCGGGACACTCGGCGGACTACCGGGTTTATATGAGTGAAAGTATAGGTGTGTCAACGTGTTAGCGGGGACAACCGTACTTGATCTTGTATAAATTGAGCGGTTCTGTCACATGTATCACCATTCACATGCATAAAGCTTCACCCTAAAGTTTATATAAATTGCCTAACTATACTATTATATGCATAAAACGACAATAATATCTACTTTCATATCAAATACATAGCTCAAGATAGGTTTCATTTGAACACATGCCATACAACACATGGAGGGGTGATGCAATGAATAGAGGAATTGAAAGGTATATAGAGTAATCGGTAACTAAAGTTTATTCATTTGGGCAAGGATAAGGAAGTATCTACAAGAATATCGTGTTGAATGTAAACAAATTAGATAGAACAAAAATAAACATCTTTTGGCTACCTGTGATGGCTCTAAATTTATTTCTGAATTTATAACACTTAGCTCTCTTAATATTATTAATACCTGTGCATGAGCACAACTGTTTTTCTTTTTTTGCGAGGAAAAAATGTGCATGAGCACAACTTGATGGACTAATTAAGTAATAAAAGAAACTAAAACCTCAAAATGTGCAACCACCAAGTCATTTGTACCGTCTGTTTACCAAGTAGGTTTAGATTCCTTCCTTCTCAAGAACCACTGGAGTCTAGAGGGACGTATCTTCCTTCCCATCGCATTCTGTTTTACTAGTAATTTGATATCCACGTGTGTGTCGTATGTGCATGTCCACTTAACAGTAGCTTCTAATTTCCGATGGATCATGTTTGTACTGTGAAAATATTTTGATAGCTAGAACACCAAGATATGAGACTTGTTTGGCTATAGATACCACAACGTCAGTGTCATTTGTTTGTAAATTTATGTTTCTTTTATTAGTTGATTTATTTTTTTAGTTTTATAATTTTTTTTCTTGACACTATCGTAGCGTTAACACGGACAATATACTAGTATCAATAGCCGGGCATGAGCACAACTTAATGGACTAATCAAGTAATAAGAGAAACTAAAACCTCAAAATGTGCAGCCACCAAGTCATTTGTACCGTCCGTTAACCAACTAGGTTGAGATTCCTTCCTTCTTCAAGAATCACTGGAGTCTGGAGGGACGTCTCTTTCATCCCATCGCATTCTGTTTTACTAGTAATTTGGTTTTTTCCTTTTAACCTTCTTCTGTAGAACTTCCATGTTCCAATTGAGTGGCAACGGGTCTCTGTCTCTTTGGTCAGTTTTGGTACCACATTATGTATTTATGGCAGTCTTCTGATGTCTCTCCGTCCCAAATTATAAGATGTTTGATTTTTTTTTTACCTCAAGTTTGACCACTCGTTTTATTCAAAAAAATTATATAAATATAGTCAAATTTAAGTTATTCTTGAAGAACTTTTATTAATAAACCAAGCCATGATAAAAGAAGTGATATTTTATATAAAATTTTGAATAAAACGAGTGGTCAAGATATCAAAAAGTCAAACGTCTTGTAATCTGGGATGGATTGAGTACTCACCTCTGCTTAGCTCTTCCGGGTCCAGAGTAGCGTGTAGCGGGGTACCCCGAAAACGTCTCGAGTCTGTCCTAGGCTGCAGTTAAGCTGTTTGGACCATGCATTGCTACGGTACCGTCGGCCGGCCTACCATTGCCCCGTCTCCACTCGTTCAAACCGTGACCAGCTTAAGGCAGCCTGTCAGTGGCAGACTTGTTGCATGCAGCTCACGTACAACGGGGTACGCCCATCGAACGACGGACCATACACGCCGCATAGACAAAGACAACGAGGATTATCGAGACTCGAGAGAAGACTCTCTTTCTTTCATTTGGGCCATCTGATGGTCATCGACCTACCTAACACCAGTGGCGACCAGACTGATTGGTCTCACACGCGAAGCTCACTCAGAGCTTCCCGGTCCCATGTGACGGAGACGGACCAGACGGCAAGGGCCTTCTGCCTAAGGTTGATGACGGTGCGATCATTTCTTTCACTGGAACCAAAACGAAGACCTTGGCCTGGCAGGCAGCTCCTCTATAGGCAGACGGTGTCTGACGACACAACCAAACATTCCCTTATTAATACGACATATTTAATTGCCACGTACTTAAAAGACAGACATGAAAACATGGTGATATACTTCAAAACCTTGCAAATAAACATGGTGATATACTTCAAAACCTTGCAAATTTAGAAATGACGATATATATGGCCGAAAAAGGAAAATCTTTATATCAAGAAGAGCTAACTATAATGACCAAAGAGAAAGTGTGTTAAATCAGAAGAATTGTGAAGGAGGGAGAATACCCCTTCCATACAAGGTTCTGCATGATATTTAACGTGTTATGTGAACGCGCAAAACCTTCCATGGTAGAAAGAGAGCTTAAAATGATGCAAGAGATGTGATGCTGCCACGATTTCAGAAGGGGACCTATGATTCTTCTAGAAGACGATGATGCATCCCGCGCACCGGATTTTTAAGAGATGTGTGATGATGCCACGATTTCAGAAGGAAAATACCTACTCCGCGGCTGCGGTCTGCAGTATCAGACCACATACTTTTTCCATGAGCTTGAAAATGAGTGGTTACTTACTCTGCCCTCTTCCCAGAAGGCAGAAGCCAAGCCCATCAACGAAGAACAAAATGTAATCTACAGTTGATTCTGCTAAAAGCTTTCAAGAGCGAATGGAACACGTTCTTCAGAAAAACTAAAAAGTAGGGGCATGAGGTACAAAACATGTAATTAGATAGATGGACTGTCCCAATAGCTCACCAGCCGGGAAAAAAAAACAGGGAATAACACGTGCATTGCCCGTGACAACCTCCTCGTTAAGTTACAAGCAGAAAGGCTACTCTCAGATGCGGATGTAACCATCAAGTTTAATTATTGGGAAGGAAACGTTTACAGAATGCTTGCTAGCCCCTCCTTTGCAGGAACAGGCCTGTTGCCGGGAAATGCATTGCGAGATACATCGACGAGAGCCTTGAAGCTGTATGGCTCGTGCATTGACAGCTCTGAGAGTACCTTCCTGTTGAGTTGGATATTCTCCTTCATTAATCCATGCATGAAATTGCCATAGTTCACCTGGACAAACAATTAAGAATATAAAATAAGCATGGGCACTGCAGTGTTTAAATTTGGAACGATTCAAAGCTCTGGCAGCTTATTCTACTTGTATGAGATGAACAAAGCTGGTGTTTTCTGAGAATTGTTTGGTTTAGCATAACCATGCAAGAAACATTGGGCTAAGACTACAAAATGAGCCTCGAAAGTAAATGATGCATACCCCATGGAGGCGTGTACCAGCATTGATGCGCTCAATCCAAAGAGATCGCATGTCTCTCTTCTTGTTGCGTCGATCCCTGTATGAATATTGCAGTGCCTTTTCCACCCTCTCCCTTGCTATCCTTATGCAATTTTTCGCCCTTCCTCTGAATCCCTTAGCTAGCTTAAAAATCTTTCCCTTGTTCATTTTCAAGTTTTGGTAGTCTCACACAAAACACTCTGCCTTATATCTGCAAGATCAAGGAAAAGGTAAGGGAAAACGTTGGAATTCAGTAAGAACTAATCCAATGTTAGTTCAGACTATGCATAGGATCTGGCTGACATTTATTCCTAACTAAGGATTGCATACAAGTGAACCATGTCAAAAGATTGTTTCTACAATGTTTTAATTGCTACACGGTAACACAAGTTCAATTGGAACTGGAAGTATATGTCAACATCAATAATTCAAGGGTGTATAGGCATCCTTTTTAAAATACCCTTCAGCGAAATGCAAGGTCTTAGTTCAACTATCAGCCCAAAAATAAACAGAAACAATACTACCTAACTAATTTAAAGTTGAGTACAAAGAAAGAAATTAAATCATACATACATTTCTCTATTTCAAGGGGAAGGCTGTACTGTGAATTCAAATCTTGAAAACCAAATACATATGACCAAATGAAGTATAATCTTAATACCAGAGGCAAAACAAGTGCTGGCCACTGCATACAACTTGCACTCACATACCAAATTAATCTGACCATCAACACCAACATATTTTGCGTACTTGTTCAAATAGATCATTCACAGATCACAGAGGCAGTTCTAAAGACCATATGTTTCAGCTCTTGTAGGTCACAATGTGCTTCCACAAATTCACTCTACCAGTGCTTCCACCAATTTTATAGTACTACCGATGCTTCCACCAACTCATACTACCAATGGTACAAAAGAAGGTTGTTGGGAATAGATGGATGTGGCAGAACAGATAGAAATACTACTTCCACATCATCATCAGCTATGTAGCACAAAGACAGATATGCGAAGACATCATTCCCCCCCCCCCCCCCCCCCCCCCCCAAAAAAAAAAAGAAAGCTGATACTTTTGCTATCCCTTTTTAATAAATAAATACTCCCTCTGTCCCCATAAAGAGTGTCATTCTCACTTCCCGAGAAGTCAAATGTTTTAACTTTCACCAAATATATATAAGAAAATATTAATATTTATGGTGCATAATTAGTATAATTAGATGAATTGTTAAATATATTTTCATAATAAACTTATTTGGAGATACAAATATTGCTAATATTTTGTACAAACCTAGTCAAACTCAAGAAAGTTTAAGCAGCATGAACCCCATAGCGGCACTCATTTTGGGACGGAGGGAGTAACAAGGTATGTTTTACACAGTTAAACATCGAGCAGAAAATATTGTCCTCACATCATTCCTACAATCAGGACTAGTCTCAGGTGAGGAATAGTTTTAAACAAGTGCAATTAATAAAGAAGTAAAATTTGATTGTAACCACTGGGACACAAAGTTATTGACCCAGGATTTGATCAAGAGTAGTAGGGCCTTTACCCCGCGGCTGAAACTACCCAACAAAGAATAATTTTCTAGTTGATACGATTGAACTACATGTTTCATAATGCAATACAATTGTTAACAACATTACACGTGGATGTGGATAAGATGAAAATGTAAATTAAAAAAGGGACAAAAAACAAAGATTAAATATGAGCAAACATTTCTAGTTTGAATGTAACATTACAGTAACACAAGTACTACTACTAGGTAGTTTAGATAACTTCTTCAAACGGGAATTCAATTCTTGTAATTTTTAGATTCATGATTGCACTTTCAATTTTCAATCCAATTAAATAGATATGACATACAAATCTACTACCTACAAGACTACAACTACAAATGGATTAGAGAAGAGATTCTATTTATGCGTAGATTAGTGTTCTCCTACCAGAGGGTGAGGAATCGAGAGAAATACCAGAGTCCAGACTCCAGAGGGATTGACGAAGGGCCGGACTTGGAGGGAGAAGGGAGACGTGGCTGCCAGCTGCCGCTCGGTTGCTCCCACCCTGCAGCGAGAGATTTGGCGAGGAGGAGGTCACCACCGCTCTGACCGTACGGCGGCCGGTGGCGGCGTGGCGCGGAGGCGGCGGACGAGCCACGAGCGGACTCCCGTGCGTGCGCCGTGTGCGGGTGCAAGGAGCAGCAGCAGGTACCCTAGTCCCTTTGTTGCTGGGCCTAATATCTGTGGACCGAAACTACGTGAGGATAGGAAGTGTTACTGGACTCCGCCGCCCCTGCGACAGAGAAGAACAGTAGGTGGTTGTGGTTCAATGAGCAAGGATACCTCACAGCAGAACAGGTATGGTTGACGGATGATTTTCACGCGGCCCTAGTTCGCAGGCAATCAAAGATGTAGGATCCAACAAGAAGAACCTCACAGTGACTCAACACGGAGCTCGTCGCGCGCGCGTGCAAGCGTCCAGGACTCAAAGGGACGTCAGCGGCTCACGGTGCGTCGCCGGCGGGTGCTGCCAGCTGGGGCTCGTCGCCGGCAATGGATCTCGTCGCGAGTCTAAACCTACCAAATCCCCAAACTCCAGTCTCACAGCCACGGGGAAGGCGCGGCGGCGGAGGTGAGATTTGGACCGCGAGTACAATAGCTGGAACCCGTGCCTAAACCCCGAGGCCGAGGCTAGACCCATGCTGAGAGAGAGAGGAACAGAGGGAAGAGAGAGCGGTGGACGGATTACCTTCCTGCCAGGAGGCGGCGGTGCCAATCGATATCAGCGAGGGCTCGCCGGCGAGGGCGGCAGCGGGTGGCAAACAGATGATTAGGCAGTGGCGGCGCGGCCGCTCCACTCCTTCTATACGCATCATCTACTTGGGCTTCATCAGTTCATCCTCCAGTCGGGCCGTATTGTTGAGGTGGTTGCTATCGACCTTTCTTATGGTTGTTCCCTCAAAAAACATTTCTTATAGCTCGTTGACAGATTGATTGGGCCTGATTTTATCACATATCATACTTTATTGGGCCACATACACCATTTAATAACGTGCTATATGAACTGATTCCAGCTTTGGGATCTCAACTGCATTTATGTTCTATAAAAATTGCTAACACTCTACTATGAGAAGAGCGGCTAAATTTTAATCTCAATGACAAACTGAGTTGGGATTAGAATAAAATGGTAATGCAAACGGATAAACATTCGGCAGGCCTAGCTTCTGGACGTCCGGACGGGGCGTCGCGTCCGGACGCGGGTCCCACACCTGCGTAGCTCCCACGTCCGCATCCCGCCCTAGCACCAGCGTCCATTGCAGGACCCGTGTCCTCGCGCCCACCCCGCGCCCCGCACGGGAAACCCACGTGGGTTGACCTACGGCTGTGACAGACACTGGCCGCAACGTGCAACACCCTGATCTACTTTTGAAACATCTAGATGAAATATTTGCAACATACGTCTGAAACAGATGAAACATTTGAAACATGCGTGTATAGGCATAGCAACATATGCAACATCCAGATCTACTTTTGCAACGTCTAGATGAAACACTTGCAACATAAATATGAAATATATAAAACACTCAAAACATACGCTTGAAACATGCGGGTAGAGCCATAGCAACATATGCAACATCCAGATGGAACACTTGAAACATACGTCTAAAATATCTGAAACACTTGAAACATAGGCTTGCAACATGAGTATACTGTCATTGCAACGTATGCATCCCAGATCCACTTTTGAAACATCCAGATAAAAACACTTGAAACATAAGTTTAAAACGCCTGAAACACTTGAAACACGGCGTCGCTGACGACCATGGCCTACCTGGTGGGGAACTGCGGTAGCCAGCAAGCTGGGGTCTCTGCAGTGGGGGACAGGCACGACACGGTGGGGGTAGGTATGGCGTGGCAGGAGACAGGCGAGCGGTGAGGAAGTAGGCCGACGGATGAGCGGCCACGCCACGGTTCGGCCACGTGGTCAAGCGCGCAGCCCGGCTCGGTGACGAGCACCAGGCCTAGGCGGGGGTGCGCGGCAGCGGGCGGCGGGGTGGCCATGCGCGCGGCCCGGCTCGGTGACGAGCGCCAAGCCTAGGTGGGGACGCAGGGCAGCAGCCGACGGGGTGCCTTTCGGGCAGCTCGGCCTCGATGCTTGGGGCGGCAGCGCTCATGCTTGAAGTCGTTGCATCGCGGCCTTGAGGGCCACGGGATGAGCGGATAAGGAGTGAGGATTTTCTTTTTGTTTTTAGAAGATGGAGCCGTGCCCGGGGGCAGGTCACGGGACGAATGCTCATACCGTATCATTATCGATAAACATTCGTTCTCCAAAGCAATTTCAGGCTGGTTGTGCTGAATCGCCAACCAGGCAATCATGCCAAAAGCTTCCTTTATAAGTTACTTTGTGCACATTTGGGCTTTGGAGTACTTTGTGCACGTATTAACAATGCAAATTTTACCTTGTGTTTGATGTCTCACAACTAATGACCTACATTATCCATTAGTACACACATTTGTTCCCAGAGATCCCTGAGTTGCCTGATCTGGGCAATATGCATATGCTGCTGTCGCTAGAATCCGTTTTTGGGTATGAGTTTGGTAAAGGAAGGCAGTGCTTGTGCACCTGCAGCGCAGCCATCAGGTAGTACAGTACAAGCAAAGTGAAGGAGACACGTGCAGTCCAGCCATCACCCATCAGGCACTCACTTCTGTAGCACGTCTGCCATACAGGTGAAGGGAAGTCAGTGTGCACTGCATGAGCATGCCATGATTTGTCATTCCTCCATATTTGTGCCCCAAAATAAAACCATATGCCAAGAGAACAAACATTTTGGCAACCGTGGACAACTCACATCAAACATACAGGAATTTGGTCGCTTTCATGGGCTCGCAGGGGCAAGGAAACCAGAAAAAAAGGTGCCAAAGTTCAAACTGGACAAATATTAAATTCGGCGTTGATTGAAACATAACACTGAACAGATGCAAGCTACCAGTTTTCATATTTCACCATCTTAATATGGTCTATTGACCGAAGTACTGGACTGAGAGGTGAACGTGCAGCAGAACTACATTCACTGCCTCAATTGAAGCTAGGGCAGATAGGTCCCTTGGACAAACCAAGGCGAACCTCCATTCCGTGGTGCATGTCAGGTTGACGGAAACTGTCAGAATCTTGAGGCACTGCAAGTCAACAGAAAAAGGAAATTAGCACTACTCAAAGACAATTGTGGCAACAGGAAAAATACCCAGATACTACAGGGGTGGGGTGGGGGGGGGGGGGGGGGGGGGGGGGGGGGGGAGTTCAGTGCTATACTTTAATTGCGAATGTCTGACCAACATATACTCCCTCCATTCCACATTATAAGACGTTTTGGCATTACTAGATACATTCCTTTCACTATGTACTTAGACATATTGTATATATAAGTGCATAGCAAAAACTATGTATCTAGAAAATCCAAAACGTCTTATAATTTGAAACGGAGAGAGTATTTTTTTTTTCTCGAACGCGCAGGAGAACTGCGCATCAATATATTAAGAAGAAAAAAGGAGGGGGGAAAGAGCCCCAAAAAACTGTTACAAAAACACAGAAACAAAAAACTGTTACAGAGAAAAGGGTCTGCATATATAGATAAAATACTAATACTAAGCAGTAAGCACCAATAACCACTGACAAATGAAACACAAGATTTTATCATTTATCAAATATGCTGATCCTAACTCCTAAGAAAGTTACTGTAGGCTTGTAGCTATGTGAGACAAGCTCAGGTCAGACTGTGTCACGAAGTATGTAACACTTTTTCGTAGTACATACATACATTAATCAAGTAAAACAATAGCCAACAATCATGTAATCTGAATGCTCTTGAACTAATGACCTCTCCAACTTAATTACCAATAACCTCTCCAATACTCAAAGTTCCAACAACTATATAATTTGTATGGTAAATTTACTACTCCTGATTTACAGGAACTCCTAACTTTCAATTAAGCTGGATAAATTAGTTTTACTTCAAAGGGTCTTCCTGAGTACAACAATATTAGTGCGAATTATAGAAGGTTAAGATGAATAAAAACAGCAGTACTCTAACAACAACATAGTCTTTCAGTCCCAAGCAAGTTGGGATAGGCTAGAGTTGAAACCCACCAAGAGCCCCAAGTCACGGTTCAGACACTTCAATAGTTGTTTTCCAAGCCTATTCAAACATAGATTTCTAGGTATATCCCAAGCCTTCAAATATCTTTTTATTGCCTCCCTCCATGTCAATTTCGGTCTTCCTCTACCTCTCCTCATATTATTAGCTTGGCTTAGGACTCCACAATGCACTGGTGTCTCTGGAGGTCTTCTTTGGACATGGTCAAACCACCTCAACCGATATTGGACAAGCTTTTCTTCAATTGGTGCTACCTCTAGGCGATCATGTATATCATCGTCCCAAACTCGGTCTATTCTTGTGTGACCGTAAATCCATCACAACATACGCATTTCTGCAACACTCAGTTGTTAAACATATCGAATCTTTATAGGCCAACATTTTGCTCCATACAACATAGCCGGTCTAATCGCCATTCTATAGAACTTGCCTTTTAGCTTTTGTGGTATCCTCTTGTCACAGAGAATGCCAGAAGCTTGTCGCCACTTGATCCACCCTGCTTTGATTCTATGGCAAACGTCCGCATCAATATCTCCTTCCCTATGTAGCATCGATCCCAGATACCGAAAGATATCCTTCTTAGGCACTACTTCACCTTCTAAACTCACATCTCCCTCCTCCTGTACAACTCCGCCAAAATCGCATCTCATGTATTCGATTTTAGTTGTGCTCAATCTAAAATCTTTAAACTCAAGGGTCTGCCGCCATAACTTTAGTTTCCTATTTACAACTGCCTAGCTTTCGTCCACTAACACTACATCATTAGCAAACAACATACACCAAGGGATATCCCCTTGTATGTTCCTGGTAACCTCATCCAATACCAAGGCAAAGAGATACGGGCTTAAGGCTGACCCTTGATGAAGTCCAATTTGAATCGGGAAGTAATATGTGTTACCATCATTTGTTCGAACACTAGTCACAACATTGTTGCACATGTCCTTGACGAGGGTCACGTACTTTGATGGGACTTTATGTTTTTCCAAAGACCACCACATAACATTTCTTGATATCTTGTCATAATCCTTCTCCAAGTCAATGAAAACCAAGTGGAGATCCTTCTTCTGCTCTCTAAACCACTCCATAACCTATCTTATTAATAAGATTGCTTCTGTGGTTGACCTTCCGGGCATGAAACCAAATTGGTTTGTTGATATCTACGTCGTTCCTCGCAGGCGCTGCTCGATGACTCTCTCTTGTAACTTTCATAGTGTGGCTCATTAACTTAATTCCCCGATAATTAGTATAACTTTGGATATCTCACTTGTTCTTGTAGATTGGTACCAATATGCTTCTTCTCTACTCCTCAGGCATCTTGTTTGATCGAAAGATATTGTTGAACATCTTGGTTAGCCATACTATAGCTATATCCCTGAGACATCTCCACACCTTGATTGGGATACCATCAGGGCCCATCGCTTTGCCCCCTTTCATCCTTTTCAAGACTTCTCTGACCTCAGATTCTTGAATCCTCCGCACAAAGCGCCTGTTAGTGTCATCAAACGAGTCGTCCAGCTGAACGGTGATGTTCTCGTTCTCACCATTGAACAATTTATCAAAATACTCTTGCCACCTATATCTGATCCCATCCTCCTTTCACCAAGAGCTGCTCTCTCTTATCCTTTATGCACTTGACTTGGTTGAAGTCCCTTGTGTTCCTATCGCGAGCCCTAGCCATTCTATAAATGTCCTCTCCTTCCTTTGTACTCAAACGTCGGTAAAGGTCCTTATAGGCCCGCCCCTTTGCCTCACTCACCGCTCGTTTTACAGTCTTCTTTGCCACCTTGTACTTCTCTATGTTGTTTGGACACCTGTCATGATACAAGCGCTTATAGCGCTCCTTTTCATTAATAGCCTTTTGCACATCTTCATTCCACCACCAATTGTCTTTCGAGTCACATCCGCTCTCTTTGGTCACTCCAAGCACCTCTGAAGCAACCTTCCGAACGCATGTTGTCATCTTCTCTCACATGTTGTTTGCATCGCCTTCATCATTCCAAGGGCCCTCTTCAATGACCTTTTCCTTAAAGATCTTTGATGTCTCCCCTTCTAATTTCCACCACTTCGTTCTAGCAACCCTAGTTTGTTTGTTCCCACGAGCTTGCACCAGAAAGTGGAAGTCAGCCACCACCAGCTTGTGTTGAGCGACCAAACATTCTGATGGATAAGTCTCATGTGTGGCTGGTCTTTGTGGGGCTATGATGCTCACATGGTTGTGGGGCTATGATGCTCACATGGTCATGGTCCTTGTGGCTGTTTTTCTGTTTTTAGGACAGCATCTTAGACTAGAGGACAGCATCTTAGAGGACAGCATCTTAGACTAGAGGACAGCATCTTAGCTAGGACAGCATATTAGCATCTTAGACTAGCATCTTGGCATATGCTTGGCTGGCTAGCAGCCTATAAATATGTAACCCCAACCCCTTGGGTTGGCATGGCATTTGTGTGAGCTTGTGTGAGAAATAGACAAGAAAATTGCCCCAACTCCTAGTGTCATCCTCTCTCGATGAGAGTAAGAATTCTCCTACTACCAAGAGTGAGAATTCAGCGACTAACAAGTGGTATCAGAGCCGTATTATCCTGTAGCCTGAGCATCTCTTGCTCATCTTCTCTCCCAGCCCCACAACAGCCCCAGCTGTTGGCAGCAGCAGCTCCTCCGGCCGCTCCTGTTCACTCCTCTCCCAGCTCGTCTGAAGCAGCCCTCTCCCCACGCAGCAGCCCCCCGGTAGCGCGTCATGTCCGCAGGGCAGTCTCAGCGCTCGGTCGCCTCGAGCACGCGGCGTCGGCAGGAGGCCGAACTTGCCGCGGCAGAGGAACGCGAGCGAGCGGCGGCAGAGACCGCTGCGGCGGCGGCAAGGGCGTCGAGGCTAGCAGCGGCGGAGCTGGCAGCAGCCAGAGCGGAGGCGGAAGCAGCGGCGGCGGCGAATGCAGCGCGTGCGGCGGCGGCGGAGGTCGAGGCTCTGCGCGGCAGCATCGGCAGCTCCATTTCCGCTGACGACACCGCCGACGCGGACCTCGAGCTGCTAGAGAGGGAGGCAGCGCGAGCGCGGGCGGCGCAGTGGACAGCCGCGCACGTCCACGAGCGTGGCGGCAGCCCAGACAGGCGCGGACGCGCTGGCGGCGCTCCTGGAGGAGGCGCGCACGGCGGTGGCGCTCCTGGGGCAGCCGCGCACGCCCACGAGCGCGGCGGCAGCCCAGACAAGCGCGGACGCGCCGGTGGCGCTCCTGGAGGAGACGCGCACGGCGGCGGCGCTCCTGGAGGAGGCGCGCACGGCAACGGTGGCGGACGGGTCGATGGAGAGCGCGGCCTTCACAGGCAGCGTGGCTCTCTCTCCCCGGATCGGTACCGACGGGTCGATGGAGAGCGCGGCCTTCACAGGCAGCGTGGCTCTCTCTCCCCGGATCGGTACCGTGGTTACCACGGGCTCCAGGCTGTTGTCAGGGACGTCGGTCCCGGCGGTGGGTGGCCTACCCTCACCAAGACCAACTACGTCGAGTGGGCTGCGGTGATGAGGGTAAAGCTCCAGGTGCGGCACATGTGGGAGGCAGTCCGGTACGGCGACGTCGACTACGACCTAGATCGACGGGCGCTGGATGCTCTCATCGCTGCAGTCCCGCCCGAGATGCAGTTCTCGCTTACCAGCAAGCGGACTGCCAAGGAGGCTTGGGACGCTATTGCTGCGGCACGCATCGGCAGCGACCGCGCCCGCAAGTCCACACTGCAGGCACTTCGCAAGGAGTGGGAGAACCTGGCTTTCAAGCCAGGTGAGGATGTTGATGACTTTGCTCTCCGTCTCAACACTCTGTTGCAGAAGATGGTGCAGTTCGGCGACGACACCTACGGCGAGGAGAGAGCTGTCGAAAAGCTCTTCCGCTGCGTCCCCGAGAAGTACAAGCAGATGGCTCGCTCGATCGAGTCGCTGCTGGATCTCTCCACGATGTCGATCGAGGAGGCGATAGGTCGCCTCAAGGTCGTCGATAGTGATGAGCCACAGTCCCTCTCAGGGCCCATCACCACTGGCGGGAAGCTCCTTCTTACTCGGGAGCAGTGGCTTGCCAGCCAGGGTGACCGGAGGAAGGGGGAGCCTTCTTCCGCGACAGGCGGCCGCAAGCGTGGCAAGCCACGCAAGGCGCGCAGAGACGCCCAGGCCGGGGCGCGAGGACGTGTCGAGGGTGATGCCCGCGGAGGCGCCCAGGGCGGCGCCGCCGGCAGGCACAAGCCGGCACGAGACGACGCCTGCCGCAACTGCGGCCAACTTGGCCATTGGGCCAAGGACTGTCGACAGCCACGACGCGGCCAGGCCCACGTCGCACAGGCGGAGGAGGAGGAGCCGGCTCTGTTCATGGCACATGCCAGCATCGAGCTACCTCCAGCAGCACCGGCCGCAGCGGCTCTCCTCCACCTTGACGAGCCAAAAGCACACGCCCTCCTCGGCGACAGCTCCGGCAACGACAAGACTGACGGGTGGTGCCTCGACACCGGCGCCACCCATCACATGACCGGTCGACGGGAGTTCTTCACCGAGCTTGACTCTAGCGTCCGAGGCTCCGTCAAGTTTGGGGATGCCTCCGGCGTGGAGATCAAGGGCGTCGGCTCCATCATCTTCACCGCCGTGTCTGGTGAGCACAGGCTGCTCACCGGAGTCTACTACATCCCCGCGTTGAGGAACTCCATCATCAGCTTGGGACAGCTGGATGAGAACGGTTCGCGCGTGGTGGTTGAGGACGGAGTCATGAGGATTTGGGATCGTCGTCGTCGCCTTCTTGCCAAGGTATCCAGAAGCGCAAATCGACTCTACGTCCTTAACGTGCAGGTGGCACAACCCCTCTGTCTCGCTGCTCGTCGGGACGACGAGGCGTGGCAGTGGCACGAGCGTTTCGGGCACCTTCACTTTGAGGCCCTGAAGCGGCTCAGTGCCACAGAGATGGTGCGAGGCCTGCCGTGCCTCGACCATGTGGAGCAGCTCTGCGACGTCTGCGTGTTGACGAAGCAGAGGTGACTCCCCTTTCCCCAGCAGGCGAGCTTTCGAGCCAAGGAGAGGCTCGAGCTCGTGCACGGGGACTTGTGTGGCCCGGTGACACCGGCCACACCGGGAGGACGACGCTACTTCCTGCTGCTTGTCGACGACCTCTCCCGCTACATGTGGGTGATGGTCCTCGGCAGCAAGGGAGAGGCTGCGGACGCCACCAGACGCGCGCAGGCTTCTGCGGAGGCGGAGTGCGGCCGCAAGCTGCGCGTGCTGCGCACCGACAACGGCGGCGAATTCACGGCGGCTGAATTCGCGTCGTACTGCGCTGACGAGGGCATTCAGCGCCACTACTCCGCGCCGTACAGCCCGCAGCAGAACGGCGTCGTCGAGCGGCGCAACCAGACGGTTGTGGGGATGGCTCGGGCCCTCCTCAAGCAGAGGGGGATGCCGGCTGTCTTCTGGGGAGAGGCGGTGGTGACGGCCGTCTACATCCTCAACCGCTCGCCTACCAAGGCGCTCGACGGCAGGACGCCGTACGAGGTTTGGCATGGGCGCAAGCCGGCGGTCTCCCACTTGCGGGTCTTCGGCTGCCTCGCGTTCGCCAAGGAGCTTGGCCACATCAGCAAGCTCGACGACAGGAGCACTCCGGGAGTGTTCATCGGCTACGCGGAGGGCTCGAAGGCCTACCGCATCCTCGACCCGAAGACACAGCGTGTGCGCACGGCGCGCGACGTTGTGTTCGACGAAGGGCGAGGATGGGCGTGGGACAAGGCGGTGGACGATGGCTTGGCTCCGACTTACGACGACTTCACTGTCGAGTACGTCCACTTCGAGGGAGCTGGGGGAGTAGGCAGCTCTTCTTCGGCGAGCGCGTCTACCCCAGTCCTCGAGCCTCCACCGACCCCGGCGCCTGCTACTCCGACAGCTCCACGCTCTCCAGCCAGGACCTCGGCTGCGATGAGTTCTTCGCCGGCTCCACCACAGCCGGCAACGCCACGCACTCCAGCACCGACAGGCACCTCTCCGGGCACGTCTACTCCAACACCAGCTCGTGTCGAGCATAGCCCGGTTGAGCTCGCTACTCCGCTCTCTCACGACGAGGAGCGCATCGACGCGTACCACGACGGCGAGCCGTTGCGGTACCGTACGATGGAGAACCTTCTCGGCGACCAGTTGGTGCCGGGACTGGTGCCTCATGACCTGGAGGACCTGGAGGCGCAGTTGCACCTTGCGTGTGACGACGGCGAGCCTCGGTCGTTCGCAGAGGCCGAGAGACACGCGGCATGGCGCGCCGCGATGCAGTTGGAGATGGATGCGGTTGAGAAGAACCGCACCTGGGAGCTTGCTGACCTTCCTCGTGGTCATCGCGCGATCACCCTTAAGTGGGTGTACAAGCTGAAGAGGGATGAAGCCGGTGCCATCGTCAAGCACAAGGCTCGCTTGGTGGCACGAGGTTTCGTGCAGCAGGAGGGGGTCGACTTCGACGACGCCTTTGCTCCCGTGGCACGGATGGAGTCCGTGCGACTCCTCCTTGCGCTAGCTGCCCAGGAGGGCTGGCGTGTTCATCACATGGACGTCAAGTCGGCATTCCTTAACGGCGACTTGAAGGAGGAGGTCTACGTACACCAGCCGCCGGGATTTGCGATCCCCGGCAAGGAGGGCAAGGTGCTCCGCCTGCGCAAGGCCCTCTATGGCTTGCGGCAGGCACCGAGGGCGTGGAATGCCAAGCTGGATTCCACGCTAAAGGGGATGGGCTTCGAGCAAAGCCCGCACGAGGCGGCCATCTACCGACGGGGCAATGGAGGTAATGCCCTGTTGGTGGGTGTCTACGTCGACGACTTGGTGATCACCGGCACCAAGGATGCGGAGGTGGCGGCATTCAAGGAAGAGATGAAGGCCACCTTCCAGATGAGTGACCTGGGGCCTCTCTCCTTCTACCTGGGAATCGAGGTACACCAGGATGACTCTGGGATCACGCTTCGACAGACCGCCTACGCCAAGCGCGTCGTTGAGCTAGCTGGGCTCACCGACTGCAACCCAGCTCTCACTCCGATGGAGGAGAGGCTGAAGCTGAGCCGCGACAGCACGACGGAGGAGGTGGACGCTACGCAGTACCGGCGTCTTGTGGGGAGCCTTCGCTACCTCGCCCACACACGGCCGGACTTGGCATTCTCCGTCGGCTACGTTAGTCGGTTCATGCAGCGACCGACGATGGAGCACCAGCAGGCTGTGAAGAGGATCATCCGCTATGTTGCGGGGACTCTCGACCACGGCCTCTACTACCCGAGGTGCCCTGGGGCGGCACACTTCGTCGGGTACAGCGACAGCGACCACGCCGGCGACATCGACACCAGCAAGAGCACGAGCGGGATCCTCTTCTTCCTCGGCAAGTGCCTCGTTAGCTGGCAGTCGGTCAAGCAGCAGGTGGTGGCCCTGTCCAGCTGCGAGGCCGAGTACATAGCGGCCTCCACCGCTTCGACTCAGGCGCTCTGGCTCGCTCGACTGCTTGGTGATCTCCTCGGCAGAGACACTAGAGCGGTGGAGCTCAGGGTGGACAGCAAGTCCGCTCTGGCCCTGGCAAAGAACCCCGTGTTCCACGAACGCAGCAAGCACATTCGGGTGAGGTACCACTTCATCCGAAGCTGTTTGGAGGAAGGGAGCATCAAGGCGAGCTACATCAACACCAAGGACCAGCTTGCGGACCTGCTCACCAAGCCCCTTGGGAGGATCAAGTTCCTTGAGCTCTGCTCCAGGACCGGGATGGTTCAACTCTCCCACAAGACGACGCACAAGACTTAGGGGGAGAATGATGGATAAGTCTCATGTGTGGCTGGTCTTTGTGGGGCTATGATGCTCACATGGTTGTGGGGCTATGATGCTCACATGGTCATGGTCCTTGTGGCTGTTTTTCTGTTTTTAGGACAGCATCTTAGACTAGAGGACAGCATCTTAGAGGACAGCATCTTAGACTAGAGGACAGCATCTTAGCTAGGACAGCATATTAGCATCTTAGACTAGCATCTTGGCATATGCTTGGCTGGCTAGCAGCCTATAAATATGTAACCCCAACCCCTTGGGTTGGCATGGCATTTGTGTGAGCTTGTGTGAGAAATAGACAAGAAAATTGCCCCAACTCCTAGTGTCATCCTCTCTCGATGAGAGTAAGAATTCTCCTACTACCAAGAGTGAGAATTCAGCGACTAACACATTCTCCAGATATCACCTTACAGTCCACGCATGTTCGTTTATCCCTCCTTTTTGTAAGGACAAAGTCGATTTGACTAGAGTACTGGCCGCTATTAAAGGTCACGAAATGGGACTGTCTCTTACGGAAGAAAGTGTTAGCTATCATTAGATCAAAAGCTATGGCGAAGTCTAAAACTTCCTCTCCCTCCTGGTTCCTACTACCATATCCGAAACCCCCATGAACCGCCTCGAAACCTGCACTTGATGTACCTACATGGCCATTAAGATCACCTCCTATAAAGAGCTTCTCGCTACTAGGGGCAGCTCTAACCAAGCGATCTAAGTCTTCCCAGAAAAGAAAAACAGCAGTACTCTCTGGCTAAGAATATTAAGGTGGTCATAAACTATTGCGGAAATTCTTATACATGTGATAGAGAAGGAAAATGACTTAAAAATAACAAATGACAGAATGTCTTACTGTTAAGATAATCTTCAAATCCAAAATCATCCAGGGAACCTGTCAGTGCCTCATATCCAAGCAGAGATGACGGCAAAGCACCAGGGGGCCTTTGGAACCTGGCATCACAAAATATCCATCAGCAAGTAATCAAGAGAGCTAAACTGGCTAATCACCAAGAAAGCAATTTAAGCTAGATGTACTAAGATGTCGAAGGATGAAGATAAACAACATAAAAGGCACACTCCTATTTCCTTAGCTGCCTCCCTCTTTTGTCCGTTCACAGTTGGTGTGAGAACTTTTAGAAGGACCAGATGAACACAAACAATTGCTGAATTGCAACATATGATTGCACATTGAAGCAGAGAAAGGTCTAGACATTCAGAGACCCATTTTATAGTGAACATCAACCAAATATTATCCCAGCAATGTGTGTATTTTATCTGTGAGAAAGTGGCACTTACGATACTAAGACTTAGCACAAAACCCGACATACAAAGTGAAGCTATTCAAAAGTACTGTTATACTCACTGCTATATTGTGACCTGTATGAACCTACTTACTGCTATACTAATACCGAAGTAACATCAGAACAGCTCTACACAATACATGCATTAACACAATTCTATTCTCAAGCTACCCAACCTTAACTAGGTAATACTGACGGTTCAACACCTTCTACAACGCACGTGATCAAATCAATTTTATTTCGATGCCAACAAACATAGGTGCAGCGAAGTGCGCTAACCTTCCTAGTATGTATATCATGAGGAAGGTAACTAAGCTTCAGGAATTCACCTAAACTTCCCTCGGGACTGTCAATTCCAGCAGCCAGATGGGCTTTTTTTAGTGCTCCCATCAGCCACTAACTACTCCCTTACTCGAATTCGAACGAATTGATGGAAGGAAAAAAATATTTTTCCAGTAAGAACCGCAAAAGGGAAAGTGATGAAACCTGGAGAGGATTTGGGCATCGAGATCCTTGCGGATGTTGAGGGCGGATCCGTATATGGCATCTGTCCCGAACTTCTTCTTGTCCGCCCAGAACTTGGTCTCCTGTGCGGGGCGCGCGCGTGCCCCCAAAACATGGGTCCCAGGCTCAGCGTTAGGGTTCGAGGGCACGGACAAAGGCAAACGGAGGAGAGCGACGGGTCACGGGTCCTTACCGATTGGATGGTGGACTGGAGCGGGTGCGGCGGCGCGAGGTCGGCCTTGACGCCGGCGTTGATGCCGAAGCGGAGGGTGTCGTGGGTCTCGCTGATGTCCCTCTTCATGCTGCTGCTCTGCATCGTCGATGGCTCGATGCTCTCCGAGACTCCGCCTGCGCCTTCTCTCTCGCGAGAACTAGCCTTCTTTCTTTGCGGGGAAGAAAGGAAACTGAAGTCTGAGGCTTTGGGCTTGATTTTTATTCAATATGCCTTCTTCTAACAAAAAAAGTATAGGACTCTTCTTCATTATGTTGGGCCGGGCCGGCCCAACTGCGATCGACGCGTTCCGATCCGTACACGGGACGGTCTGCAACGAGAAAACGGTTGTTTGTTGCCACCAAGAACGCGGCCGGTGGACCTACCGCGCTGGAACCCCCGCAAAACATGTGCTAACGTAATAACCACCCGTGCCAAAACAAAAACTTCAACGCCATCTTCTGATGCGCTGGACGACGGCAGCAGCTTTTTGACCTGCATGCTGCTAGCCCGCTGCCGCTTTCCTGGACGATTTTGGCGAATCGACCGGTGGATCCATCGTTCGCGCGCGGCTGGTGCTTTTTCTTGCTCGCTCAGGGCATGTTTGATTCTAAATAAGTTATCTATTTATAAGTTAAAAAGTGAAATAAGTGATTGATTTTATCAAACACCACCAACTTATAAGTCACCCCTGCTTATAAATTTTAAGTTGGTTTACTCCTGCTGAAAACTTATAAGCACCTTTTTCTGCGTGGGGCCCATAGCTTATAAGTCATCTACAACCAAACAGGCATGATTTATAAGTCAATAGTTTTCAGTCACCTGACTTAATAAGTCACCTGTGACTTATGAAAACCAAACAGGCCCTCAGCTAGCACATGGCCACACACCCCGCGGCGCCGTACAGTACAAGCGACTCGTGCGCGCCGTGCTGCTGCTTTTTCTTGCTCGCTTGGGTGTCTTTTTGCTGTTGTGGCTGTGCGCCTGTGATCATATCCAACATCCATGTACTCGCTCCTCGTCCCGTTCGTTTGGGCTTGTTTAGCTGATAAGCAGTGTCAATCCTAGAATTTTAAGGGCCCTCTAGCGATTTCGTCGCAACGACCCCTCTTGATCATGTATAAAATCTTATAATATATAGACGCTAATTTTACTTGCAAAACGAAAGCAAATTCAATAACATATTTTAAATTTAACATGTCTGATAATTATCGAGGAACAATGTAGATTAAGCAATATATTTGTAGATGTATGATAATTATCGAGGAACAATGTAGATTAAAAAAGTAATATATTCGTTTTCTTTTCTCACCCATGACAATAGGTAACATTCTAAAATTCTAACACCTAAATTAGAAGAAAACTATGACTATATAGGTACAAAGTACTATAAGTCTGAAATACTATACAAATAATTAATTTGGATTAAAAATAAAAAGAAAAAAATACCTTAGTGCCTAAACAACTGATCGGTGATCGCAATTCGTAAGAAGCCAAGAATCAAGATGTCGTCGTCGTGGAGCCCTGCCTGGTCACCGTCCTCGTGCGCCGTGTCCGTGTCTCCGGTAGTCTAGCTCTTCGCGGCGGCACGGCTCGCCATCTCCGCATGTGTAAGGCACACGTCGCGAACTCACGATCAGAGTGTGCTGTGTGCAGCGTGACTCCTCGCCTCCTCTCTAGCCGATGGTTGTGGGGAAAGAAAACTAAGAAAGAAATGCCGATGTTGTCTTTTTAGGTACTTGGCCAGTTCCATGTCTCTCTTTTCATTAGTTTGCTAATGCCTAATGAACTATAGAACCTAGGGGATTTGTATATCTGGGCTTGGGCCCCTCCTCCGCTTGGGCCCTCGGCCGTCGCACCTTGTGCCCTATCTCTAGGGCCGCACTGCTGATAAGTTATGATTGAAAGTACTATTAACTAATTTGGTGTAAGAAAAAAATACTATTCATTGGCGAAGAAGTACGCTTATAAATCCTGTCCTCTGTGATCACGCACAACCGTCGTCTGTGCAACATCTGTACGACGACTGTACGCACGCGCACAGGCCTCCTTTTCCCTTCAAGTACAAGGATCAGATCGATGCCGGTTGCCCTCGCATCTGATGGGGCGCTCCGGAGACCGTGCTGCCATGCTGTCTCTTGTTTTGTTTGAATTTATTTGGCTGATAAGCTATAATTATTGACTAGGTTAGTGTAAAAAAAAACTATTTATTAACAGTAAACCAAATACGACCGAGCTGAATATGCTGCCTTCTGCGCCACATGATGGCTCCGCTCAACTCGAACCAAAGTAACCGTAATGCATGTAGTATTTCTCACGTTCAGCACTCGGTAACTTTCAGGCTTCAGCTTTTCTTGCTTCGATTTCTTATCTCGAGCTACCTGGTGACAGCAGACAACCACTCCTGGCCTGTTGTTTTTCGGACATTTTAGTATTGAAGCCTTGAAGGACCAGCTATAGGTCTAGTGGACACGAGTTCCACGTAGTACGTACTTACCGAGTATTCTTTCACGCACTAAGGTCCTTTTCTGAATATATATTGAGGCAGCACTAATGTCAACACCCTGACGCATGCTTATTACACTGTTCACTGTTGTCGACGCCGCTTCTTTCCCCGACACTGAAAATCTGAAATGATTGGGCGAGCGATTCGTCACAGCCATCCTTCAGAAGTTACCACCAGCTTTTCCTGTCAGTTTTCTTTCCTTCTTTCCATCTCAACTACGGGGGTGTTTAGATCCCACCCAAAATCCAAAATTTTTCAAGATTCTCCGTCACATCGAATCTTGCGGCACATGCATGGAGCAATAAATATAGGTAAAAAGAACAACTAATTGCACAGTTTGTCCGTAATTGACGAGACGAATCTTTTAAGCCTAAATAATCCATAATTGGACAATTTTTATCAAATACAAACGAAAGTGCTACAGTGTCCATTTTCCAAACTGGAAGGGATCGAAACACCCCCTACAGCGAGATCTTTAACGAGAATGACGTCTGTTGGTACTTTTGCTTGAGTACATCTAACAATACACGCCTGGTTTAGATTGCAAGTTTTTTCACTCTCTCTTCATCACATTAAATCTTTGGACGAGTATTAAATGTAGATAAAAAAATAACTAATTACACAGTTTAATTGTAAATTACGAGACGAATCTTTTGAGCCTAGTTAGGCCATAATTGGACAATAATTGTCAAATACAAACGAAAGTGCTACAGTACCAAATACTGATTCCTAACCTCAATCTAAACAAGGCCCGCTAACCGAAAGCAAATCCACCGGTAACAATTCTGCTCATGCATATGTACTCTCTGCATAGGAGTACTCCTATACTCCTGTGTGTGTTACTGTCAGAACAGATCGGATCCACCGCAGACGGGCGATCATCAAGAAGGCGAGATGTTAAATCCGCTGTCATCACTCCCTCGAGCCGTAAAACGATCGATACTACAGTGAAGCGTATCAGTGCAGCGAACTGAGGCTGCGGTGAGTGAGTCACTGACGAGTGACGACCCCCAATTTCTTCCGGGACGACAGGGCAACCCCAACCGTTGGCGGCGGCCGCTATCGTCGGATTGACGGGGCAGACACCGGTGATCACCCGTTCTATATAAATATATATATAAATTCCCACATCGGAATCTGATGGCCAAAATCTATGCTCCATAGACGAGGCCACGAATCAGTAGGCTGTAGACGAGGCCACGAGGCCAGGGCATACATGTTCGTGCTGCAGGGCGACGTACGGACGGAATGGGACGTCGAGGGCAGGGCACTCATGGCCATTTATTTACTAGAACACGTGACGTGATTGGTGAGGCCGATCGAGATTAGCGACGTGATTAGCTAGCTAGCCCAAGAGTGACCGGGCACTCGGGCCTGGCGCGCGGCTGGCTTTGGCTGGCCGTCGGCTCCGTGTCGCTCCGCTCCGTTTCCACGGTGGACCAGAGCAAGCTGAAGGAGCGCTGGGCGAGTGAAAGGAAAAGGAAACGTGACGACGCGATGAGAGGAGGTTGTTTCGCGTCATACCACGGGCGCGGTCGCGAACAATTAGGAGATGTTTGGTTGTTAGCCATCGGCTGCCACGCCTAACTTTAAGTTTGCCACGCTAACTTTGGTAGCTCTTTTGGTTGGTGACACTATTGTGGCACGTCATCGTCACGGAACCATGCCGCCAGTAGGTTTTCGCCGCAAAAGTGTGGCGGACGTTTTTGCCGCCGCGAAGCCCGTGACACGCCAAAACCAATTCCCATCGAATAAAAAAAAGCACCCCACCGCTCTCCTCTGTCCACTCCCTCGCCTTCCTCCATGAAATAGGTCCGAGCGGCCGCTCCCGTCCGACCTCCGACACGTGCCCAGGGGGCCGCGCCGCCTCGCTCCCAGGGGCCGCTCCGCCGCGCGCCCAGGGCAGGCCGCCGCGCGCCCAAGGGCGGCCGTCACGCCCATCTCGCCTCTCTGCTGCCTTCTTCCCCCTCACGTCGTCGTTCTCAGTGAGCACAGGCCTGCCTCTCCTTCCACGCAGGTGATGTCCACCTTCTCATCTTCTCCCACCTCAGTCGTATTGCTTTTCCTCTTCCGGTCGCCATGTCTGTTGACCTCTGGTTTTCCTCCATGTGTGCAGATCTGGAACAAAACAGTAAACCAGGTGAAGGTCCATCCATCCCGTGGTGTTGGGTCATGCGCGGCAATCAATCCCTACAGCTAAAGAAGATTCAAGCACGGCAACCTCCCGCAGCCAAACAAGGTATAAATCCATTTTCCCCCTTTGACATTGATTTTTTGATGGAGAAATAAATTCATGCTGAGATTAGGTGAATCCATCTACTGTCTTGCTAGTTAGGTTTCCTTTGTTTAATATATATGGAGAAGTCACATCTCTTTCTTTCTTTAGTCTAGGCAAGATGAATTATTGTGTTAGATAATATATGCAGCACCTTGAGACTTGGCATGTGGTGCTAGATGATTCTTTTTCTTGACAAAATGAGCTCATGACTTTGATCTTTCAAAGCTATTTCAACTATACGCTTCACTATTTCTAGTTTATTACTAATTTCGTCTTTTTCTGAACATATGTTTTAGATGGGGTCAAAGAAAATTGTACTTGCAGTATTACTTGGACTACTGCCATTATATGTGGAGGAGAAGATTAATTACTGGTATTCTTGTGTGTCTGGCCATGCATCTGTATAGGATTAAATCAAGAAAAAGAAGAAGGGCCATAACTTATGCTCCGATGATAGATAGAGATGTTGAAAGATTGTCACGTCTAAATCGTGTTTGTATCATGGTACTGAGGCCCATTGCATAAATGAGCTGCGTATGAGGAAAGCTATCTTCCATAGACTATGTGATGAACTTAGATCACGTGCCTTGCTAGAGGAGACTTTTCATGTCACAATAGAGGAACAAGTTGCCATGTTTATCCATTGTGTTGGGCAACGTTGGTCAAACAGATCAATTGGTTTTAAGTTCATTAGGTCAAGTGAAACTGTTAGTAGAGTATGTCGACAGAATACCGTCGGCAGTCCTCCAAGGGGTATCCCACGAAGGTAGATTGATCGGTAGAGGAGCGTGAGATCAAGAACAAGAAGGCAACAGAGACACACGAGTTAGACAGGTTCAGGCCGTCAGTATGACATAACACCCTACTCCTGTGGTCTGTTGGTTTGTATTAGCTATCGTATGATATTGCGTGTGTTTGGGGGGGTCCCTGCCCGCCTTATATAGTCCGGGGAGCAGGGTTACAAGTTGGTTAGATCTGAGAGATAACCGGAAAGTAATAACTGATTACAGGAATCTTGGGATCATACATATCCTAATAGATCTCGTAGTATCTTCAGGATATTTTCCAGATGTCTTGCGAGAGGCGCCGAGTAGAGTCGTGCCCCGCAAAGCTTCGTCTTGTGGACTGGGCCGCCCTTGAGGGCGCAGCCCATGTGGTCTACCGTGGGTATCCGGGGTCTAAACCCCACAGCTAGTCCCCGAGCGCCTTGTACCCGTTGTGCAATGCCGTCTTGTGCTTGTCCGAGCAGGTGCTAACAGAGCCGAGCAGTCAAACTCGTGGTTCAACCACCGTGACGAGTTGCCGAGCAGTTGTGAGCAGTTGCGAGTAGTGAGGACCACAGCCGAGCAGTATGATCCAGACACGGCTTGCCATAAGGGTGTAAGGAGCTCAAGTTCAGAATCAAAAAATTTCTCGCAGTGGACCAAGTGTGCCCACTTAGAGTCCGACCATGAGAGTAGGCGATAATCTTCTCCAGCCTCAAGGGGCGCGGAGTTTTCCAAAATAAAGCAAGCACATTCACCGCTAGGTGAAGTGTGCCCACTTAGTCCCTGAGCCTGACAGTAGATGACATAGTCATGTGGTGCCAGGGTCCAAAGTAGAAGAATAGAAGACCAGCCGAGCAAGCAGCCAGTCCTCGGGCGTAGACCCAAAAAGCACATTCACCGTAAGGTGAAGTGTGCCCACTTAGTCTCCGAACCTGACAGTAGGTAACGTAGTCATGTGATGCCAGGGTAAGAAACAAAGAAATGGGGAAAAACCAGCCGAGTAGACAGCCAGCCCCCAAGCCGCGCGTGGAGATATCGGAGGAATGCAACCGTGGAGAAAAAACCAGAGGAATGGCTGTACAGTAGCAGTTACTGAGCCTCAATAAATGGCGGAGAAATCGGCGATTATTCGGCGAGTAATAACTGACGGCGGCAATAAATGAGCGACGTGGGCTGCGGTTGCGTGAAAGCCCAGGTTACGGCCCATTAAGCCACGCCAGAGAATTCAGAGGAGTGCAGATCGTAGGAACTAGTTTCCCAAAAACCCTCAAATGCGAAAGGGTGGGGTAAGTGCTTTATAACTACACCGCCGCATCCCGCGCCCCCACCTTTGCCATTTCGCCCTTTTAACTTCCTTCTCAGCTCTTTCGCTTCCCGATGCGCTTCGACGCGCGCACCTGCCTCCAATCCCAAACCAAATATGAGAGAATGGCGCCGAAAAAGGGAGTTGCGAAGCTAAGGAAGGTGGCCACCGAAGCCAGCCATGATGAGGAATGGGTGCCAGTCAAAGAAGGGGGAGGCGGAGCTCAATGGAATGGTAGCAGCGGGCGTTCTTCTAGACCGCGTCACCGCCGGATGGCGGCCAGCCATCGGTGAGCCCTTCCCTACACCTCACACTGATGAAGCTGTAGTGTTTGAGGATTATTTCTAGGCAAGGATTGGGATTTCCTATTCACCCTTTCCTGAGGGATCTGCTGGAGTTTTGGGCGATTAGCCTGTGCAATCTACACCCAAACACCATACTGTACGTCTTGGTCTTCATCCATTTCTGTGAGGCGTATCTAGGGATTCTTCCACACTTCAACCTCTTCAGACACCTGTTCTGGTTGAAGAAGAAAGGCGACAGTGGCTTCAAGGTGGTCGGCGGTGTATATCTGCAGCTCAAGGATGGGATGGCTAGCGAGTACATTAATGTACCACTGAATACTTCTCTGTAAGGATGGAACGCCAGGTGGTTCTACATTAAGTAGAGCCACCCAGTAATCTGGTGCGACGTCCACCACATCCCGGAGAGCCAAAGTAGCTGGTCGGAGAGACCAAACAACGCTGACATGGAGCAAGTGAAGGAGCTCCTCGACTTGATTAAGGGCGTGGAGATTAGAGGTGAACTGGTGGCGGCAAGCTTCATAGTGCGTCGCGTCCAACCCTGCAAAGAGAGGGCCCACCCGGGCTTTGACTACAAGGGTGATGACGACGGGACCTGGGAGAGTACAAAACGGCTGACGAAGAAAGAAGTAATAGGGCGAGCCACAGAGCTATTTACTTCCAACGCCTCGTTCAGCTGGCCAAGGCAAACGAGGGCCTTCAACTGTACGAACCCGCCTCCTTAGGTAACCATCTTAATTTGCTTTGCCCATGCTGCTTTGCATCCCTGATGGTTGCCGAGCATGGGACTGACTCACTCATGCAAAGATCCATTCACAGGAAAGAGCGATGTATTTCTCAAGCGTGCCGAGAGGTGATTGGCCGAGGGGAGTAGATGCCCGGCCACCAACTCAACCTAAAGAGGATGATGCTAGTGCCTCATCAGAATCCAGAGGCACGGACGCTAGTCGGATGGAGAGTCTTCCCCCGATGTCGGAGAAAACTCGGGGGAAGAGGGCGACGAAGAACGAGCCGGCCCAAATGAGAAGAAAGGCGGCAGCTGCCGCTCCCCTCGAACATGTTGGTATCTCACTTGGCGGTGACCGGACCACTTGAATGTGGAGGACCACGGTGATCGAGTGGTCCTGACGACGACGAAGTTCCAGTTGCTCCTCTACCGAGCACGAAGGCACCTCCAGCACAGCGCGCGTGCGGAGGACCAGTCAAGTGGCAGCGAAGGAGTCTCCGAGCAGCGAGCTGACGACAGCTCCTATAGGGCAGGCAACGTTAGTCCCCGAGCAACAGGCTACAGGAGTCCCGGAAAACCAGGCGGATAAAGTCTCAGAATAGCAGGCAGAGCAGGGGCCGATTGTGGAGGAAGCATGACCTCCACCCTAGGGCATGGGAGTCAACCCCATGGCTATGCCTGAGGGCTCTGGTAGGCACCACCGGTTCAAGAGAGTGTACCGGCAGACCAAACCGTAAGTATCCTTGTCTTGGAGTTACATTGCTATTGCTTTTGGCGCTTTTGGAGAACTGACAAGCTGATCTGATGTAGTGCAAGTGTTTCGGAGGACCTGACCCCACCCTGTCCAGGCTGATGAGCCTACCTCGGGCTGATCCCGGGGTAGAGACAATACCAGCAGCTCCCGTGTCGAAGTCCCTGGGTGCTCAGCAGCCGACAATTGAAACAACCACCGCCATTGGTGGTCTTGGAGGTGGCGAGGGATTAGCGTCATCGGCTGATGGGTAGGCGATGGTACCCGGAGCCATGGCGGAAGCCGCCGGGGCTGTGCGAGCTAAACCTGGAGTTGCCAGCGAAGCGCCGGAGTCTAGGGCGACGGAGCCGACGATGGCCGAGGACCAAACGGTGCCCCCTTGAGGCATCGCCAGGGATGGTCGGACCCGCTGTCCATGCACCGAGCCCCTAGGTGGTGCCGCCGACTGCAGCAGAGGAAGACGAGGTGGAGGAGGTCGAGCGCGATGAACCTCGAACCCAAACTGTCCGAATCCTCCAAAGGCGCGGTGATGAGGTTGTGATTCTCGAAGAGGAGGACACCACTGATGGAGCTCAGGAGACTAGAGACCGCCCTTGCTGGGATGATGAAATAGATCAAGGTTAGTGCGGCACCTAGAGTATATGTCTTTGTCGATGGTGATCGGAGTTCGTTACTGTCACTGTGCATTTGCTGGGGATATCCTAGACTACCAAGCAGCGGCATCAGCTGATAAAAAGGATGGAGCCCCTCACCGAGGAGAATGAAAAACTTAAAGAGGCGATGAACCTTATGAAGAGAAACATCCCGAGGGCCCGACACGAGCGAGACCTTGCTGAGTCGAACGCGCGGGACCTGGAATACCAGAAGGGAGTCCAATCTGAGCAGCTGACGAGTGCTTCCACGCAACTAGCGCAGAAATCCAAGCAAAAATAGGTATGGCAGTCACCCGAAAGCACTTTGCATAGTTGAATAGCCATATTATTGGTGACAAATGTTGTGCTTGTAGAGCAAGATATGCAGCTCAGCCAACTGCGCTAGACCATTGAACAACTCCAAGAGGAGAAGGCGAAAGAGTCAGGGCGAGCAGACAAACTGGCCAAGGAGCTGATCGGTGAGTACTCCTTAGTTGGAGCCATTGCTTGAGTAATATCTTAGCTTAATAGATTCTTGTAATGCCCGCAGATTATCGTCGGAGGGTACAGACACAGTTCGATGTGCTAGAAAAGGATGCCTGGACCTAGAGGGACAACTTTGATGCCGTAGTCGTCGCAATTAAACTGGTGCTCGACTGCGTTGACCTAGAACTGGCTACATAGCCCGACGACAGGCGGCAACATTCAGACACCATCATCTAGAGGTGCGAGACAGCATGGGAGAACTTCAAGAGCTTCAACCGCGACGCCATTGTGTCAGTCGCTACTCATGTCCTTGCGATTGTCCGGTCCCACTACCGAACCATCGACCTTCTGTCGATAGGGGGCGGGTTCGCCAAAGGTCTGAGCAATGCGAAGACCCTAGCAGTTTGAGGATGAGGTGGAGGACGCCGCGAAGAAGCTGGCAGGCGATATAGACCTATTCGGTGAGACGGACGGTGATGGCAGAGCTCGGTGATCTGCTCGAAGATTATCATCTATAATGTCTTGACAGTGTAGTTAGAACGCACGAAAGCGCAAAAAATAAATATGTATGTAATAAAAGTTACAAGGTGCATGTGTATGCAGTTTGCTTGTATTTTCGGCGAAAAATCCTCGTAGTGTTGAACATGACGTATTTATATGGAGTATAAGTAGAGGCTGAGCAGTTAGTTCGCTACTGACCCCTATGGCCTCAGCTAGCCCATAGTCCATGACATCGAGCGTGGAGCCCGTGCACATGTAGGAGGAACATGCGTGACCAAGGAACCAGCAGCCGACCACCCATAACTGCAGAGCAGCGGAGCCCGTAGCACGTGTAAGGAGAGATCAGAGACTAGGTCTTCTCCATAGAGAAAAGGAAATGGAACGTGTGCTGCTCGGAGGTTATCGAAATAACTTGGAGATATAGGTAGTATAAGCGACGTCCGAGCAATTAATTCAGTGCTGAGCTCTCGGCCTTGGCTAGCCCATAGTCCATAACATCAAGCGTGGAGCCCGTAGATGTGTTGGATGAATAGGCAGTGACCAAGGAACCACAGCCGACCACCCATAACGCAGAGCGCGGAGCCCGTGGCACGTGTAGGGAGGGGTCAGAGACTGGGTCTTCTCCAAAGAGAATAGAAAAGAAAGTATGCTGCTTGCTGACCGGTGAAATATCTTGGAGATTTGGAGAAAAGTGTTCGGCGTTTTGGAGAGAACGCATGTCGAAATACATTGGCGATTTAGAGAAGACTGTGTTCGGTGATTTGGAGAAGACTTATTTGGTGATTTTTAGCGAAAAATGTGTCAGGCGATTTGGAGAAATCGTTCGACAATATTGGAGAAAAACCATTCGGCGGTTTTTGGCGAAAACATGTCGGCGACTTGGAGAAATCGTTCGGCGATATTGGAGAAAAACCTGTTCGGCGATAACGTTGGAGATTTGGAGAAACGTGGTCGGTGCAGTTATGGTGATTTCGTATTAGAGTTCGCAATGGAGTAGCATGGAGCTCGGCGACCATAAGTGGAGATTGGACCATAATGGAGAAAAAGTGGAGAGAATTTATGGAGACTATAACTTTGTTCATCATAAAGTGTAGAGTACATATCCTGGGGTGTTTCAAGGATAGAAACATATAAGGTGCTCGATGTGCCACGAGTTGGGAACATTGATTCCTTCTAAATCACATAGGCGATAAGACCCTGGTCGGGTGACCTCTTTGACGACGTAAGGCCCTTCCCAAGGGGAGGAGAGCTTGTTCATCCCTTCAGGTTTTTTGTTTTCTGCGAAGAACGAGGTCGCCGACAGCAAATGAACGACCTTTAACGTTGTGGTTGTAGTACCTCTATAAGCCTTCCAGATATTTGGCTGTGCGGACGCAAGTGATTAGACGTTCTTCCTTGGCCCTAGTCGACGTCCTCTGTCCGAACAGCTACGGACTGCTCTTCATCATAGTTTTCCACCCTAGGTGCTCGGAAGGCAATGTCCACTGGTAGTATGGCTTCTGAGCCATAGACCAAGAAGTATGGAGACACACCGGTGCTATGACTAGCTTGAGTATGCAGTCCCCAGACTACAGCTGGTAGCTCCTTGAGCCATATGCCCGGGTGCTTTTCTTCTTTCTGATATAATCTCTTTTTGAGGGCATCAAGGATCATGCCAGTTCGCCTGTTCGACCTGGCCGTTGGCTCTAGGATGAGCAATGGAGACATATTTGACAAAGATGCAACGGTCTTCGCAGAAGTCCCAAAAGTGATGGCCAGTAAATGTAGTTCTGAGGTTGGTGATGATGCTATTCAGGGAGACCAAATCTATGGATGATATCCTCGAAGAGCTCGACTGCTTTCTTTGCAGTAGCTGAGACGAGCGGTTTATACTCAATCCACTTGGAGAATTTATCAATGGCGACGTATACGTACCGGAAACCACCTGGCGCTGGCTTAAAAGGGCCAATCATATCTAGTCCCCAGCATGCAAAGGGCCAAGAAGCTGGAATGGTCTGCAGCTCTTGTGTCGACACGTGTATTTGCTTGGCAAAAAATTGGCATCCTTCACAACGTCGGACGAGGTCTTTTGCATCGGAGATGGCCGTGGGCCAGTAAAAACCTGCTTAGAAAGCTTTGCCGACCAGTGTTCTTGAGGCCGCATGGTTGCCGCAGGATCCAGAGTGAATTTCAAGAAGTAGTTTCACTCCTTCTTGGGTGATGCATTTTTACAGAATCCCTTCCTTGGCACTTTTCCTCATCAAGTTGTCGTCTACCAGCTCGTAATATTTGCTTCGATGGATTAGGCATTCGGTTTTAGTCTTATCGGGGGGTACATTGGTGCTGGTAAGGTACTTGATGAATTGCTCCCTCCAATCGGTGGCCGGCGAAGGTACCAGCCAGTACCAGCTACTCGGTGGAGGGAACTTCCTGAACTTCCTTATCTTCTTTGATGGATGGCGCCAGGAGATCTTGAACGAAGACCCCTGGTGGGATCACAGTGCGAGAAGAGCCCAACTTGGATAAATGGTCGGTGAGCTGATTCTGGTCGCGTACCACGTGATGGTACTCGATACCATAGAATTTTCCTTCAAGCTTTCTGATTTCGGCGTAATATGCATCCATCTTCTCGCTGGAGCAAGACCAGCCTTTGTTAAGCTAGTTGATGACCAGCGCGGAGTCCCTGTATACCATGAGGCATTTGACACTGAGCTCAACAGCTATACGGAGTCCATGGAGACATGCTTCATATTCGACGGCGTTGTTGGAGGTCGGAAAGTGTATCCGGAAAATGTATCGGAGCTTATCCTTGGTTGGCGTAATGAACAGAATGCCCACACCAGCATCATTGATGTTAAGGGCGCCATTGAAGTACATCACTCGGTGCTCAGGGCAGGTGGCGACGATGGGCTCTTGGATCTCGGTCCACTCAGCGATGAAATCAGCAAGCGCTTGAGACTTGATCGTAGGCCTGCTTCTGAATTCAATGGAGTAAGTGCCGAGCTTGACAGCCCACTTGATGATATGGCCGTTGGCCTCTTTGTTGCGGAGGATGTCCCCTAGGGAGAACTCGGTAACCATGATGATCTTGTAATACTCGAAGTAATGCCAGAGCTTACGCGATTTAATCAGGATGGCGTATAGCATCTTTTGGACTTGAGGATAATGAGTTTTGGGCTCGTTAAGGACCTCGCTGATGAAGTATACCAGACGCTGCACCTTATAAGCATGCCCGGCCTCCTCACTGTTCGACCACAATGGCTATGCTGACGACGCAAGAAGTAGCGGTGATTTAGATCAGGAGAGTTTTGTCTGACCGTGGCGCCGTCATGATTGGAGGCTTTGTTAGGAACAGCTTGAGCTGCTTGAAAGCTGTATCTGCCTCCTCCGACCAGGAAAAATGCTTAGAGGCCTTGAGTTTGAAGAACGGTAGCCCTTTTTCACCGAGGCGCGATACGAAGCGACTTAAAGCAGCCGTGCAGCCTATAAGTTTCTGTGTATCCTTGACGCATGTTGGCCGTTTCATATTAGTGATGGCGTAGACCTTGTCAGGGTTGGGTTCGATGCCACTGAGCGCTGACGATGTAACCCAGCAGTATACCGGATGGAACTCCAAAGATGCACTTTGAAGGGTTCAACTTCCATCGAGTACTTTTTTAGGTTGGCGAACGTTTCTTTCGAGATCGACGATAAGCTCATCGGAGGTCTTGGACTTGATGACCACATCGTCGATGTAAGCTTCGACAGTTGCGACCGATCTATTGATCGAGGCACATCTGGATAGCCCTTTGATAGGTCGCCCCGGCTGTTCTTGAGTCCGAAGGACATGGTGGTATAGCAGTATGCACCAAAGGGCGTGATGAACGATGTCTTGATCTGGTTTTCTTCCCTGAGGGAAATCTGGTGATAGCTGGAGTAACAGTCAAGGAAGGAGAGCAGTTCACAGCCGGCGGTAGAGTCTACAACCTCGTCTATCCGAGGCAAACCGAAGGGGTCCTTAGGGCAGTGTTTGTTGAGATCAGTGTAATCAACACATATTCTCCATTCTTTATTCTTTTTTTGAATGAGAACAGGGTTTGCTAACCACTCAGGATGATACACTTCTTTTATAAATCCGGCAGCTAAGAGCCGTTTTATTTCTACCCTAATAGCCTCCTTCTTGTCTGGCACGAATCGGCGGAGTTTCTGCTTGATCGGTTTGGCGGTCAGCGAGACATTTAAGGAGTGCTCGATCTTCTCCCGTGATACCCCCGGCATGTCTGCAGGTCTCCAAGCAAACACGTCATCATTGGCACATAGGAAGGAGACGAGCACGCTTTCCTATTTGGGGTCAAGGTGAGCCCCAATCTTCATGGTCTTAGAGGGGTCGTCGAGGCCGAGACCGACCTCCTTGACTTCCTTAGACTTGGCGGAGGCACGAGGAGGCTCTAGCTCTGGGATCTCCATGTCATTCGGCGAACACCATATTAGGCTTCGGTGACCACGCTGGCCATCTAGATGGAGAGGTCAGTGGCTTCAGTAAGGGTGAGACTCTATATCTCGCAGGCGTAGGCGATGGAGAGGTTGGCCCGCAGGGCCAGAACTCCTATAGGCGATGGCATCTTCAGCACCAGATATGCATAGTGTGGTACGGACCATGAACTTGGCCAGAGCTGGCCGACCAAGTATGGTGTGATAGGCGGTGTTGAAGTCGGCGACGTAGAAGTTGATGTGTTCGACGCGGTAGTTGCTTGCCGTGCCAAACTATACTGGTAGGGTAATCTCTCCAAGCGGTTTGGAGGCCCTGCCAGGTACCACACCCTAGAAGGAGGAGTCGGAGGGTGTGAGATCTGACAAACTGAGGCCCAGCTCCTTTAGGGCTCCGGCGAAGAGGAGATTTAGAGCGCTCCCACCAGTCGATGAGCACTTTTCTGAAAAGCACCTTCTAGACGGTTGCGTCGAGGACAAGGGGGAAACACCCTATGTAGGGGATGTCCGCCACTGGTCGGCCTTGCTGAAGGTGATGGGTATCTCGGACCATGGGCGATACTGGGGTTGGCGGTGTCGTCTTCCATAGTGATGGAGAGCACCCGCCATGCGGTGAGCTTTCGTTCTCTTCTGCTCTCGGTGGAGGCGATGCCCCCTAAGATGGTAGCGACCACCTTGTCGTGGTCCTGGAAGGCATTGTTGTTGTCCCCAGGTGGTCGGCTGGCCTCTAGCTCCATTGTTGGTGTCGTCGTCCAGCTTCTTGTCCTAGAACTCTTTAGTCAAGCCGAGGCAATTCTTCATCTTGTGTTTGGCATTTTTGTGAAGAGGACACGAGCCGTCAAGGATCTTTTGGTACTGCTCGTCGTAGTTGCGCTTGGTGCGAGGTTAACTAACGGTGGCGACGATGTGGTCTAGGCCGGTGGCGGCTATTTTGGCCAGGCCTGGGTCCTTCTATTTGATCACGGCCGCTGTCATGATGGTAACTATGGTCGTCGAAGCGGCGGATCATTATGGCAGTCGGTCATCGGGGCGGTCGTCGTAGCAGGCGAGATGGGCGATGAGTGCCCTGCATCCTCGTTGAAGCGCACCTTGGCTTCCTCGGCGTCAACATACTGGTTGACAGTAGTGATCATCTCGTCGATGCCTGTGGGCGGCTTGCGGTTGAATTTGGAGCGAAGCTCATGATGGTGGAGTCCTCGAATAAAGGCGGTGATGACCTCAGCCTCCATGATGTTAGGAATAGAATTTCTCATCTCGGAAAAGCGTCGAATGTAGCTGCGGAGGAGCTCGGACGACTTCTAGTTGATGCGGTTGAGATCGTGCTTGGTGCCCGGTCGAGTACACGTAGCCATATAATTGTCGGTGAAGACTTTTTTCAGCTCTTCCCAGGATCCGATGGAGTCCGGGGTAAGGCTGGTAAACTAGCTCATTGGTGGGTGGTGTGAGCATGACAGGCAGATAGTTTGCCATGACATTGGTGTCTCCTCTGGCGGTGCGGACAGTGGTGGCGTAAGCCTGTAACCACTGTGTTCGATTCATCCTTCCCTCGTAGGGCTCGACCCTAGTGATTTTGAAACCATGGGGCCATTGAAGTGTTCGGAGCGCCCTTGTAAATGCTGGGGGGCCTTTGGGATTGTGGTCGGCGTCAGCTGCAACGTTGCCGGCATCGATCGGCTCGAGAGCTGAGTCCGGGTTGCCGTACTCCTGCTCGTACTCCTGGTGGCGACGTACTTCATCTTCATGGCGACCGAAACGACATTGATCGATACACCGTTGTGCATCCCGAAGGTTGCTGAGGTGCACTAGAGCGTCCTGTTTGACCTCCTGGTCATGTTGGCGATGGTGTACTGTGCGGTGGCCCCCGACTCCCCCCTGAAGAGGCAGCGACTGGTCAGTGAAATGGCTTTGATTGGGGCGGCGATTGAATCTCGGTGCAGCTGATCGGCGAATCATGCTCGTAGAGCATGAAGGTCCCTCATCCTCTCTAATCTCATTAACTTGACAGTGTGCCGCTTTAAGCATAGCGGCGACCTTGGCGAGCTCGGGCGTCTATGGGAGGCGGGCGAGCTCATTGGCGGCCACTGCTAGATTGGCACTTGGAGTCTTGAAGACGTCGTGGCCGTCAACGCGGAGAAACTCTTCATCGAGGTCACGGTGGAGCGGGAGTGGCCTTCCTTGTGAATCAAGCCGATTATTTCGAGCAGCCTCGGCCCTCGCAATGGTTGCCTCGTTTTCTCAGCGCTGCGCGCAGTTGACGTTCCGGTTCTCATGAGCAACGCGTTCCTCCTCGGTTTCGTCGTTCCGACAAGGGCTGTCGACGCTGACGTTGAAGATCGCACCACCCTAGAAGGGTGGGAGAAGGAGTTGTTCGAAGAAGGTTTCGGCGAGGGTCTCCATAGAGCCCTGAGACTCAGAGCCTAGATTTTCCTCCGAGATGGTCTGGAGGGACACTCCGGGGCACCGGCCTAAGTGTAGCATGTTGATGGCTGGCGGAGGCTGGACGGCGATCTGGTCGGCGAGTGAATGGGCGCATCCCACCTGGTCGGCGAATTCGCCCCTCAGGGCGTCTTGGTAGGTGGCGGCGATGTTGGTGAGCCCAAAGGGCAGCGCCGCAACTCCTAGAGTTTTTCGAGCAGCCTCCGATAGATTCGGATCGGAGGGTGGTCGGCGCTGAACCAAAGCGTCCAGAGCCGATTCAGGCGATGGAGAGACAATCGGCGAGCTTTAGACCGACCCTGATCGATGGACTTGATCAGATCATCGTTGTTGATCTGCCTCCTCTAGTAGCGAGGAAGTGGGCGGCGAGTTGCTGAATGAAGGCGAACCTCAGGGATGATTCCTGAGATCGGATCTGCAGATGCAGGTGCGGGGGTGATCGACGTAGAATTGATTTGCGCTGGCTCGAGGAGCTCTCTGACTCTGTCAGCAGTTGATGATCTAGGAGATCAATCCGACCATGAAGATCTGGCCAGGGTGCGGGAGGGACGAAGAGCCTGTAGAAAAATCCATCTTGTTCGACAAGGAAACAACATGCAATCCCCTACCTGGCGCGCCAACTATCGACAGAATATCGTCGATAGTCCTCCGAGGGGTATCCCACGAAGGTAGATTGATCGGTAGAGGAGCGTGAGATCAAGAACAAGAAGGCAACAGAGACACACGAGTTAGATAGGTTCAGGCCAGTCAGTATTGACTGTAACACCCTACTCCTATGGTCTGTTGGTTTATATTAGCTATCGTATGATATTGCGTGTGTTTGGGGGGGTCCCTGTCCGCCTTATATAGTCCGGGGAGCAGGGTTATAAGTCGGTTAGATCTGAGAGATAACCGGAAAGTAATAACTGATTACAGAATCTTGGGATCATACATATTCCTAACAGATCTCGTAGTATCTTTAGGATATTTTCCAGATGTCTTGCGGGAGGCAGTCGAGCAGAGTCGTGCCCCGCAAGGCTTCGTCTTGTGGGCTGGGCCGCCCCTGAGGGCGCAGCCCATGTGGTCTGCCGTGGGTATCCAGGGGTCATACCCCCCACAAGGTATTTCCATCATGTCTTAGATGCCCTTTGTACCCTTGCTCGTGACCTCATATGCATCAGATCTGTTGACACACATTCAAAGATAACAAGTGCTCCGGGCCGATTTCACCATTACTTTGAGGTACATAAAAATTGCTAATCAATGTTTTGAATTTACTTTAGGTGTCATACTCATCTAATTTTTTAAAAATTATTTTCATAGCGATGCATAGGAGCCTTGGATGGTACACATATACCAGCATGTGTACCTTTCCATATGCGTGATCGGTTTAGGGGTAGAAAATCAATTACCACCCAAAATGTGCTAGCAACAGTTGATTTTGACATAAGATTCATATATGTTCTTGCTAGATGGGAGGGCTTAGCCCATGATTCTTATGTACTTCAAGATGCTCTTTCACATTCTAATGGGCTTAAAATACCAGAAGGTAGGAATACCCCATTATGTCCTAACAATTTGAATCTAAAACTTCACCTATATTCTTAGCTAATTAATTTGTAAAAAAACAATGATGTAGGCAAATATTTCCTAGCTGATGCTGGATATGCAGCAAGGCCTGGTGTATTACCCCCCTACCGTGGTCCCCGATATCACCTAAAAGAGTATAAGGGGGCTAGGGAGCCTGAGAGCCCCAAGAAATTATTCAATCTTCGCCATTCCTCACTTAGAACAACTGTTGAACGAGCATTTGGTACCCTCAAGAATCATTTCAAAATCTTCGCAAGTCAGCCATTCTTCCCTTTGAAAACACAATTCAAAATTATGATGGCTTGTTGTGCACTTCATAATTGGATCTTATAGGACGGTCCTGATGAGTATGTTTATGATGATGCTACTTGGTACACAACCTTGCCTCGAAGTGTAAGAAATCATAGTGTAAGAAATCGTAGTGATATACACCGGGAAAATGTGGCATGGGCTAATAAAAGAGATGGGATGGCTTAAAGGATGTGGGAAGATAAAGTAGGAGCAGCTGTAGATTAGGTTCAAGAAATTATGTAACCAATGGTGCTATCTTTGCATATTTCTTCTTGTACCTTTCTTGTTGATTTGCTTGTATGTATGAAACATACATATATAAGTGCGATGCTTTATATTATCTTCACTGGTTCATTTGCTTCTATATGTATTGGCTTCTATTATCTTGTTGAGTTTGCTTAAATAAATTATGTCTGTACATAGTTTGCTTAAATAAGTTGTCACTGTCATTTATTTTAGCCTCACTCATTTATTTGTCACAGTCATGCTGTAAATAAATTATACCTGTACACAGTTTGCTTAAATATTTTGTACCTGTACACTGTATGATTTTAATTAAATGTCTCTTTACTAGTAGTGTCACTTATAGGCTGCTGTTTGGAAGGGAGTACTAGTACAGTCACTTGTAAGGTTTTAATTATCTCTTGTATGTGAAACAGCCATGGCCAAGGGAAAGGCTAAAGCTGATGCTTTTGCATCCTCTCGTGAGAGGTCCGTGAACTGGCATGAGGATCAGTCGAAGTACATGCTAGAGTGGTGCATGGAGTATTTGAAAAAACAACATGCAGGATTTTAGTTCAAGAAGGCACATCTCATGTTGTGTGCCAATGATTGAAACAAGAAGTTTACTCTGGGGGTGAATGTTGATCAAGTGGACCGTCACTATAGGTACCATAGAGAAAATTGGAAGTACATTGCAATAACATTGAGCAATAGTGGCAATACATTTGATGAAAAAATATGCATGGTGAATATTTCAGAATCTGAAAAAGAAAAATTATGTGTAACACTAGTAGAGAACAGACCTTTCATCTGAAGCCAAAATGGGCTCTAGTCCCGGTATTTTTTGCGCCCGGGACTAGAGAGACCTTTAGTCCTGGTTGGTGTCTCTAACCGGGACTAAAGGTCCCTGCCCAACAGCTACTGCGCTCGACACAGTGGCAGGAGACCTTTAGTCCAGGTTGGAGACATCAAGCGGGACTAAAGGTGGACCTTTACTCTCGGTTGGAGCCACCAACCAGGATTAAAAGTCCTCCAATCTTTAGTCCCGGTTGATAACACCAACCCGGACTAAAGGACCCTTTAGTCCCGGTTGGTAACACCGACCGGGACTAAAGGTCCCCCGATGGGTTAGTTCAAAAGGGAAGCATCCCATCCATTGTTAGATGTGTTATGTAGGTGGGGTGGTAAGCTACGCGCGAGGCAATACATGAGGTCTTGGGTTCGAATCTCATGGGACGCAGCGGTGGGGGGCATTATTTTTTTTAAAGCTGGGAGGACCATTAGTCCCGGTTCCTAACCCGGGACTAAAGGACCCCCCCTTTAGTCTCGGATGCTTGCTCCCGGGTGGGGAACCGGGACTAGAGGGGGTTCCCCATCAGGAGTAAAGCCCATCTCTGTATTAGTGTAAGTTGTTTGTACTGAATATATTCTATTTTACAATCTGAAATCAATTCACTTGTTCGCATGATTATAAACTGAATTTCACTTTTCACATGAATGCAGTGCGAAGCCCACCAAGTTCTTCAATGAGATGAGAGAACTATTCATAGGATCCAATGCTGATGGTTCTTTGGCTCTGGACCAGAACACATGCATGGATGCTGCTGATGGCTCAGATAGTGATGTCTCAAGAGAACTATTTGACCTCAATACCTACACATAGCCTCAAGATCTAGAAGGTGAGGATTCAAACACTTTGCCAACTCCAACTAGGCATGCAACGGTTGACAACACATCTTCCGGCACTAGTCAAGCTAGCAAGAAGCGTCCAAAAGCCAATAACTCACCAACTAAGAAGCCAAAAAGAGCTGTTTTGCAGATTCCACTGATGAAATTAGTGCTACAATGAAGTCACTTTGAGAAACACTTGCTGCCACTGCCCCTCCCCCAATGCCACAGCTTACTGATCCTCATGCAGCATTATGGAAGAGACTAGAGGCAATTTCAATGACACCAGATCAGAGGGTTCTTGTTGGTGAACATTTGTCTACCAAGGAGAATAAGGTAAGCGTGTCTAGTTGTGTAATGCAAGTACTGATACTCTGCATGCTTGGGTGTTCAAGTTCTTATGTGGGAAGGAAGGCATTAACCTGTGAAGCTTAGCTTCTTAGGGTGTCTGTTCATATTTTGTGGCGTGCCTAGGAACTTGGTTGTGTGATTATTTTGGTTGTGGTGATAACTGATGGCTTAGGATGTAATATAGTTGGATGTGTGCTCATTTTGGCTGATGCATGCATGGCTGGCTGCTGCTTTTGTAATTAATCTAAATCTCCTAGAATGTGTTTATGAAGATGGCATTTCGTGCTTGTAATATTATTGAAATATATGCTGGTTGTTAATTTTTATTATTGCTGGAATATATATTGTTGTATAGGAAATGTGTCTTACCACTGTAACATTGAGGTATATGTGGCTGCAAACTAAACATATGCCACAACATTTTGCTAAGTTTTTGTGGCAGGAATCCAAACAGCAGCCACACTTATTTTGTCAACCTTAATCATACACCAAACAACTTGTTTTTACTACCGATTATGGAAAGCCACACATGTGGCTGGTGTTTAATATTAGTCGTGGCAAATTGTGGCGGGGAACCAGACATCCCCGACGTAACTCGCGAGTCCGCGGCCGCATTCATGGCTGGCTTTCCACAGTTGCCATAAGCAGTGTGTTTAGTCACTCGTAACAGGATGGCAAGAAATTAGAGGGGAAAATGTACTAATGCAAAGGTCTTGTCGCCAACTAACGCCGTGTTAATGTTAAGGAGAGGGAGAAAGAGAGAACCGGAGAAGTTGATCTCTTTGCTCTTTCTCTCTCCATTGCCGTTGCGAGCCAGGAAAGCTCTCTCTCTCTCGCTCATCTCTCGTCCAGCACGGCGCACTATTTTAGGTCGCCACGGCGCCCACTATCTCTCTCAGAAACGGGAGGGAGTCGAGGTATCTTAAGCTCCAATTCATTGGCGCGCGCGAGCCCGGCCGGGCGCACTGCACCTTGCTTAGAACCCACTTGATCGCTGCCTCACCTTGTTCGTCTCTCACCTCACCTCACACCAGAGAGAGTTGAGTGTGTCTGTGTCTGTGTGCAGGGCTGCGGGCAACTAGTTCTTGGTACGCACGCTTCCCCATATATACCCCCCGCCCATACATAGAGGCATAGAGCTAGCCACAAGCAGCCACCGATCGCCATTGCAAGTGGCAGCGGTCGATCACCGACGTTGCCCTTGCCCCGTCTCTTAATTTGTCGCCGTCGTCGTCGGAGCAGAGACAGAGAGCGCGGGAGGGGAGAATGGGACGGCTCTCCTGCGGCGGCGGCGGCGTGCAGCCCAAGCTCCGCAAGGGGCTCTGGTCGCCCGAGGAAGACGAGAAGCTGTACAATCACATCATCCGACACGGCGTCGGCTGTTGGAGCTCTGTCCCCAAGCTCGCAGGCAAGCAACACGAGCCTTACACACTCTCACTGTTGTATCCATCAGTCTGTCGTCGTTGTCTTCCTTGTACACTGCCATCCATGGCGCGCCTCGCCTGAATTGCCTTCTCGCTCGTTGTGGTGCCGTGCGTGCAGGCCTGCAGCGCTGCGGCAAGAGCTGCCGCCTGCGGTGGATCAACTACCTCCGCCCCGACCTCAAGCGCGGCAGCTTCTCGCAGCAGGAGGAGGACCTCATCGTCGCACTCCATGAGATCCTGGGAAACAGGTCGGTAGCAGCTAGCCGTCGCAATGCATTCATCCATTCCAGCCTCTCCCGCGTGTCCGCAATGTGGCGGAGGGAGATAGCTAGCATTATCAAATTGGCAACTATGTTCATGGTCATGGCCAGGCTGATGGACTAAGCGAATTGTTCATGCAGGTGGTCGCAGATCGCGTCGCACTTGCCGGGGCGGACGGACAACGAGATCAAGAACTTCTGGAACAGCTGCCTCAAGAAGAAGCTCCGGCAGCGCGGCATCGACCCGGCCACGCACAAGCTCATCGCCGCCGGCGCCGCCGCGGAGGCGGGCGCGGCGTTGCCGGACGCTCGGGACCACGACCTCAAGCCCGGAGGAGCCGCCGCCGCCGACGACGACGCGGACGGCCTCGCCCAGAGCAAGCAGCAGCAGCCGGCGGCGGCCGTGTTCGACCCGTTCCCGGTGATCGACTTCGGCTTCGACCTGGGCGTGGCGGCATTTTACGCCGGTCCCTACGACGCCGACGGCAAGGCGTCGTCGGACGCCGGGTTCGTGGCCGACTACAGCAGCGTGCTGGACGTGTCGGAGAACCTGGGCTACGGGGAGAGCTTCAGCAACAGCAGCAACTGGAATTGCGGCGCGGAGATGAGCAATGCCGTGCTCGACAGCGAGGTGCTGCACTGGGCCTCCGGCGGCGCCGCGGCCAAGCCGGAGCCCTACACGGAGCTGGAGCAGCAGCAGCAGCACAGCGGAGGCTACGGCAACGGGGGCCAGGCGGTGGACGACGACGACGACGACGCGCTGGAGCACAAGTTCTTGCTGCCCTGCGGCCAGGAGCAGAGCCTGGCGCATTACTTCTGAATTCTGATCCTTTTTTTCTTTTTCTTTTTGGCCCTTCATTCATCTTTGCCTGCCTTTCCTCCCTGAATTATCCATCTATTCCCCTACGTTTTTATAGACAAGAGGAAGAAGAAGAAGAAGACGCATTTGGACGATTAGGTACCGTGAGCATGTTCGTTGGTTCATTTCTGGGCTGATAAGCCTGACTGGTACTGTTTTGTTGTGAGAGAAAAACATTGTTGGTTGACTGAGAAGTCATAGCTAAAACCAACAAGCGAACAGACTGATTATTAGATACTGAATATTAACCGTCTTAACTTGACATTATCCCTTGCTAATATATCCCTTCCTCTGAAAAATATTGGAAATGGTGCATGTTTCACGTTTGGATGCCATTATAGTATAGATATCTGCTAATATTTCAATAAAATTATATCTCTGTTGATGATATACCAAAGAGTCAAGCCTGTGTGATATGAGACTCGTAAATATTTGGATGCAGATAGTACATGTAGTCTTTTGAAGTGAAGACATGACTATGGGGGTGTTTGGTTCCTCCTCTAAATTTTAGTCGCTGTCCTATCGAATGTTTGACACATGCATGGAGTATTAAATATAGACTAATTACGAAATTAATTGCATAGTTTGCGACTAATTTGCGAGACGAATCTTTTAAGCCTAATTAGTCCATGATTTGACAATGTGGTGCTGCAGTAAATATGTGCTAATGATGGATTAATTAGGCTTAATAAATTCATCTCGTGGATTACTGACGGATTCTGTAATTTATTTTTTTATTAGTATCTGAACACTCCATTCGACACCCTCATGTGACCCCTTCTAAATTTTAGTCACTAGATCCAAACACCCCCTAACTCACTGAGCTATCATAATGGAGGTCCAAGAGTCCTAGAATTTGATAGAGACCAAACCAGTATATATGTGGTTGGTGTCTTTTAATTATCTTTATCCTGAACCAAAGCTTCCTGTTAGTAAATAATTCGTCTCCTGTTTAGTTCCATACATATCCAAATTTTGGCTAATATGAACATTAGTCATATTGTTATTCATGGATTAATGGCACGTTTGCAATTTGGCAAGGAATGTTAAGAATTCAAATTTGCTTAGCCTGATTTCATACAAATGGAAAAAGAAAACCAAACTGCAGTTGATATATGACATGCCTGCCCCTATTCATCTAAGTATCTAACATTGGTTTCACACTTTTTGAGCCATGCTATGTATTATTTAATTCGTTGTGATGAAATTCCACCCTGATTTGTATTCTGACACTATTCATAAGTAGACTTCCGAAGTATGCTCCTTTTCTTGTCTGATTTTACAGGAGCTTTAGATATTCCTATTTGCAACATGTTTAGCTTAAAATTGTCTCCTATTTATGAAAATTTGAGTCTCATAACTTACATGGATCTAGGAAGGCCTTGGAGGGGAAAGTATTTAAGGTGTACTCTTAGACGGACAAGATAAAAAAAACTTGAAAAACTGTCCTTTTATCACATTGCACATATAGCATCAAAACTGTGTCACTATAAGGTGCTCTCTCATCTGTCATTTATATTCATTAGATTGGGAACTAAAAGATTGATGTAATTACTAGATTTAACAAAGTTCTTTCTGTATGTCATATTTTTCTAAATTTACATTATCATGTCTCACAGTCATCCCACTAGAACTTGATCCACGAGAATCAATTTATTGTTTCTTTCTAATGTAGTGCTTCACATCAAAATTCAAGGAAGAAGTAAAACAAGCAAGAGGTGCTCAAGGTAAATATCTGGTGCATATGGTAAACAAGTCGTCTGCTTTTGTTGTCCTGTCAGAAATTGCATTGCATCTAGAGGCTAGAGTGAGAATTATGATGTTCTCACATAAGCCTTCTTGTTTACGTTGTTCAGTTCCCAGCTAACTGAATGTACCCTCCTTCTAAATTCAAATAAAACAGGGAGGAAAAGTACACGGTGTTTTCCTTTAGATACTGCTCCTGATGCAGCCAAGTAGTGTATGTGACTATCAATACCAAATGAGGCTATTCTTAAGGCCTCTGTATGTATTGCAAGTCAATATTTCTGCTCATATTCCACAAGAAAAGAGATGTTCCTGTAGAGTACACCGATACATTCCTTGGCTTTGAACCAGAGGACACCAACTTTGCACTTGAATTGGTATCGTTATGTTCACTGACCATGTCTCAGTATGCTACTATTATTTGTGTTGCACAATATGTATATCTACTCGATAAGAAAGTTAACGGTGGATATGTTTCTCTCTTCAAGAAAGCATTTTCATTTTCTGTACCTTCTAATGTGCTAACAAGTTCACTCTTGTTCATTAGATAAACTGGCCTGCTCCACGAAGGGTGCCGCAAAGCCACAAGCGGAACCGGATCAATGTTATGGGCGGCGGGCTCCATCTTGGAGACTTGGGGCGTGTTTGATACGTGGCCTGAAGCCAGCCCAGTTCGCAGGCCAGGCCTAGGCCAGCCACAGCCGGTCCGAACTGGTGCAAGGCGCCGTGTTTGGTTGCCTGTACCAAACGGACCAGACCCATAGGAGATTGTATTTGATAGCACACAATGCAGCTCGGCCCATGGCCAACTAACTCCAACTGCCACTTTAGGATCCTGTTAGATTCTCGGATAGGCCTAGAACCGGAACCAGAGAAGGAGAACACAGGCAAAGAACACATATTGCATTCAAGCCAACAACAGCCATCAGACTTTGCAAATAATTATCCAAACAAATCAGCTGTCACAAAATAATTACTGCTGTACATAATAACAGGCCTCAGACAGCATAAGTCATTAATAATAGAATCATAGCTGGCTGTAATTAAGAAGATAGCACTGAAGGAAGGAAGATACATTTCAGTAAACAGAAATGGATGAAACAAAATAATGACAGACTGAGCCAGCTCATCCATAATAAGATTGTTGTCATCACAGGCCTAAGTACTGCATTTGCATTGTCTAGTCATGGTAACCCTCATCCATAGTCCATCATGGAGGGAGCAGTAATACTCCATGAAACGATACACGAACTTCATTCCAAAAGGAAGGATGGGGTCATTTTTAAAATTGATTTTGAAAAAGCATATGATAAGGTAAATTGGAGTTTCTTACAACAAACGTTGAGAATGAAAGGGTTCTCACACCAATGGTGTGAATGGGTGCAAAAATTCACACAAGGGGGCAAAAATCTCGCACTCAAAAGTTCATTTTAGCACTTGTAGCAAATTCCCGTAGGAGCCAGAACTGCTGACTGTTTGTATCGGAACTTTCGGCCGTCGGAAGTTTCGGTAGTTGCTGACTATTGACTTTGAGTTTGTGTAGAAATTTTTAGATACGCCTATTCACCCCCCTCTAGGCATTGTTTAGATCCTTTCAATTGGTATCAGAGCAAGGTCTTCTTTTAGCGCTTCACCGCGTAAGAAGAAACAATGTCGGACATCGAAAAGATGAAAGTCAATGCCACTGAGATTGGCAAGCAAATTGCAAAAGAGTTTATGGCTGAGCAAGAAAGCTATTCCAAGATGAAATGAAGAAGAAGCAAGATGAGATAAGCAAGGTGAAGGAAGAGTTGAGCAAGAAGGTTGAAGATGTTATAACTGGCAAGAATGAAGCAACCAAAGACAATGCAAGTGATGTTGGAGCAGGCGAGCATGCTCATGGAAAAGGAATGTATTCAAACATAGGATTCGATTATGGAAAACTCATCAAAGGTCCACCTCTACATTCTCCTTCCGTCAACCTCGACAAGCCACCTCACTTTGATGGAACAAGATACACCGATTGGTCTTACAAGATGAAGATGCATCTCATTGCCGCAAGACTTTGGGAAGTTATGGATGTTGGTATGGTGATTCCTACCGATGAAGATAGAAAGATAACTTCGAAAGAAGTGCACAATCTCCATCAAAATGCACAAGCCATAGCATTGCTTGTGTCAAGCCTAGGCTCAGATGAGTTTAGAAAGGTGAATGGAATGGAAAGTGCAAAGCAAATATGGGACACTTTGAAAGTGTCATTTGAAGGAGATAAGAGTGCGAGAAAAGGCAACATTGAGTTACTTTATGGTGAATTAGAAAGATTTGTGTTCTTACAAGATGAAACAACCCAATCTATGTTTGATAGGCTTATGGCATTGGTCAACCACATAAGAGCTCTTGGAAGCACCGAATGGGATGACAACAAGGTTGCTAGGAAGATGTTGAAAACCTATAGAGCCAAGAACAACATGCTAGTGTTTGTGATCATGGAAAGGCCCGGTTATGATGAGATGACACCTCAAGAAGTTGTTTTCAAAGCTCAAGCATCATGAGTGTCTAGATGAAGATGCAATCAATGCTCACAATCAAAATCCTAATGCAATAGGATACAACAAAAATGTAGCTCTATAAGCAACTCAAGCTCATGAAGGCCAAACTTCTAGTCAAAAGAAGAAGAAGAAAGTGATGGATGATTCCTCAAGTGAAGAAGAAGAGTTCGATGAAGATGTTGCACTCATCATTAGAAACTTTAGAAAGTTCATAAAGAAGAAGAGCAACTACAAGACTTATGGTGTTGGGAAGAGGAGGAACAAGAAGGGGTTTTGCTATGGGTGTGGTCAAAATGGTCACTTCATTGCCAATTGTCCTAATGAGAAGAAGAAGCACAAGCATGACAAGGATGAAGACAAGAAGAATAAAGACAAGAAGAGAGGTGAAGCTCATCTTGGTGAAGAGTGGGAGTCAAATGATAGTGACTCAAGTGATGATGAGAAGAAGAAGGGAGCCACAAACATCGCCATCCACTACTCATCGTCATCGACCATGATCTTCCCTGATTTGACTTCACCACCAAAACTCTTCCCCGACCTATCTTCATCACCGAGGCTCTTCTCCAACCTCATCGACAACGAATACTACAGTCCAACTTGCCTAATGGCTAAGGGGGAGAAGGTACATGACTCAATCGATTTTTCTAGTGATGAGTATGATAGTTGTGATGAGAACATATAAAAATTGAAGCAACCATGATAAAGAAATTTGGTAAAAAGGCTATCACTAAAATAAAAATGCTAATGAAAAAAATTAGAGAAGAGGGATAGATGTTTAGAGATGCAAGGAGATATAATCACTCAAGAGAGAGAGAAAAACCTTGCACTTGAAGCATCTATCGCCGAGGAAAAGATGAAGGTTGAGAAGTTAACCATAGAATTGTCTTTAGCCAATGACTCAATTGGAAAATTGACTAAGGAACATTACTTGGTAATGACACAATAGCTAGCCTCAAGAATGAGAAAAATATAGCTCAAGAAAGCCTTACAAGCTTGGAAGAAAAATACCATAATCTTGAGTTAAACTATAGCACTCTTTGGGCTAGCACTTTAACTTCTTCTAAGGTAACCGAAGACTCTAATGTCTCCACTAGTAATGGTTTGTAAAAGATGCTATAAAATTGATGTAAATGCATATGCGACTAATCTTGTTGAGCTAGAGAAGAAAGACAAGGAGATTCATAGGTTGAAGATGATCTTGAAGAATGGGTGCAAGTGTCAAGAGCAAACCAACAAGACAATATACACATCATTAAGGCACCCATCAATCAAGGAAGGCATTGACTACAATAGGTATGATGGAAAGGCCAATGGAAGGAGCATGATCAATGGTGTGCCTTGTATAAAGTTCAACAAGGGTGTTGCCCTTGATGAGCTCATATGCAAGACAAACAACAAGGTCTACATCCCCAAGATTGCACCTACAAGTGACAAGACAAACAAGATGAAGCAAGTGGAGGCCCCAAGCCACAAGCACCACTCCCATGATGCTATGCTAGTGATTACATGTGTTGTTGGGGGCAAGGATGGCAAGATTGTGGTGAAGTATGTTGGTGCCCAAAAGAGGAAGGAGATCATGAGGAGTGTTTGGGTGCTCAAGTTTTATGTGACTAACCCCTTAGGACCCAAATTTTTTTGGGTACCTAAAACCAAAGCTTGATTTGTCTTTGTAGGAATACTCCTCCAGTGGAACAAGTTGGGTGTTGGATAGTGGATGCGCCAATCATATGACCGGAGAGAAGGACATACTCACATCATTCCAACCTAGTCATGACCAAAGTGGAAACATTGTGTTTGGTGACAACAGAAAAGGTGAAGTTCTCGATTTTGGTAAAATTGCTATCTCAAATGACAATTCAATTTCTAATGTTTTACTTGTCAATTCGTTGAGATACAACTTGTTGTCTGTTTCACAACTTTGTGAGATGTGTTACAATTGTCTCTTTATGGATAAGGGTGTGAAAGTCTATAGAAGGGAGGATTCCTCTATTGCATTTATGGATCATTTAAAAGGAAAACTCTATCTAGTTGATTTCACATCAAATAGAGTAAATCTCTCCTTTACCTTTGTGCATCTAGGCCTGATATTATGCTTAGTGTGTGCATGTGTGCAAGATTTCAAGCTAATTCAAAAGAATGTCATTTGATGGCTGTTAAGAGAATTTTTCGGTATTTAGTGTACACTCCTAATCTTGGCTTGTGGTATCCTAAGGGCTCCATTTTTGAGTTACTTGGCTATTTCGATTCGAATTATGCCGGTTTCAAAGTAAATCTAAAGAGTACTACCAGGACTTGCCAATTTATTGGTAGGTCTTTAGTGTCTTGGAGCTCTAAGAAGCAAAACTCCATTGCTTTGTCCATCGCCAAAGCTGAGTATGTGGCGGCTGGTGCATGCTGTGCCCAACTACTTTGGATGAAGCAAAATCTCAATGACTTTGGTTGTGAGATAACCAAGATTCCCCTTTTGTGTGACAACAAGAGTGCCATTAAGTTGGCAAACAACCCCATAAACCACTCTCAAACAAAGCACATTGTCGGTGCCGAAAGTGACCAACACGTAAATAATTATAGTTTTGCCGTACGTTGTGATCGGAGGTGACCAGCACTCAATGACATAGGATTTATACTAGTTCAGGCAATATGCCCTACGTCTAGTTTGAGTCGGTCGGTGACTTTATTCTTGAGCCTAGGTGCTCAAAGTCTGCAGTGGGGTTACAAACGAGAAGGAGAAAGATGGGGTGTATGAGAGGTCCGATCGGACTTCGGTCAGAAGGGCCGAGAGCGATAGGAGCTCCGCTACGAGCTAAGTATTCAAGCGTGTGCTTGAGGTTCGAACCTGGTAGTTCTACCATTGTGGACTAGTGAACCTGGTTGATCTAATGAATCTAAAGGGACTGAGTTATGTTGGAGGGAGCGCATCCCCTTTTATAGATAAAGGGGATGGCTTTACAAGTGAGAGGGTGAGGGTACGTATGCTACTGAACTTTGTTGCCCATTCCGATGTGTACAAGATAATGGTAGGCGCCCATAATATTATTGATGTCACTGTAGAATGTCAGATGCATGTGGGAGGTTGCATTGTCTTCTTCAGGTATGGTAGACATCGGTATATGCATATACTGTTGATGCCAAGAGGCATGTGAGGAGTTGCACTACGTTCACTTGGTATAGTAAATCCTGGCACCTACAACACTGTCAATGCCTAGAGGCATGTGGGGCGTGCCTTACCGTATGGGAGTTTAATGCCTCCCATAATACTGTAGGGGAAAATATCGGTGCCTACAACACTGTTTGTGTCAGGGAAGCTGTAGAGTATAGTTTCTACAGGTGTACAGGGTATGGTCTTGGTATCATGGTTTGACTTATGCGCCCTACCTTGCTTTCTCCGTTCGTTCCCTGGTCCTTTCTGAGCGGGTGTCCCTAGTCGATTGGTTCCAGTCAGCTTTGATTGTGCCAGTCGGAGAAGAACAGTGAGCAAGTGCTTGGCATATCCCGCGGTCGGAGAGCGTGGGGTCAGAGCTAGAAGCAGTGCTTTTGGCCAGGCCTTCCGATCGAAGAGGTCGTCCAGAGGTAGGCTGGCGACTGAAGTGAGTGCTCTGGTCGAAGAGGTGGGCTAGAGTCAGAAAATAGGCGCTGTTCCTCCTCGGCCTGACCCTCTGGTCGAAGATTGGATCACTCCCCCATCCTGTCGCTCAGGTACTTGGGCCGAGGTTTTTCATTGAAGCCAGTCCATGAGGGACCCTGGGTTTATGAACCCGATAGGAGCCCCCGAGCCCCTAGGCGATTTAGGTGGATTCGTTTGGGGGATTTTTGTCTTGGCGGTGGGTGTAGCTCCTAAGCCCCCGTGCGGTTCGGGTAGAACCGTCTGGGGGGTTTTTTTGTATTTATCAGGGGAGGTTTTTGTTTTTGTTGGTGGGTACGTGTGAGCGCACCCATGGGTGTAGCCCCTGAGCCCTCGGGCGGTTTGGGTAGAACCGACCAGGGGGTGTTTGCCAGCTGGCGTGTTGTGCGTGTTTTTAGTCGAGATGGAGTTTGTCAACCAAGGCATCATTGCGCGCCGTGGGATTGGGCGAGGCAGTTAGTTTGTTAGTTTAGGGATTAGGCAAAGCGATAAGGCGGTGCTCGTGGATCCTAATGGGGCAAGATCGGGGTCACAGACCCAGGCATTTTTGGAGCATAGTCAGAGTGTAGCCGGATGGGGCAAGATCGGGGTCACAGACCCAGGCGTTTGGAGCGCAGTTGGAGCATAGCCGGATGATGCGAGTTCAGCGTCGCAAACCCAGGCGTTTGGAGCATAGCCAGAGTGTAGCCAGATAGGGTGAGTTTGGGGTCAAAGACCCAGGCGTTTGGAGCGTAGTCGGAGCGTAGCCGGATGAGACAAGTTCGAGGTCATAGACCCAGGCCTTTTGTGTCTTGAGCCCCAAGCCCTATTGGGCCTTAGTAGGGGTTGGTGTGAGTTGTGTGCGTTACCCCGTCCTCGGTTCCTCACAACCAGAGGGCTGAGTTTTGTCGCTTGTCCTGATCACTTGGGCTCAAGTGACACGCTCGATGAGTTCGCTAACGGGTATGATCGAGCGGAATCCGGGTCCATCGTTCATGATGGGGTTGGCATAGCCCTCTTATGACATTCCACTGCTCCTTTACCTACAACCCAGTAGATGCCTAGGTCATTCCAGAGACCGACCCGGGTGGCCTAACGACCTCTCCTTAATGGAGATTCTGTGGGCTTGGCAAGAGGTTTAGGATTGAACGAGAAGGTTGAGATGACCTTGTCTGCTAGACTGGGCGAGGGCCACAAGGGGCTCATTTGCATTTTTCTCCCCTGGCTCTATTGTTGCCCATGTTGAATGAGGCAACTGCCGCTTTGTGATGCAACACGGAGCGTTGTGATGCATTTCGCTGCACGTGCGATGCTTAGTTCTCGGGCCCCTGGGCGGTTCAGGGCCCAAATCGTTCGGGAGGCATGGGCATATGGAATGAATGCGTGTATGGATGTATGAAATGATTATAAAGAAATAGAGGGGTTTGGCGGTGTTACCTTGATGACTCGAGTGTTAGGGTTTGGAGAGCTCTAGTCGAAAATGTCCGACCAGGACCCATGCTCGTCGTTCGTGACAGAGTCGGCATGGCCTATATGGGGCATCCCTTTGCTCCTTACTTGTCTCTCGGTGTTTATCCTGAGCGATTTGATCGACTTAGGGGGCCCAATGGTCTCTCCTGGTGGAGATCCCATTTTTGGGTTTTTCTAGGTCTGGCCTGGGGAAGCGGAGAGCCGCTCGCATGCGGTGGCGCTTTGGTTCTTGTGCCCGGCGTGCGGTAGTGGTTGGTCGTGCGGTAGTGGTGGGCCATGCCCAGGCCACATCCCGTCTGATTAGGAGTTGTTCTGTCGGGCAGGGCACGTCTCATCGGTCAAGGTGCGTCTCATCGGTTAGGGCATGCCTCACTGCATTAAATGAGAAAGAGAGAGTTTTTTGCTCCACCGTTTCGCCTTCCCCGATCGGCACACCCTTCCCTAACTGTTGTTCCCTTTTCCTTAAGTAGGAGAAGGGAGAAGGTTTTCGCCCCATTCTTTTGCCTGTTCCTCATTTGCTGCCTCCTTCCCTTTTCCTCCTTGTCGAGAGCGTTTTTGAGAGCCGCGATGGTTACTAGGAAAGAAAAGGGAGAGCGAGGGAGAAGAAAAAAAACTCACAAATCCTTTTTGTGATCCCGGAGTGAAATGTTGGACTGGAGGTCATCCACCGTAAGGGAGTCGATGTTGAAGGCCTTCATCATGAAGGGGTTTCTAGCGCCGAGGGAGGTGGCGCACTAGAGGGCTCCCGGGAGGGAGGAGTTCCCGCAACCTCGGCCCGACGAGGTGGTTTCCTTTCTCACCTTCCACGAGCGTGGGTTAGGATCCCCCATGCACTGGTTCCTATGCAGGCTCCTCAATGAGTGGAGTCTGGAGCTATAGCACCTTAATCTGATGAGGGTGCTGCACATCGATGGCTTCGTCACCATCTATGAGGCTTTCCTTAGGATGGAGCCGCACGCAGACTTCTTTCGGCGGCTATTCTCTAGGAGAGCTCTGACAGCGATGAATTCATCCGAGGTCACATCGGTGGGGGTTTTGCCCGGTAGAGGAAACTAAGCGTGGGAGGCTCGTATCCCACGTACATCCCTTGTGACTCCAACCGGGGGTGGCATGGGGAGTGGTTTTATATTAGGAATCTGGTGGAGGCGCTGTTCTTGGCGTTGACCGACGAGAGGCTGGAGAAGCAGGAGAGTTGGTCATGGGGTTGTGCCCATAAGGAGAGGAAGAAGGTGGAGGTCATCAAGGAGGAGCTCTAGAAGCTTGTGTGGCATGGTCTTGATGGGGTGCAGGTGTTCCACACCCTCTACCGCCGCCGGGTTGCTCTGTTGGCAGAGAGGGCGTGGCCGATGTGGAAGTACAGCGGCGCGTCGGACCTTGATCATGTGTCGTAGGAGCTGCTAGATGACAAGGTTTGGAGTCACCTCGGACAGGTGCTGTAGCTGAAGCCCAGAGAGAAGGTTGAGGGGAAGCCCATACCTCTCAATGCCTCGGTGGTGTCCAGACTGGTATGCTCTTCTTTCTTTACTTCGTGCTCTTTTCCCCCTTTGTTTTCCTACTTTTTTTTTCTTAAGTCACCTGTTGCGTAGGGGCTTGATGCTTATAGGTCCTGGCCGCACCTTTTGAAAGGGCCAGAGGGCACGGCCCAGTAGGCCACCCAAAAGGAGGCGGCTGATGTCAGGAAGAAAAATAAAGCCAAGGTGGCTCATCAGAAGTACAAGAAGGAGAAGGAGGTCGCTCGGCGCGTGAAGGTCGGGGAGAGAAAAAGCGACGTCGAGTCCAAGCTCGAGTCGGAGGATCCCACAGATGTGGATGACATGGTTTTCTCCAAGGAGGAGGAAAGTTGAGAGGTCGTTGTGACCTCGACGGAGCGTTGCGACCCTACGGCGATGTCCGTTGGTGATGAGTAGGAGGCCGCACGGCGCGCGGTGGTTCCCGCACCAAGGAAGCATGCAGCGAGCATGGACACCGCCGGTGAATGGGAGGCAAAGCAGACACGGTCACCGCGCCCTCTGGCAGCGTCACCGGTCCCATCGCCGCCTACGGTGGACGTGGCCGAGCAAGCCGGGCGGTCTGAGGAGTGGATGGACACTTGTGTGTCACCGGGACCAGTGCCAATGCGTGACTCATAGCTGGGGGAAGCCCCGCCTACCACGGATGTGGTCGAGCAAGTTGGACAGTCCATGGAGTAGACTAGCACCCACATGTCGCATGACTCGCAGCTAGAGGATGCCTCGCCTGCTGCTCCGATCAGGGAGTCCCGAGCCGAGGGTCACAGCGACCTGTAGGCCGAGTAGGAGCCAGTTGGGATGACTCCTCCCCAACTGAAGTGAGGGGCACGGGTTGTAGCCTAGGAGCGGTCCTTGCCCTGCAAGCCCATCGACATCGGGTCTCACCTTTAGAGTCATGCCGCTCACCTCTAGGTATGTTTTTCTTTGTTTTGTTTTTGATCTTTCGTTGTTGAGCCTTTTTTGGAGTGTGACTTACCCGCACTTTTTGTCAACGGCCGAGAAATGTCCGGGTTGAGCATCACCCTAACTCCCATGTGGGATACTTGGAGGCCCACCCTATAGCATGTCGCGGTGAGCGACGGGGAGAATAGGGTGGCAGCAATGAACCCTTCCCTTCCGGGGGTGGTGCCCCCCGGGTCGGCTGCTGGTACGGTGGCAGCGGCGGCGGCGGTGTTGGCGGTGATCCCGATGCTGACGGCTAGGGTTGCATCAGAAGTAGCCCTCGTGGCCCTTCCTCCATTGGCTACGGTGGAAGAGGAGAGGGAGACCGAGCTCCCTGCCTTGTCGGGTGGAGGGCTACACGGCTCACCCTCGTGGTCAGAGCCAAAGGTGTTGGGGGAAAACGCGGCTGAGATGGAGTCAGAACACCCAGCGGTGGTCCACACAATTGAGGTGGTGGACATCCCATCCGATGATGAGGCGGATGACATGGTGGAGTTGATGGTGTCATCATGGGAGCTGGCGGTGGTCTAGTTGGAGGCTAGGCTCTCTAACAGGCTGCCAGAGGGTGACCTAGAGTGGCCCTACCCTAAGGACCCGATGAAGGTGCAGTTCATCCTTCGAGATTCCTAGGAGTGTCAGCTCTAGGACATCCTTAGGGAGCAAGGACACACTGTGGTGTCCAAACTCGCCAACCTATCCATGAAGCTTAGAGACGCCTAGGGCAGGTTAAGTCCGCTCAGCAGTTAGTCGAGGTCGACCTACAGCTTACCGCAGAGGTGAGTTTTGTGTACTTGTCCTTGACCTCTGAATCTTTTGTTGGTTGCCTTAGCATGCTTATTTTTCATAGAGCCTAAAGGGGATGTCATCCCGCAAGTCCCGCTTCCTCCGAATGGAGTACGCCTAGATGGTTGAGCTTGAGCATTAGCTAGAGTCCACTCACTGTGAGTCATAGGACCGAGCGACCGAGGTGACCATGGTGTGGGCAGAGGGGCAGCGTGCAGTAGAGTGGGCAACTACCGCTGAGCAAGGGCTCAAGGCGGTGAAGGCCCGCCAGGCGGAGACCGAGGCGGGGTTGTAGACATCCCTGGCAGACAGTGAGGTGGTGCTCCAAGAGTCCCTAGAGACCCTTGAGTTGGAGCAGAGTGCCTTGGCATCGGAGTGGAACACCCTAGAGTTGGCGTAGAAGGTCCTGGAGTCAGAGCAGAAGGCTCGGTTAGAAGCATACCGGGAAGTGCTCGTGCTTCGGGGCCAGGTGATGGGGACGGAGGAGGCGAGCATCTGGCTGTGTGAGCAGGTGGCCCGGTAGGCAGCGGATCTCTCCACCCTTGAGAACTTCCGTGTTAGTACATACCTTTTCTATTTTTCGTTGTGTTGGTTTCTTCCTTCTGCCTATTTCTGAGCTTGTTGCCCTTCTTTCAGTGCTAGGCGGAAAGGTGAGGTTGCTAGAGCAGGACCTGGAGATGGTCAAGGCGACTTTTAGCCAGAATACAGAGGAGTTGGCCAAGTCCTATGAAGAGCAATGTTCGCTCGAGGGGGAACTTGACTAGATCCGCAACGTTGCCCAGCTGGTCATCTCGGAGATCTTCGGGTTGGCGCCAAGCACTAGCACGCCCGCCGTCCAGCTAGCGGAGGTTCCAGATGCAGTCTAGGACCTTATCATGAGTGGACTTTTCTATGGGGCGTCAGGGGTGCTGACTTTGGTGGTGATGCACCACCCAAACCTAGACTTTGCTACCATCTATAGTGGGTATGCTAAAGGCTTGAGCACAGAGGATATCCAAATGATTGGGGAAAGCTTGCTGTCGCACGCAAGGTCGGTGGTAGAGCAAGTCTTTGCTTAGTGGGTGATGGACGTCCATCATGAAGACATGGCCAGAAGCATGCGTGGGGAGGACATTGCCCAGCCTACAGATGGCACAGAGCCTGGGTTAGAGGTGGATGTCACCCTGACTTTGACCAAGTCGAATGTCGTGCCACCGGGGAGTGAGCAGCTCGCGCCTTCATCGGTCGCACCGGCAGCAGATGCCACCGAGCGGGTCCAATAGCTTGTAAAATATTAAGTAGTTTAGTGAATGTAAAAAATTTAAGTTCATGGGGGAGCCCCCTTGTAAATGTTCCTATGTGCTTAATGACTATAGTTGGTTTCATTTTTTGTGATGGAGTCACTCCGTTCGGGGAAGCTTGTTCCCTTTTGTTCCATAGTTTTTCCTTAGCATAATTTTGTTTTTTATTCTTTCTTTCTCATACCTTCCTATTTGTCTTGTAGGCTACAACCTTGGGCGCTCGTGGCATGGCCCGTGAGGCTCAGCTGCTCGTAACTGTAGGGAAAGGTAGGGTGCGATCGGTCGGAATGTTTTAAAGCAAAGCTACGTAAGGGAAATTAAAGGAACGAACTCCCCTTTTGATCAGGTAGGAAGGAATTTCACCATATGATAGTAAACAAAATAGAGAGGTAGTAGTGCCCCCTAGTGGAGCCCCTGAGCACCCTAGGCCAAAAAGTGTTCGGGTCGGGGTGCTTTTATAGGAGCATACGTTAAGTAAACAATGGTAATACTAAAACTTAGGGGAAGAAAAATGACATAGCTGTTCCAAGCATTCGGAGAGAATGTCGTTGTTGTTGTCCTTTAGTCGGTAGGCATCTAGTCGGATCACTTCAACCTTCAGTCGTCTGGATCCTTTCCCGCTACGCCCCTTTCTTGGTCATTGCTTGTTCGCCTTTTTCTTCCTTTGGCCTGCTACCTGCCGCAGAAGGCGCTTGAGAAGCTGGTAGTCCTTGTAGAGGTATTTAACGAGGTAGTCGTGGTTGGTGCCTAGGCTCTCCATGAGCTCATGGAAGTGGCCCAGAGGGTCCTGCTAGGGCTACGTGCCCGCATGATGAGCCATGGCGACCAACATGGAGTTGGCCGGTCGGCGGTGGTCCTTTTTGTTCTTTTCCCCCTGTGCATGGAGGGGCCCTCATTCTGATCCTGGCGCTTGGCCTTACCTTTCCCCTGGCCTCTGTTGGAGCATGGTGGGAGTGGCGCTTGCTGGAGGTTTTGGACAAAGGTCCACTATCCCGGGCCATCAGGGCTGGGACTCCAGTTGCTGCTGCGTGTGTCTTGGTTCGACCTGAGCCATGCGTAGACAGGCGGTTAGTATGGAGTGGTCATCAAGTCAAGACGAGGTGCTAATGCGGCCCTCTGTGCCACACGCAGCAGTCGTAGCGATGATCGGGTGGAGCGACCCATCTGCTGTGTCCCCATTCCCCTAGTGGGGAGCAAGGCTGTGAGTCGGTGTCGCAATATGGAGCTCTCTACTTGTTGAACGGCGGTGGTCTCCACTAGTGCCTGGAGGTTCCGGTGGATTGCCTATTCATGAGGGTCGTTCGGCTCGGATAGGCCACGTAGAAGCATTGCCGCCACGGCGATGTTCTAATTAGCTCGAGCAAACTACGGGGGATCATCCCCCCTGTCCATGGTGTTGTGCTAGACTCGACGGGTGTGACCTCGGGCGCCGCTCGCTGGTCTATGCGCATGGGGCGTAGCATGGTGCGCCGAGTGCGCTGGTGCATTCGGTGGCTGATGCAACCACTGTTGTCGTAGTTCCTCCCCATGCTCACGTGTGAGCTCGGGGGTCTCTGCATGAGGGTCTAGAGGGGTGTGAGTCTGCAAGGACCCCATTTCCCCTAGTGGCTTTCCTGGAGCATCCACCATAGTGCACTCCCAGGATGGACGGTGGCTAGGTGCCCCATCGCTGATGCTGGAGCCATCACTCCCGACGTCATCATTCATGAGGTTGAGGAAATAGGTGGGAGCATAGCTCGCCATCCTCATGAACTCAGACGTGAGAGGGGGTGGCGCCAACATCCTTTGGAGCCCTCTGGCATACGCGTCCATGGGGGACTCGAGGCCATAGGGGAACCGGCCGTATGGTGGCCACAATGGGGACAGCAGCATCCCTCTGGGTAATTGGCGGAAGATAGAAAATAACAAGTAAATAACAACATGTACATTACTCACAACGGGGTTTGAGTAGAGAGTTTGCTCGGAATAAAGCGTGGGTGCCATGCTGTTGAAGTTGTGTGTCCCAGAGTCAATGGAGGGTGCCCCTTCGATAGGTGCTGGAATGTGAGCCTCCCCGTGGAGGTGTAGTACGCCGAGCCAATTAGCGATGAAGTCCAGGCTTTCGAAGAGAAAGGCCTAGGATGGCTCAAAGATGGGTGGAACCCACATCCCAACAGGTGAGAGTGCGGTAAACTCCAGCGAGCCGAAGCGAATCATATCGCCTGAGCCTGCCACAATGAGGGTGGCAGAAAAGTGGGACATTTGATAACCAAAAAAAGTGTTTGAACGTACAGCATCTTCCCCACGGACGGCGCCAACTATCGGTGCAGAAAGTGACCAACACATAAATATTTGTAGTTTTGCTATCCGTTGTGATCGGAGGTGGCCTAGCACTCAATGACATAGGGTTTATACTAGTTTAGGTAAGGTGCCCCACGTCCAGTTTGAGTTGGTCGATGACTTTATTCCTAAGCCTAGGTGCTCAAAGTCTATAGTGGGGTTACAAATGAGAAGGAGAAAGATGGGGTGTATGAGAGGTCCGGTCGGACTCCGGTTGGAAGGGCCGAGAGCGATAGGAGCTTCGCTACGAGCTAAGTGTTCAAGCATGTGCTTGAGGTTTGAACCTGGTAGTTCTACCATTGTGGACTAGTGAACCTAGTCGATCTAATGAATCTAAAGGGACTGAGTTATGTTGGAGGGAGCACATCCCCTTTTATAGATAAAGGGGATGGCTTTACAAGTGGGATGGTGAGGGTACGTATGCTACTGAACATTGTTGCCCATGCCGGCGGGTACAAGATAATGGTAGGCTCCCACAACACTATTTATGTCACTATAGAATGTCAGATGCATGTGGGAGGTTGCATTGTCTTCTTTAGGTATGGCAGACGTCGGTACCTGTATATACTGTTGATGCTAAGAGGCATGTGAGGTGTTGCACCATGTTCACTCGGTACGGTAAATTCCAACGCCTACAACACTGTCGATGGCTATAGGCATGTGGGGGTGCCTTACTGTATGAGAGTTTAATGGTGCCCACAATACTGTAGGGGAAAATGTTGATGCCTACAACACTATTTGTGTTAGGGAAGCTGCAGAGTATGGTTTCTGTAGGTGTACAGGGTATGGTCCTGGTATCATGGTTTGACTTATGCACCCTGCCTTGCTTTCTCTATTCATTCCCTAGTCCTTTCTGAGTGGGCGTCCCCGGTCGGTTGGTTCCAGTCGGCTCTGATTGTGCCAGTCGGAGAAGAACAGTGAGCAGGTGCTTTGCGTATCCCCCAATCAGAGAGCGCGGGGTCGGAGCTAGAAGCAGTGCTTTTGGCTAGGCCTTCTAGTCAAAGAGGCCGTCTGGAGGCGGGCTGGCAACCACTGTGAGTGCTCCGGTCAGAGAGGTGGGCCGGAGTTGGAAAATGGGCATTGTTCCTCCTCGGCCTGACCCTCCGGTCGGAGATTGGATCACTCCCTCGACCTGTTGCTCAGGTACTTGGGCCAAGGTTTTGTGGGGAAGCTAGTCCGCGAGGGACCCTAGGTTTATGAACCCAACACACATAGACATCCAGCATCACTTTTTGAGAGACCACGAAGCCAAAGGAGATATCGCAATTCATCATGTGAGCACCAAAAAGCAACTAGCTGATATCTTCACAAAGGCCCTAGATGAGTCGAGATTTTGTGCTTTGAGGAGTGAGCTAAATATCATTGATTCTTGTAACATGGCTTGATGTCTTGCACATACTTTGCTTGATCTAGATAGGAGAAAGCACTTGTGAAAATGTTGTGTGATACTTTCAAAGTCTACTTTATAGTTTTTCACGTGTGACTATTGCTTTGAAATGGTTGTTTGAAATCTAGTCACACTTGGAAATGCTAGTGTCCATCATATTTTTGCACCACATGGCATGGTGAGTTTGAGCTAGGAAGTTTCTAAGTTTTTTGCATTAGAAGTCCTGACATCTGCTAGAAGTGCCGATAGCTGGAGGTGCCGTCTCCTACCAGAACCCCCAACTGGCAGTAGTTCTAGCTCCTGCCGATGCTACCGACGCAGATCTGAGTCGACCGCTTTGATTGTGTTTTGACCGTGCCTGTTTGACCTAGGGTAATACCTTTTCACTATGGCCTAGCCTAGTTACCACTCCACTCTTTCTCTCCCACCCGCCCACCCCCAACTATGCCACCCCCGTCTCTGCGTCGCTTCTGCCGCTGCTATCATTTTGTCGCATCCCTACCGGTGGATCCGGCCCGCGCCAGGCGCTTTGGCTCTCCCTGAGGGCTCATCTTTCCCTAGGAGCTTCGGCTTCAGTCCTAGCATCACCTCTCCCTCTGTCTTCTCGCCATCCACCTGCTCTTCATCCTAGCATTCTTCATCAACGTTCTTCTTCCTCAGATTGAAGGCTTGTGGGTGGCCATGATTCTACTATGTGGTGTTCTCCTCACTGTGGATTTGAAGCTTCTCCATCTTCTTCTCTATCTCTCAAGGTACTAGCCATGATGCCCTAACCCTAATCTTCAATGTACCTTGATTTTTTATTCTCTCTTTCTTCCCTTTATACTCCTCTACCCTCCTTGTGTTCTTGCTTCCCTAGATCTAGTGCCCCTTGGATGGATCGACCACCGAGTACGTCGAGAGTCCTGACCCTATGCATGGGGCTCCCGATAGTCGACAGTTCTGGCTCAGGCCGGCACTTCCGACTCCTTGGTCATCCATCCATTTATGTTTCTCCACCTCTAGGTATTTGTTCCCCTTCTTCTCGCCTTGTTGCTTAGTCCTACTTCATTTTGCCTCACAACCATGGTGTCCAGTGATGATGAAAACCCTCCATAATGTTGAGAGAAGTGGTCTAAGAAGAACAATGACCTACTCGGTTCCTCTAAGCCGTCAGGCCATACCAAGGCTACATGTGTTCATGATGCTAGTGGTGCTCATAGCTGTGGTTGGTCTGCCCGGGTCTGTGCCCCTTCCGCTTTGGCAGCCCCTGCTCCTCCACCAGTGGGTGTCATAGTGTGGCAGTTTGTTCCTGGCATTGGAGATGTGCCAGTTACTAATCCTACCAAAGATGCTCTCGATCAAGCAGGCCACACCATTGATTCAGAAGTGTGTCCGCGCACTCCTCCTAATGGAATCATTTCTTTTGGTGAGAGTCGTCTGGTTCCTTTCTCAAGCCCTAATCCATGAGTCTCAGCGTACTCCCAATCCTACTGAAGGCTACATGCCACACCTGTCCGTGGATTATAGTCATGATGTGCAGCGGCTCAGGCAATAGCGTGCCTAGAATCTTTATGAGGAGGAAGGCAAATACTTGAGGATCGAGTATCACTTTTGGCACCCCTTCCACTTTGACTTCTTTCATAGCAAGAAGGGTGAGCCACCGGTTCTTGACATGCAATACATCGACACTTATGAACTTGGTAAGATGCCAGAGCTGAAGCTTAAATAGCTTATCCATGATTTGAGAAGGATGGGGCTTGAGCAGTTAATGGAATTCCGTAAGCCATGGAACAATGAGATTATTTGTCAATTCTATGCCTCCTATCACTTGGACAATGCCAACTATTGCATCCATTGGACTACCAAAGGCAAGCATTATAAGTTGGATGCAGTCACTTTTGGTCACCTTCTTGGCTTTGGAAAGGAGGATCGCAATCAACCTCGGATTTCTGACCTCAAGCAACTTGCGATCTTGGAGTATCAGTACATGTACATGATTGGTGACCCGGCTGATAGCAAGATTACTTGGCTAAAGCCCTATTATTATATGTTGAACAACATCCTTCATTAGATTCTCTATCCGAAGGGCGGTGACTCTACCTTTCTTTGTGATGATTCTCTAGTGGTTCTTGATTGCTTTGGTGAGCATATCACTAAGTTCACCATTAGTGAGTACATTTCGGATCAGATCACTCAGGCTAGTGAGGATGTTGTGAAGTATTTTCCATATGCTCCCTACATCATGTACATTATTGAGAAAGTGTCCGGCATCAAGTTCCCCACCGATGCCTACCACACCAAGCTTAGGATTTCTAACAAGATGTCTCTTAAGGCCAAGGATGAGCTCAAGAAGGCAAAGGGTACTCATGCTCTTGGATCCACCTCACGTGCTTCTCCACCGCATGCTTCGCGCTCTTGCTGTGCTCACAGTGAGGAGACTCAGTCCTCCTCCTCCTCTAGTGGTAAGCCCCCCAGCAAGTTCAAGTTCTTCATGAAGTATATGTTTGGGGCTTGTTGTGCTAGCGTGGAGTGTGAGCAAGAGATGATTGTGTGCATGCATCGCATTGAGCAGAAGTTAGACATTCACTCCACTCCACCTCGTGACTTGGAGCCCCTTCATGACCCCTTCGAGCTTTATGATGAGGCTTGCAAGGATTATTATGGGGAGTCATCCGATCAGCCCCATCGCCATGGCAAGCAACAAGTTGATGTTGATGATGAGGATTACATCAAGGAAGATGATGACGACGATGACGATGGTGATGACGATGGTGGTGATGATGGTGATCATGATGATGATGATGACTATGAGGATGAGTAGTCATTTCTTTCACGTGGCCTACCCCTTTTGGCACTTGTTGACAAAGGGGGAGTGTTAGGCTTTGATCTATCTATGTAATAAGCTAGTTGGGTTCGAGACTTTAAATTTTTTTAGCTTGTATGAACTATGTCGTGTGGTGGCAACTATGTGATGGACAACTATATATCTATATGTGATGGATGATTGTAGGACAAGTAATGCATATTATCTATATTATTAGAGTTCATGCTTGTCTTTACTTAGGTTTGGTGGATGTTATTTTGGATGTCCATGTGTTGTTTCAAGTTTTTACTTTGAGGTCTTGGCCATCACGTTCTCTTTTACTTGTTGTATGAATATATCATGTCATGTTGCATATCTTTCTCATGGATATATACTTGCTCACACACACTTGGTGCACCCCATGGATTGCAAAATTTAGGGGGAGTTTCTATCTTAATATATGTAAGTGATGTGTTTATGATCATCATTAAAATTCAAATTCATTGCATATATTAAGGGGGAGCTATGTAACACCCTTGGTGTTATGCTCTAAACAAATTACTAAATCATATCATGAGCATCATGTTTATGTGATAATGCATGTGATGGAATGAATAGATGAAGTATTGTAACCTAAAATGATCAATAAAAATGCTAAACGAGAAGCTATTCCATAACTCATGTAATTATCAAGTAGGGTTTTAAACCAATTTTTATTGAACAAAAATACTATAGAACATCTATATGGAACTTAAATAAAATTTGGAATATAAACTTTGTAGATGAAAATGAAATCCTTGCTATGGAAAAATAACATTGCTAGCTAACATTTCTAATAGCCTAGAAATGCAACTTTGAATCAAGTTCAGCTCAGACTTAGAATATTTTCAAGTTCATAAACAGCAAGACAATGCAATGTTTAGCGATTTATTTTGTGAAATCGAGTTAGGAGGTGGTGTCATGTTTTAGCTTGGGCTGGTAGCCTGATATGCTCTCTTGAGCATGGTGAAGATGGTTTAGGCTCAAGAGAACCGTTTAGTTATTATAGGTGCTTTAAATTTCGTGCACGACACGGTCTTGGGTTGGTTGGCTGGGTGGGCGCCGTCACCATGTCCTAGGAGCATGACGTCGCCTCACTGGCTCACCCTGTGCATGCACACACGCTGCCGCGCAAGGTTGCTATCACCATGGCGCCGTGCTGCGCGGCTGCTGCTCGCACGATCGTGCGGCGCTGCCGCCTGCCCTGTTGACCTGCCTCATGCCGCGACACAGCCCCTGCCGCTACCGTCACATTGCCATCTCATCCACACCTATCTGTTGTATGCTTACCCCACCGTTGGCCCAGTTAGATGCCATGCGCACGTGGCCAAGCTCGCCGTCGCCATGCCATTTATGGCACTGTAGCCACGCGGGACATGCCGATCGTGGACGCACACGCTTGTCCATAGCATCTACGCGCGTGCCTCCCCGATCATGCTAGCCACGTCCTACAAAGGTGAGACTGAGCTAAGCCCACCTATCGCGCCCTCTCTCTCTCTACTGTCGCCGTCGAAGCCGTGCCAGCACATTAGACATCAAGTGATCACCTCCATTCAATTTAGCACATCTATGGCTTCACCATCAAGTTCTCTAGCTACCCATCCCCACCTAGCCATGAAGCACGCACTGCCAAGCTCCAATTTGGCGCTTTTCCTACCACCGTGTCAATAAGGCCACGTTCGGTCGTGAACAAGGGTAGCCCCCTACTGTCTGTCCTGATCTAATTCACCTACACCACTAGCTTTGCCTCGCCCCTCTCTTCACCTTGCACACATAAGAGGAACTGCTACCGCCTCCCCGTCGCCGCTAACATGACCGTGCCACCGTGGTGCGCCGCTGCATGGCTCGGCCGCACGTGGCCACCCCTCCTCCGCCATCCTCCACCCCAACCATCACTTCATCCTAGTCCATGGTAGCCTCCTGATGCTCACGCATGAGTTAGTTAGGTCTATAGCAGCCCCAGCTCACTAGAGCGGGTGTGTAGCCATTGTGGATGGTCGTGCATCGCTGTAGCTCGCTCTAGCGCATCCCGCCGCCCCCATGTTGCTGCTTGGTGTAGGCGATGGGACCGTAGTTGAAGGTTGGCCCGACCGATGGGCCACCATGAGCCCTAGGTGGCCGGCGTAGCCACGCTATGCCACTGCTCATCGTGTCACCATGCGCTGAGTTGCTAGGGGTGCGTGCGGGTGAATTAGGGAAAGGTCGAGGGGTTAAGTGAGAAGTCTAGTGAGAAGGGAAGATAGCGTTAGGACATAGTTGTAATTCGGGAGAGGCGCGAGGTCTATTTTGTAAAAGCACCAGCACACGCGAGATTCCCCGCTGTGGGGCGTCTCGCGCGTGGGCCACGTGTTGTGGGCTACGCGGAGAATCTGTTTTCTTTTTCCAGGGGATTAGTAAATAATTTTCTAATTTAATTTCTAAGCTGATCTTTGTAATTAATATAAAATCATGTAGGTGTCCAAAAATTGTGAAACAAATTTTGTTAGGTTCCTAAAATTGTGATCTATCTATTGGTGTAATTAATGTATACATATACATGTTGATACTAGGGGCTATTAAATCATTTAAGAGTGCTCAATATTATTGGGTTAAATATTGTAGGATTTTTTATGGTAAATTGGTGATAGCTTTAGTCCTAAAATTTTATGGTAGCTTCATTGTATTATTATGTGCCCACTGTAATTTTTGTAGTCATAGAATAGACCAAGCATTAGGGTAGTTAAATGCTCTTTGTTTTAGTATACATTAAATCATTGGTAGAAATAAAGATATATCCTTAATTTGTAAATCTAGGTGTTTGTTAGTTGAACCCAATACTTTACTTGGTAAAGATGATAGTTAGCTTAGTACCTAAGTCATTAGATCTAACTTAGTAGCTTAGTATGTGTATTCTTATTTTAAGAGTTGCTATTGCCTAAATGCTAAGTGTTGCATCATCATCGCATGCATGCTAAGTTGTGAGCGTGCGGTCTAATGGGGAGAGTTAGCTTTGGTACTAAAGTGTATATATGCCTCATATATATACAGAAGTATTTAATTATGGGTTAGCTTTGATACGACTGTATATGCATATTTATATGTATATAGAGGACGTATTTACTTTCAGGTAGCCTTGATACAGAAGTATATATATATGGAAGTATTTAGATTGCAACCTAGAACCCAGATTTACATTCTGCATATATAATTGTGGAGTTGGGCTGAAATGAAATTCTTATGTAGGTACACTAACAATGAAACATGTAGCCCAACTAATTACGTTATATATGAGAGAACGTATGTATGCCACTGTGTATGCTGTTAGAAGTAATTTTCCTAAGTTTATAAGGATGTACGAAACGTACATGCATCATGACAAATCATTATTTCATACTTGCATTGTTCCTCCCCTTATAAATCTCATACTCGGTTATGTAACTCTTATGCATTATGACTTTGTCTCACGAGAGTTACACCATGTTGTTGGTACAGATAGCAGCATCGGCTAGAAGTGAGAATTTCCTGTTGATGTTGGAACTCCCGCCCTACTTTGGAGAGTCTTGCATTATGCGGGGTATTACGAACCGCCGCTCTATTACTAAAATGAAGTATATCTAGAGGGACAACCATGGTATAATGTATAGCTGACCATATCAGCTCATAACCAAGCACCCTTTTGGTAGGAATGGAAGGTGGAATCTAAAGGAAGAACTCCTTGGAAGGCTGCCCAAGTAGTGGCTTTTGAGGTGTTGAGTCAGATTTATCAGCAGCACGGGGATGAGCTTACTGGCAGTGCCGCTGGTACTTTTCCTCAGGTGGATCTATCCATAATAGTATGGGTACAGCGCAATAGCAATGTGTTGATCTAAGACTGGGATGAGCGGGCAGACAGTTCTAGTCCTGCTATGAGCATAATGTTTGTAGTGATAAAAATGTTCTACACTGGTCAGGACACCAGTGACTTCTGGCTGGAGTCCAATACCACCTGCATGGATAAGCTCATGAGAGCCAAAGCTGCATGGCATAAGCTAAAGAAGCGTGTGTGCAAGCACAAAAGGCAACAAGTGAGGCTCGATGGGAAACTGATTGTGGCAGAACCGTCTGAAATAACACACTTACAGAGGTGCTTGTCTTCCACTAACACCAAGCACCCCGAGAGCGAGCTACATCAGGTAGGTTCCACCGAGCACACCCCAAGGGAGAGCCCGAATGATCCATATTTTCCCCAAGGATCCAATAATGAGAACGAGTTACAATACTTAGTCCATTTCATACATCCAAAGTTCTTAAAAATATATTATTATAGTCCCAAATTCAGAGTGTGGAATATTAAATAACAGAATGAAAATAAAACTAAAATAAACATCTATTGATAATAAATAAGGATCCGTCTGTGCTCACTAGAAGAATCCTTCACACAATGGCTACTCATCAAGCTGCACCTACAATAGGGGTAAATAAACCCTAAGTACATAATATACTCGCAAGACTTATCCGACTAGTGGGAATAATTTCCCAACTCCAATGGATATGATAAGCTTTATGGTTTGCTGGTTTCCTTTTTGCAGAAAGCAATACTAATAGTGAATCCTTATTTATGTTATTATTAGCAGTCATGATTAATTCATTATCTAGCCATTCTATGTAAGCATCTGTTCTACTTTCAAGCAAGAGTTGAGCAAATAGTTCCATTTCATCACCTTTCATCTTTCAGTTCTTACTACGGTGCTAGACTGTAGACAAGCCGTACTAGATTGTCTGATGATTCATGAATCAATGTGCCCAGCTAGGTACCCCAAAACACATGCCCCGCTTGTACCCTAGACACAAGCAGGACTAACCCACTACTCTCCTATCATGGGGTCCAGGTCCCCATCCAAACTTGGACTCTAAGCCCCCACTCCTAAGTCCCGAACTCAGTGTGGTGCTTAGACCTCCACCATCCCCGCCTCTAATTAGTCAGTCCGGAAAGAGCCAGAACACACGACAAGAGAGCAACAAGCCTTCCCTGTGCCCATACCCAAGTATGTGCTTGGGATAATAAGTCTATGACTTGCCTAGAACCCAATGCAATGGCCGGTCCTTAACCAACATAGACGGGGAAAAAGTGTAACCAAGCTATGCCCTGTTGGCCATGGGACACAACCTCTTACACCCACCAATACCCAAACCATATCCATGCCTGGTCTACATTTTCCTTTCCTCCATTTTATCATGAGTGATCATTATTTTCACCTATTGTGAGTAACGGCAGGTTACTCATGCTACTGATACCATGAGCATAGCATCTACTCAACCTATACTAGTAGGACTTATAGGTAAGTATATCTATGCATGTAGTTTTCATAAAATGCCTATAACAAAAATGCGCATCATATATATATTCAATGATCATTTAAAATAGGGGTTATGCACCGAGGCTTGCCCAGGCGGTGTGTCAACAAAGTCAGCAACAAACATCTCCGGGGCTCCCTCCTGTACGAGAATCTTCTCCTTGTACTCCTCAATGATCTCCTCAAACTCATGTTCACTCGCAGGAATGAACTCTGCTAATTCATTATCTACATGCATGAAATGATGATGCAACACTTAGTAAGACGCTAATAGCTAGAGCATGACTTTACGAGACTAACAAAATTTACTTCACGATTTTTGGATACTTATATAATTTTATACTAATTATCAAAGATTAGTTCACAACTTAATTTAGAAAAGCATGAACTAATTCATTAGAAAAGAAAAGGCAAAATAGACCGACGTGGCCCATGCGCACGGCGCGCGGATGCGGCCCACGCTACACGGCCCATGGCAGAGCCCATGCGTGAGCTGGCTCTTTTGCTAAAGAGCCCCCATTCTCTTTCCTATTTGTGAAACTAACTCAAACACTATTTAACTGAGTCATGGACTTGCATATAGCAACCGCCCCTTAGTCGAATTCCTGTTTCAAAGTCCCTGGCCAGATCTAATAGAGGTCGCGACATCTCTGGCCAAACACTGGCGAGCATGGACCTCCCTAGCCTCAACCATCACCTCATAGCACTCTACGTGCAAAGCGCAACCGATCGAGGTATGAAACACTGAAAATGGTGCAGCGCGTAGATGTGGCCATGAGCCGTGGCGGGGTTTGGCCACGGCAACATCGGCACCGGTGAAATCACCTAGCCCAAGGCCTCTATCACTACCCTTTTATCCATCTATAGGCTACGGGCAACATGATAGAAACCCTATTTGAATCGCTACTACACCCAAACATGCTGGCCATGGAAACAGCACCTAAACCGCGTTTGCTGGTGATGGCCACGCGCTCCGGCAAGCCAAGGCCCCAACCAATTCAACCACCTACCCTAGGAGCAGGAGGGCCTCACCAGAGACATGTTGGATGGACTGGATGAAGTCATTAGGCCAAGTGCGGCCATGCGCGCACAGTCCCACGCAAGTGAACCTAAGGGTGGCAGAGCCACGTAGCGCGATAGCGACGGCAGCGACTAGCAGCGCGGCACGGTAGGCCTAGCCAGCCAGACGGGGCAGGGCAACGGTGGCCAGGACCTGTGCTATGGTAGCATAGCTGCAACTTGGCCATGTGTGGTGCGAGCGGCGTGTGCAGGGCAGCGGGCAACGGGAGGCAAGGGCTAGCAGCGCTGCGCTAGTAGCACAGCCGGCTCATGGCGGCCAGAGGCAAGCCCAGCCAGCGTGGTGGCACGTGTGTGGGCGTGTGTGCATGCGACACCGAACACCAAGGTAGGTGACCGCACCCGCACGAGGACTCAGCCCAAAACGTGCCATGCATGCTTTTTAAAGTGTTCCAAAATCCCAATTCGATGCTTCAAATGCTAAACCACCTATGCCATTCATAAGAGGGCATATCAAGTTACTAAAACCAGCCATGAAATCACACCACCCTTTAACCTAATTGCTCAACAAAAATTGCCAAACTTGGCCTTGTCACATCGCTTCTCGACTTAGGAAATTCGACTAAGTCTCATTCGGATTCGTTTCGAAATCGATTTCCAAGCTATTCGGTACACTAGCTAGTGAATTCCTTTCGCGACCTCAAGTATTTCATCGTCACCTACACGGTTTGTATGTCTAACTTTACCAAAATTCTATATATACATTCTATAGCATTCTTGTTCAATAAAAATTCATTTAAAACCCTAAGTGACATATCGCGACATTGAAATGTAGCTTTTGTTTTGTGTTTCCGACGATCGTTTCGAGTGACAGAAATTGATCTACATACTATATCACATGCATTAACAGATAACCATGATGCTCATGAAATGTTTTAGCAAAAGATTTACAGTGTAACACCAAGGATGTTACAAATCTACTCCCCAAAAACAAAATCTCGACATGAGATTTCATGTGCCTAGTGTGGGAAAAGAGATAAGAATTATATTTCAATGCAAACAACTAGTTCAATGAACCATAAAGAAGATGGGGGTAATGCTCCAAGATATAGCTCTCTTGTTCCCACGTGGCTTCATCCTCCGAGTGGTTCTACCACTGCACCTTGTAGAACTTCACCACATTGTTCCTTGTCACTCTTTCCTTTTCGTCCAAGATCTTGACGAGATGCTCAATATACGTCAAGTCAGGCTAGAGGGGAAGCCCTTCAATTTCCACAACTTCATCAAGGACCCACAAACATTTCTCCAACTATGATACGTGAAACACATTATGTACTACTAAGAAAATATCTAGGAGCTAGAGACGATAAGCAACTGGGCCACACTGCTCTAAAACCTTGTAAGGACCCACATATCGAGGGGCTAGCTTGCCATGGACATCAAACCGATGCACCCCTCTCATAGGAGACACCTTGAGGTACACATTGTCCCCAACTGCAAACTGCAAAGGCCTTCTTCGCTTGTCTGCATAAACTTTCTGCTAGCTCTGAGCTGCCTTCAAATAACTCTCGAGCTTCTTTGATGAAATCAGGTCCAAAATATCCATGGTCTCCCACTTCAACCCAGTTAAGTGGTGTACTACATTTCTTTCCATATAGAGCTTCAAATGGTGCCATACGAATGCTCTCTTGATAGCTATTGTTGTAAGAAAACTCGGCTAACTTTAGGTATTCATCCCACTTTTTAGGAAAAGAAATGGCACAAGCTCTCAATATATCCTTGAGTACCTGGTTCACCCTTTTAGTTGGGCCATCAGTTTGTGGATGATAAGTCGAGCTTCTGAGGAGACGAGTACCAAGATATTGTTGTAGTTGCTCCTAGAAACAAGAGACAAAAACTGACCCTCTATCAGAGATGATAGTAAGGGGAACTCTATGTAGGGTCACAACCTGGTCAAAATATATCTGGGCATACTTTTTGGTTGTATATCTAGTGTCCTCCGGAAGAAAATGAGTAGACTTAGTGAGATGGTCCATAATGACCCAAATAGAGTCATAGCCCTTGGATGTGCGGGGCAAACCCATAATGAAATCCATGGAAATATCTTCCCATTTCCAAACAGGAATAGGCAAGGGCTGCAAATATCCTAGGGTACGCATGTGGTCTGCCTTAACTCTCCCACAAGTGTTGCACTCCGCGATGTACTGGTGATGTCCTGCTTCATATTGGACCACCAATACAAGTGGTGCAAATCATGGTACTCTTATTACTGGTAGGATGAATAGACAATTTAGAATGGTGAGCTTCATTCAAAATCTTCCTTCTCAGCTCCTCATTTGATGGGACCACCAAACTATCCTTGTACCTCACTACACCTTGCTCATCAATACTAAACTGAGGGCCACACCCTTCGGCAATTAATCTCTTGATGTGAGGAATTTCTAAAGTGTCTTACCTTTGTTCTATGATAATCTCTCAAGTAAGTCTGAGACTAAGGCAATATAAGCTAGCACCTCAGCATGGTTGAGAGACAGAGGTGTTTCTTCAACCTGATAAGACTTCTGGCTCAAGGCATCAGCTACCACATTGGCCTTTCTGGGGTGGTAATGTACCTTCAAGTTATAATCCTTGATCAATTCCAACAATCTCCTTTGCCTCATATTTAACTCAGACTATGTGAAAATATATTTGAGGCTCTTGTGATATGTAAAAATGTGCACTTTGTTGCTCAACAAGTAATGCCTCCAAATTTTTAGAGCATGCACCACAGCAGCCAGCTCTAAATCATGGGTGGGGTAATTCACTTCATGCTTTTTTAGTTAGCATGAAGCATAAGCTATCACATGCCCATCCTACATAAGCACACATCCCAACCCCATCTTTGAGGCATCACAGTATACATCAAAAGGTCTGTCAATATCTTGTTGGGCCAAGATAGGAGCAGTGGTAAGAAAGTTCTTCAAAGCTTGGAAGGCTTCTTCATCGTTCAAACTCCAAACAAACTTGGCCTCTTTCTAGAGCAGCTTGGTCATCGGCTGAGCTATCTTGGAGAAGTCAGGAATGAAACACCAATAGTATCTAGCAAGACAAAGGAACTGATGAATCTAGTGTACTGACTTGGTAGACTTCCAATTTAGCACATCTTGCACCTTGCTTGGGTCAATGGAGATACCGTTAGGTGTCAAAACATGCCCCAAAAACTACACTTGATCCAACCAAAACTCACACTTGCTAAATTTGGCATACAGCTTGTGTTCCCTCAATCGAGTCAGTACTATTCAAAGGTGTTGGGCATGCTCTTCCTTGTTCTTGGAATATCTCAAGACATTATCAATGAATACCACCACAAATTTGTCCAACTCTAGCATAAAGACTGAGTTCATGAGATATATGAAAAATGCAGGAGCATTGGTGAGACCAAAACACATGACTAAGTATTCATACAACCCATACCTAGTAGAAAAAGCTGTCTTTGGTATATCTTGTGGTCTAATCTTGATTTGATGATAGCCTGAACGGAGATCAATCTTGGAGAACACTTTGTCACCAGCTAGTTGATCGAACAAAGTATCAATATGAAGAAAAGGATACTTGTTCTTAATGGTTACCACATTGAGAGGGCGGTAATCCACACACATCCAAAGAGTGCCATCCTTCTTCTTCACAAAAATGGTTGGACAACCCCATAGTGAAGAGCTAGGATGGATGAATCCCTTTTCCAACAACTCTTCTAACTGTTTCTTGATTTCAGCCAATTCCTTCGGGGCCATGCGGTACGAGCATCGGGAGATAGGAGCAGTGCCAGGCTCTAACTCAATGGAGAACTCCACATCTGTCTCTAGTGGCAACCTAGGTAGATCTTCAAGAAAGACATCTGGGAACTCACAGACCACAGGAATAGAGGCAAGATCTGGAAAAGCTTTAGCATGAGCAGCAACAGGTAAGGCTAGATCTAAGGGTATAAGAAGAGACATCCTATTCTCAGTTGAACGAAGTCGTAACTCAACAACTCTCTGCTTCAGATCCAAAACTACCCCATATACATGCAACCAGTTCATTCCTAGAATTGCATCAATGCCTTGCCCAGGCAGCACCATGAACTAGAGACGGCAAGTGTGAGTGGCTAATACTAAGCTCACTGTGTCCATCCGAGTATTAATGCACAACTATGCACCCAAAGTATTGATTCTATAGGCAAAAGGTATAGCCATAAGAGGTATATTGTGTCGGTGTGCAAATCCCATGCTCATGAATGAATGTGATGCACCAGAATCAAATAACACATAAGCTAGATGGGAATCAATGGTGAACATACCAGCCATCATCGGTTCATTTTGTAATATTTCCATAGCCTCTGTGAAATTATCCTGTCCAGAATGGCTCACTGGCACTTTCTTCTTGATGATAGTCCACTTGATCAGCCGAGAGTTAGCTGAGGGCTGAGAAGACTGGGTCAGCTGGTTTTGTAGACACTCTTGGGCATAGTGGCCTTCCTTGGCACACTTGAAACAAGCACTAGGCTTGTTTCCCTATCCTTGACAAGGTGGGACCTGCTGTCCCTGGAGCTATTGCACCTGTTGGGTCGGTGCACGGTACTAGGTGGAAGGTTCCTAAAAGGTCTGCTGAGGCTGTCGAAACAAATGCCCACCTAAAGACTGATAGGGCACCCGCCTGACAATCTGCACTTTCTAGGCATGGGGTGACTAGAAGACCCAGTAGCCACCCACTTGTGCTTCCATTCTGCCTAAGAGTCACGCTGCAAGCCCTCCATGGCGATAGCAGCATTCATCATCACCCTAAAGGTCTGATAGTTCCTAGTATATAACTCCTTCTGTAGGCTGCAAGAGAGGCCACGATAGAAGTGGTCCCTCTTCTTCTCATCTGTATCAACATGAGTCCCAGCATACTATGACAAGTGGTTGAACTTGTTGACATAGTCCATCATGGACATGCTTCCTTGCCTCAAGTCCAGAAATTCTGTCAACTTTATGTTTAGAACACTAGCAGGAATATAATACTCTTTGAAGGCTGTAGTAAACTCTTGCTAGGTCACCCGGTGATCCACCAGCTGCATGGCCTTAAATGTGTCCCACCATGCACTAGCATATCCCAACAGCTATTGTGCTGCAAAGCACACTTTCTGCTCATCAGTTACGGTGAGCAACAGAAACTTTTGCTCTAGAATGCAAAGCCAATTGCTCCGCATCTAGAGGCTCAGCCATCGACGTTAATGTAGGTGGGTGCATCTTTAAGAAATCCTGATAAGAGCGGGGTGTCGTAGAACTGTCCAATTTATAAGAGCACAAGTACAAAAACAATCACTGAAACGATCAAATTCTCGCACTTGAGCCCATATAAACCCGGTAGTCAACTGAAACCACGAAGGATTTCAAACCAACTTGCATACAACCAAGATCACATTAATTCAACATAACACATCACATGTTACAACATTTCACAAATAGTTTACAAATAGATTACAACACATTAGAGTCATAGTTATTACAAACCAAGTCTTGTAAAGTAGCAGAAGCAAATAGTTTAACTCACACACACGAGGTCAAATACAAGTACCAGCTTGCCGATCACATCCCACAAAAGCATTTGGATAAGATAAACAGAGATCATGCCCATGATCTAGTCTTCGTCACTCGTCAAGTGGAGACAGTACTTACAGAATCCCTGATAAAGAAGATCATCTGCAACAAGAGGGAATAAACCCTAAGTACGAGGATGTACTCAGCTAGACTTACCCGTCGAAAACCAAAATAATTGACACCAAGGATCATGCATAGCTTAATTTAGTGGATCTGGCTGACACTTTGTTTTTGTGGGAAAAGCATAAGTAATAATGATCAACTCTTAACCTGAACTAGCAGTGACTTTTAGCCATTAACATGTCATCTATATTAGCGCCTGTACTAAGCAATCACTTGATTAAGATGAAAACATTATTAACCATAGCAGGTATAAATTGTGGCAACATTATCATCATTCTCCATTTAACCATATCGTTAAATTAAGTGAATCTACGTTGCCGCTGCTCAGTCAAGTTCTCACTACCCGAGAGAGACAACGATTCAAATCGATTCCTATCTAGCTGGAGGGGTATTCCTAACACAAACCCTGCTTCCCCTATCAGGGTCGCAAACAAGTAACCTTTGGTACAATTTAGGAGTCGCGAGTCCGATCAGTGCTGCAAAATTAGAGAACCACTCTGCCATGAGTGCTCGATTACTTAACCCACCCTTGGGCTTATGCTAATGGCTCTCCACACATCCTTACTGCCATCCAGATTGTGACCAACTGCTCATGTCCCTAGCCTGAATCGAGCTACTAGGCTTCGCGGTCAGAACGAGTTATCCGGCCAGCTAAATGTTAGGCTGTGTTCAACATGACATAAGGATGTACAACATATTGGTCCTTAAACGACATAGATAGAGTCACTATGTCCAAACCTACACAAGACTCCGTCCGGTCTTAATTCATTATTAACATGGTTCTTTTTCACGATAGCAAATAAAGCCAACCGTGACCCACCTCATCCTAAAGCTCACAGGTGATAGGAAATCACCTGACTTCTACCGCACTAAGCATGGCTAAGCATTTAATCCGTTCATGAACTTAAATAGGATTCAAGTGCGATATCTAGACAAGGATAGATATATAATGCAACAATTGGTTCCAACCAATTCCTATACTTAATGCATCATCAAAAATAAAAAATACTCAAGATATTTGTAAAAGCATGGGAGACTTAATATGCTCTGGGGCTTGCCTTTCAGGAAAGAGGATGGGCGATGGTTAGGGCACTCGGGCAACTCCTCCTCGACGGCTGCTTCGTCGGTTGCCTGAACCTCGGGCTGCTCCTCCTGGCTTGCTCCCTCGAACTCCAGAAGCGTCACTCCCTCTGGCACACCTATTGCATGTATGCACAAGATAAATATCATGGATGCATATATGAACGAAGTTTGGGATGCTCGGGGAATGCACATGCTTACTGCAGTCCGCATATTCTAACTTAAGCTCTATTCAAATCACTATAGCTTACCAAGTTTGTACAACCTAATGTACAATTGCTCATCTTCAGTTAAGGACCTATCGCCTGCACCTAAGCATGTTCTCAAGTTAGGATAGTACCTAAACAATCAACAAGAACATTGTAACAAAGCATACACACAAACATCCGTATTTCAGTAAAATAGGAACTATACAGCGGTAATGTAAACTAGTCATAACCGGAGATCTACAAATCGAAATGACAAGCAAAAAAACAATTTGGAAAGCTTATGAAATTTCCTATAATTTATTTTCAGACCTCAAGGCATGATTTCAACCGTTACCGGGTCTAATTTATAGAACCACATAATCAGATCGAAACAAGACAGAGAGCAAGCAAAACTGTGATTCAACTTTGAACGACAGTAACTCCTAAACTACTAGGCCACATGCTACCACATTTTAACAGGAGCTAGAGACATAAGTTATCTACAACTTTTGTATTCACCATTTTCTAAGAAAACCAAATTATCATAGTGAACTTTGCAAAGTTCCCAGAACTGTCCAGAAAGACAATGCAAGAAAATAATTATTAACTTATGTTGCAAACATATAAATGGACAAAACCAACTTTACTAACTCATCACACATATCAAAATAACACCAGAGAGTAAAGTGTTCACCACCAAATCATTTCTTTAATGCCTGTTTTAATCTATTTAATTATTTAAGAGGAATAATAAACATATATGAAAACTGCACCATTTAATCTACAAAAATTACAGTAGGTACTACATGCCCCAACTAGGCTACTGTAAACATTTCACATCATTTGAACAAGTATAACACCATACACAAAAACGATAAGACATAAAGGCTTAAAATGACATAAATAGGAAACCCTAGTGAAAAGTGTCAAGCAATATATTTTATATTTTTCTTAGCATCCTTATGGTACTAGGACATCCTCCAATAAATTTTGTGATCATTGGATTCATAGATAATTTATAAAAATTCACACAAGGATCACCTAATTATAAAAGGAAAATCCATAACTCAAAAACTATTCATGCACTGACTCTGAAATTTTTACTAGAGCTTCTACTCATCAAGAAGAGCTCACTATCCAAATTTCATAATTTTTGGAGCATAGTAACTCTAGATATGAATTAAATAAGTTTGCATCCATTTAAAAACACATTTCAAGTTTCAATTCAATTCTTCCAGAAACTCTACTATAAGTACTAATATTATATTTTTTCTAAATACTACACTTCACCAAGATCCTAACAAAATTGGAAGCACCCAATTTGGATCTACCAAACTCAAGATATGGATTTTACAATACAGCATCAAAACTGGAAATAAATGAACTAGCTTTCAAATCAGTGTCGCTGACAGCTGGGACCCGCATGTCAGTCAGACCCGCGTGTCAGCGAAAGAAAAACAAAGGAGGTGGCTCAGGACAGCGTAGAACCGGTGGAGCTCGCCGATGGCACTGGTACCACAGTGTTTCCCAAGGTCTCCCGCATCGATTGACCCCCTAACCCTAGACGCTACCGGCCTCAAGGTGCGTCGGCCATGGCACACGGCGGCTCAGCCATGGCGCATGGCAGTGTGTGGCCGTGTTCCGGTGAGGTCCGGCCATGTAGGGCATGGCTAAGCTCAGTATGAGCTTCTAGGGCTCGCGGGGAAGCTAATGGAGGGTAGAAAAGGGAGTGAGAGGGCTCCGATGGTGGTTGGCCACGGTGAGCTCCAACTCCAGCGAGGTAACGGTCATGGCGACGGCGTCGGAATTGGCCAAAGGCCCTCACCTAAGGCTCGTCTGGCTTAGAGAGAATGTTGATGAGGTTAGTGAGGTGCGAGTGAAGCTATGTGAGGGCTAGCGCTGGCTATGGTGCAGCGGCGAACTCGTGCGAGCTTGTTGGAACAATGGCGACGGTGGTGGTCCGCTGCGGTGCTGCGTTGAGGCGAAGGAGAAGACAAAGAAATGGGGCGCTGGGAGTCACGGGCGCGCGTTGGGGCTTCAATTGGCGTGCTCAGGACCGACATGGCCAACGTGGTCAGGACGCCAGTGACGTGCGGCGCCACGCAGCCTTCAAGCTCTGAACGCGGTCAGGCACTGTAGCGTCGATTCAGAATTCCAATCCGAGCCTGACCGTGATACTTGATAGTGCTCGATCTCCCAAACCGTTAATCATCAGCAAAAACAGTCTAAATGAAAGTTGTAGCCCTTCATACCATCTTCAACTTCTATTAAAAGACCAAGGCCTAATTCTCAATTGATGCAGAGTAAAATCACGCCAAAGTGGAGTACATGAAACTAAAATTTGATTTGTGACTTAGAAAATTTTCAGTCTCCAAAAGGACCTCAAAACTGACTTGTGGGCCCCTTTTGAGCATGTTCTGCACATTTTCATGAGATGGTCATAAAATAACTTTTGTTCCTTATATAATTTTCTACAACTTTGCTTTAGGTTTCTTAGACATGCAAACATGCTAAGTTGTACTTTTTAAATAGTCAAACAAAAGAGTTCTAGGGTCAACACTAGTCAAACCATTACTTAAAAGCATAATTAGACAATATGGTCAACATGAACTTTGTTCCTAATGACATTCTAAGTGTAGCTAAGTTGTTTAAGAGGATAATTAGCCACACCACATATTGGTCACACCAAAATCAAGCATCACATGTATTGAAGCAAGGAAGAACAAGTGAAATGTTACATGTTTCATGAGTTTGTTGCATAGTACTAACTAACCATGTTTCACTAAAGTATGTGACATGTTTCAAGAGTGAGTTGCACATGTTGCACTTGAGTGTTGCACACTATTCATTTCATAAAACAAACACACATGGAATATAAACATATGTGGCAATGTTTCAAAAGCATGTTCCAAATAATCAAAGCTCATGCATGGATGAATGATGCTCATGTTTATGAAATGCAAGTGCAATTGTGGAAGCCAAACACCTAGGGTGTTACACAAGGTCCCTCGGGATCGTGAGCACCACCCTCATTCCCATGGCCTCCACGGGCAAAATGACCAATAGCCTGTGCCAGCAGCTCCATGGCACAGGCTGACTCGCGATGAGCAGCCAACATTTCTGCCATCATCTCTGCATGAGTCATCGGAGGTGGCGGTGGTGGAGGAGGAGGAGCCAGAAGTGGGGCCTCATGGCTCTCCCCATTGCCTTGCTCATTGCCTTAGCCACTTTCACCCTAGCCTTCGCCAAGACTGTGGCCCGCTCTAGCACTGGTGCTCCCGCGACTGAACCTCAGGTTCATCTATAACAGATAGGAACCAACCATTTAGGACAACCCTCCAGATCAGGAACAAGAGCTTAGAGAATTGATAAGGCATTTATTAAAGCATTCTTTTAGTTATCCTATCAATTCACTAATTCAATTTATACGTGTAGGGGGAAGTTTAGTTTAAACAAAATTCTCTTTTCATGATGCATGTATCGGCCTATCCATTCACTCAAGCCGGAATATAGTGGCATTCGCAAAATTTTCGGCACATCGCACACTCACTTCCATATGCTAAACGATTCTTACGCAGCATAAGTTAGTGTACCTATAGAAAATTGATTAGATAAAACCAGTGACGCTATACTAAATAGACCATATTGCTAGGGCTTATACTTATTTACATAATTTTATCACATCCTACTTTTTTGCAAAACTTTTGTTGGTCAAATTTTAGGTTTTGAAAAAGAGTGATGAAACTCGTAGACTTATTATTGGCTATGGTACCAACTATGGCAGAACCACCTAAAATAACTCACTTACGGAGGTGCTTGTCTTCCACTGACACTAAGCGCCCCGAGAGCGAGCTACATCGGGTGGGTTCCATCGAGCACACCCCAAGGGAGAGCCCGAATGATCCACATTTTCCCCCAAGGATCCAATAATGAGAATGAGTTACAATACTTAGTCTATTTCATACATCCAGAGTTCTTAAAAATATATTATTATAGTACCAAATTTAGAGTGCGGAATATTAAACAGTGGAATGAAAATAAAACTCAAATCAACATCTATCGATAATAAATAAGGATCCGTCTGTGCCCACCAGAAGAATCCATCACACAACGGCTACTCCTCTAGCTACACCTGCAATAGGGGTATATAAACCCTGAGTACATAATGTACTCACAAGACTTATTCGACTAGTGAAAATAATTTCCCGAGTCCAATGGATATGATAAGCTTTATGGTTTGCTAGTTTTCTTTTTGCAAAAAGCAATACTAACAGTGAATCTTTATTTGTGTTATTATTAACAGTCATGATTAATTTATTATCTAGCCATTCTATGTAAGCACCTATTCTACTTTCAAGCAAGAGTTGAGCAAACAGTTCCATTTCATCACCTTTCATCTTTCAGTTCTTACTACGGTGCTAGACTATAAACAAGCCATACCGGATTGCCCGATGATTCATGAATCAATGTGCTCAGTTGGGTACCCCAAAACACATGCACCGCTTGTACCCTAGGCGCAAGCAGGACCAACTCACTACTCTCCTATCACGAGGTCTAGGTTCCTGTCCAAACTTGGACTCCAAGCCCCTGCTCCTAAGTCCTGGACTTAGTGCGGTGCTTAGACCTCCACCATCCCCGCCTCTAAATAGTCGGTCCAGAAAGAGCTGGAACCCACGATAAGAGAGCAACAAGCCTTCCCTATGCCCATACTCAAGTATGTGCTCGGGATAATAAGTCTGTGACTTGCCTAGAACCCAATGCAACAACCAGTCTTTAACCGACATAGATAGGGAAAAGTGTAACCAAGCTATACCCTATTGGCCGTAGAACACAACCTCTTACACCCACCAATACCCAAACCATATTCCTACCCGGTCTCCATTTTCCTTTCCACCATTTTATCATGAGTGATCATAATTTTTACCTATTGTGAGTAACGGCAGGTTACTCACGCTACCGATACCCTGAGTATAGCAACTACTCGACCTATACTAGTAGGACTCATAGGTAAGTATATCTATGCATGTAGTTTTCATAAAATACCTATAATGTAAATGTGCATCATATATATATTCAATGATCATTCAATAATAGGGGTTATGCATCGGGGCTTGCCTTGGACAGAGGTGTGTCAATAAAGTCAGCAATGAATGGCTCTAGGGCTCCCTCCTGTATGAGAATCTCCTCCTCGTACTCCTCAATGATCTCCTCAAACTCCTATTCGTTTGTAGGAATGAACTCTGCTAATTCATTATCTATATGCATGAAATGATGATGCAACACTTAGTAATACAGCAACAACAACTCTTAAAATAAAAATACATCTATCAAGCTACTAAACTAGCTCTATAGACTAAGATGCTACGTTGATTATCATTTCCACTAAACAGGTATGAGATATTTCAAACATTAACTTAGCAACTAAAGGCATTCTTATTCTTAATATCGATTTACTCTATATACAATAAAACAAGGAGTACTAGCTACTCTATTCATCAACCTACTCTAGGGCTACAAAAATTACAGTGAGTGTCTAATAATGTTATGAGTCTGCTGTAAAATTTTTAGAGCTAGCACTTCTACCATTTCATCTTGAAAATTCTTTCTCTAAATAATCCTAATAATGACAAGCATATTACAATAAATAAAGTAGCCTTAAGGATACCACAGAACTATACGAGCTAAATACACTAATAGCTAGAGCATGACTTTAGAAGACTAACAAAATTTATTTCATGATTTTTGGATACTTACATAATTTTATACTAATTATCAAAGATCAGTTCACAACTTAATTTAGAAAAGCATGAACTAATTCATTAGAAAAGAAAAGGCAAAACAGCCCCGCATGGCCCAACGTAGCTCGGCCCACGCTCACGCAGCGCGTGTGTGAGCATGCGCGAGCCACCAGTGCAGCCCATGCACGTGGCACGCGGACGCAGCCCATGCTATGCGGCCCACGACAGAGCCTGTGCGTGAGCTGTCTCTTTTGCTAAAGAGCCCCCGTTCTCTTTCCTATTTGCGAAACTAACTCAAACACTATTTAACTAGGTCATGGACTTGCATCTAGCACCCGCCCATTAGTCAAATTCCCGTTTCAAAGTCCCTGGCCAGATCTAATAGAGGCCGTGGCATCTCTGGCCAAACACCGGTGAGCACGGACCTCGCTGGCCTCAACCATCACCCCATAGCACTCTATGTGCAAAGCGCAACCGATCGAGGTATTAAACACTAAAAATGGTGCAGCGCGTAGATGTGGCCATGCGCCATGGCAGGGTCTGGCCACAGCAACACTAGTGCCGGTGAAATCACCTTGCCCAACGCCTCTACCGCTACCCTTTTATCCATCTATAGGCTACGGGCAACAAGATAGAAACCGTATTTGAATCGCTACTACACCCAAACGCATTGGCCACGGAAACGACACCTAAACCGTGTTTGCCGGTGATGGCCACGCGCTTCGGCGAGCCTCGGCCTCAACCAATTCAACCACCTACCCTAGGAGCAAGAGGGCCTCACCAAAGACATGTAGGACAGACTAGATGAAGTTGTGAGTCTCGGCAAGGTGGTTGGCCACATGCGCAGGGTTGCTCTGGTTCACGGCAAGCGCGGCGATGGCGTTCTCGGTGACTCGCTGCACCCCTGGTGACACTATTTCATAGGAGAGGCAACTAAGTCAAGGAGATGCAAAAGCACCACTCAATTGAGACAAAGGAGCAAGGAGCGACGCCCTGGCCGAGCACCCGCCCTGACGGCCACGGCGGACCGCCGCGAGGGCAATGCTCTGTAGTACTTCACTAGAGGATGAAGGTTCATCGGGTCAACTCCAATCACGAGCTAACCTCCAAAGCTAGTTGGGTTCTTGGTTAATTGGATGGAGGTGATTGGATTACGACGAATTTCATAGGAGGGGATAGTTGGTGCCAATGGGGATACCTTTGGCTTAAGGACTGGCCGATGGCCATGACGAGACAACAGAGGGAGGGAGAGGCAAGTCTGGCTAGCTAGAGGAGTAAATGCAGAGCCAAAGAAACTGGGTCACTAGGCGATGGCGACTCCTCCCTGTTAGATGTAGGGGTGATGTCATGTTCGGTGGAAACGGCAAGGAGCAGGGGAGGGATGGTCGGAGCTCAGCTTGTCCTTCCCAGGCAGGACGCGGACAGCGGCTTCGATGCCATAAATGGTGAAACGATGGCACAACGGCAAGGGGGTAGCCCCACGTGTGGCAAGGCGATGGTGTGGGTAGGTCCATGTGCCGGCCATAGCAGGTGAAGTGTGGCCACACACGCATAGTCCCACGCAGGCGAACCCGAGGGTGGTAGAGCCGCGCAGCGCGATAGCGGTGGCAGTGGCCAGTAGCGCGGCAGCGGTAGGCCAGGCCGGCTAGATAGGATAGGGCAGCGGTGGCCAAGACCTATGTAGTGGTAGCATGGTTGTAGCTAGGCCATGCGCAGTGCGAGGGGCACATGTAGGGCAACGGGCAACATGGTGGCAAGGGCCAGCAGCACAGCCGGCTTACGGCGGCTAGAGGCAGGCCCGGCCAGCGCGGTGGCACACGTGTGTGCGTGCGTGCGCATGACGCCGAGCGCCAAGGCAGGTGACCGCGCCCGCGTGAGGACTTGGCCCAAAACATGCCATGCACGCATTTTAAAGGGTTCCAAAAACCCAATTCGATGCTTCAAATGCTAAACCACCTATGCCATTCATAAGAGGGCATATCAAGTTACTAAAACTAACCATGAAATCACACCACCCTTTAACCTAATTGCTCAACAAAAATTGCCAAACTTGGCCTTGTCACACCGCTTCCTGACTTAGGAATTTCGACTAAGTCTCGCTCGGCTTCGCATCGAAATTGATTTCCAAGCTATTCGGTACGCTAGCTAGTGAATTTCTTTTGTGACCTCAAGTATTAAATCGTCACCTACACGGTTTGTATTTCTAACTTTACCAAAATTCCATATATACGTTCTATAGCATTTTTGTTTAATAAAAATCCATTTAAAACCCTAAGTGATATAACGTGACATTGAAATGTAGCTTTCATTTTGCGTTTTCGACGATCGTTTCGAGTGACAGAAATTGATCTACATACTATATCACATGCATTAACACATAACCATGATGCTCATGACATGTTTTAGCAAAAGATTTACAGTGTAACACCGAGGGTGTTACACTGATCAAGCTTATGTAGCACTGGGAAATCTCCACACCCAAATAGAGCAAGTTGATCGGTAGAGAGCTACCACCCCAGAGGCAAGAGCGGATGCTCAGGCTATGTTAGCAGGACTGCAAGAGTAGCTGGAGGCCACCCGTGCCGAGGCATTCACAGCTACGTGCTAGCGGATCCTAGCAAACAACCGTACAGCTATGGCAAAAGCAGAACAAGATAGGACCCAAGCCTTGAGCGTGCAGCAGGACCGTGTCGAGATGGACTTGCGCCAGCAGCTTGCACAGACCTAGAACATGGTGGTTGATCTTCAGCATGAGGTGCATTTTTGGAACAACCAACTGCGCCCGATCCTTGATGAGGAAGAAGAATATCCAGAGATGTTAGTTGAAGATGACGGTTGGGAGGAAGAAGTGGAGCTAGAGGATGAGGACGATCCCATCTCCAACCTCAACAGCGAGCATGCTACGGATTAGAATCGCCTAGTGACTAGTTAAAGTGCTAGATGTATCCCTGTTATTCATGTAATGGACTTGTAGTTGAAGTTTGGTATTCGTGATTTAACGTTCGTGTAATATTGGCACTTTGCATGTTGTTTCATTATGGGTTGGACTTTAATGAAATTCTAGTTTTGTTTTACTGATGGATTATGACATGCATGTTAACATGTTGTGAGCCCAATAAGTGATCAAATTGGTGATATCATGTTACGAGAATGAATTATTATGCCTCTATTTTATTGTATGAATTTAAGATTCTCTCCAGTAATTTTAGTTTGGCATGATTATATAATTCATCTGTAATTTCTTGACATCATCCAATAACCACTTATTGTTGCAACTTTGCATATGACTCACACTCGTGCTGGAGCAAGCACCAGTCAGGGTGGCAACGATGGTGACTTACCACCACTGCCACCATCATCTGCGAATGAATTCTTCGAATAGTTCTTGGGTAGTCAGAGAACCATGGAGGAAACACTGTGCCTCATCGCGTAGAACACTGCTCATGCCCATCAGCAACAACAGGGGCATGAGTGGAATCAATATAGCTCTTTCAAAGATTTTCTAGACACCAAGCCTCCTATCTTCAAGGTGACCAAAGAACCACTTCAGGAGGATGAATGGCTAAACACAATTGAGCAAAAGTTCCATCTATTGAGGGTTACGAAACATCAGAAGGTAGAATATGCGTCCCATCAGCTGTAGGGACCAAGTAAAATATGGTGGACCCATTTCCTGTCATCTCTACCTACCAATTCTCAGGTCATATGGTAGCAATTTAAGTTAGCCTTTCAAGGACATCACATTCCCCTAGGGCTAATGCGCATGAAGGCAGTCAAGTTCATGTGACTCACATAAGGGACCATGACCCTTACGGAGTACATGCATGCTTTCAACAATTTGTCCCATTATGCCCTAGGGTTCATTGATACAGAGGAAAAGAAGATTGAAAGCTTCAAGAGAGGTATTAGCACTAAGCTAATGAAGACTATGGCCAACTTGAGGTGCACCACATACAATGAGTTCATCAGTGATGCCTTGACTTAGGAGAACCAAAATAATCTACATGCCACGGTGAAGGGTTGTAAGAAAGCAGTTGAGGTAGGCGCCTTAGGATCTTCTCAGTCAGAACTCCAGTGGTGGCTAGGCCATAGTTTTGTCCACCCGCGCCCAAGTTCAAACCTCCTCCACCAAAAGCCCAGGCCAACTGACCTCAGAAGGTGTTTTGTAAGGCGTTCACCATTGCCCTACCCAAGGGGAATGAAGGGCAAGGAAGCTCAGTAGGAACCAGGAGCAATCAACCATACTTCAACTATAATCAGTTGGGCCATTGGTCCAAGGAGTGCCCCCATCTAAAGAAGAACAACAATCAAAGCCAAGGAAATCAGAGACAGGCAAATCCTAAAGAACATCCTAGATACGTGCATTACACTACTATTGAAGAAGTTCCTACATGAGAGGTTGTCACAGCCGGTATGTTTCTTGCTAATAAACATCCCACCATTGTTTTATTTGAATTTGGAGCTTCTCATTCATTTATGAGTCAAGCATTTGCATCTACCTCATGGTCAAGTGATTATGATGATGATCATACCACTAGATCACTTGACAAGATTAATGATGATGATGCCTCAAGTGATGCCAATGATGATGCTACTCCATGCACACTTGATGGTAATGATGATAGATCATGCTCGGATGACATTGCTTCTACAAGCTCTCCATCACCACATTGCTTCATGTCACAAGGTGACACAAAGGTACAAAATGCTAATGTGGTTGATCATATTGATTCATATGATGAGCTTTGAAAGTGCAATCAAGCCCTAATTATGGGGTTTGATGATAATGACCACGCAATTAGTGAACTAATGAGAATTATTGAGATGATAGTAGGGAATTTATATTCGAGGATGCTACACAAAATAGAGGAGCCCCCAATTATAAATATAGATGGCTTCAAACTCAAAGGAGGTTTAAATTCTTTTATATTTTGAATTTGAGTATAGGAAAAGTTGCACTATAAAGGGGGACACAATGCTTAAGCTAATATGTGCTACCAAGTGCTCAAACAACCACATACATCCTTAGATTCATAGCTAAGACAGTCATCACTTCACTATTACCCTTACTATCTTGTGTGGTGCGACACTACCACACTTAAAGAGAGGCACTGCCGCACTTGAGTCATGGTACAAGGAAGTTAGCACCCATGCTGACTTCCCTAGATGGCTCGAGATGTATTAAAAGGCCTTGCCCGACCTCAAGGTCGTGGGCTCTGTCTCGCTTGACCTTGAGGCCACGGGCTTCGTCTTGCCCGACCCCTTGGGTGTGGGCTCCTTAGGTGCGGGCTCCGTCTCGCTCAACCCCAAAGTCGTGGGCTTCATCTTCCCCAACCTCGAGGCCATAGGCTCTGTCTCGCTAGACCTAGAGGCCACGGGCTCCGTCTCGCCTGACCCCTTAGATGCGGTGACCGTTGGGGGATGGGGGTATATATACCTTTCCCCTTCCTCCCCAATGGCTATCTAATTCTTCTTCCTCACTTTAGCATGCTCAACATAGAGCAGGAGCTCTCTCTCTCTCTCTCCATTATTGACCTTAAGCCCTAAGCAAATCCATTGATTTCTCCATCAATCCTTGAGGGAAAGGGGTTCAAAACTCGATTAGAGAGCAGCTCCATTGATTCCCCAACTCTAAAGAGCACTTGGTTCATGTTTTAGCCGGTGGTTGTGTTTGTTACTCTTGGAGCTTGGCTCCTAGCTGGCTAGAGTGTCGCCTGTAGAGCTTGCCAACTTGTGTGGCAGCCCTGGAAGGTTTGTAACCATCTCTTGAAGTTAGTAAACTCACCCCTCATCTCAAGAGTTAAGTCTCTTGATTTAAGAACGAGGAAGGGTTGGAAAGCACTAAGCCTTAGTGGCTAACCTCAACAACGTGGAGGTAGGCAAGCCTTGGTGGCGAACCGAACCATGGGATAAATCATTGTGTCACTTGTGCTTAATTTACATTACTTGCATGACATATTATGGTTGAGGTGATTTCTAGGGTTTCTAGTCGATCTACTTGTGTGTGGTGTTCCTACCACTTCTAGCTCTTGATCAGTGATTATCATACCTGCAGTAAGCTAGAAAAATTCTTTGATCTAAGTTTTCGTTCATGGATTTTAAACTATGATTCGAAGATGTCTGTAGGTGCAATAGTGTTGCTGTTCTAGCCTAGCAATGCCACCCTCTAGAGTGGCAGTGCTGCTGGGTGAATGATAAAAGTTTGAGTATTTGTTTTGATAGGCCTATTCACCCCCCTTCTAGGCCAACCAGAGATTCTACAAGTGGTATCAGAGCAGGTTACCTCATATATGCTTCACCGCTTAAGGTATGGAGCCTAGAGGAGGAACTAGTGGTGTGAAGCCAGTGGATGTCAATTCGGAGCGAGTTGATCTGCATGACACTGATAGCAGTGAGTTGAGCATGTTGATAGCAAGCAACACCATACTACCACATCTTGAGGCTACCGATGCTGAAAGAGCTCTCAATGATGATGAGAGAAGAAAAAGGAAAGAAGCAAGAAAGCTCAAAAGAGAAGCAAGAGAGAAGAAGGAGCAGCAGTGGTTAGAAGACAAGAAGCAAAGAAAAGAAGAAAGAAAGCTCAAAAGAGAAGCAAGAAGAAAAAGAAGGGAAGCTAGGAAGAAGAAGGAAGAAGAAGAGAAGGAAACAAATGCATCATCAAGTGACATATCAAGTAGTTTCAAAGATGGAGATGATGATGAGTCCTACCAAGTGTCGAATGGGACAAGAAGAAGAAGAAAGGAAAGGGCAAAGCCGACAACAACAAATATACCGTTGTATCCTTTAACTATTCTTCAGTTACCTCATTTTGATGGGACTAACTTTGCCAAGTGGAAGTACTTGATGAGAGCCTATCTTATAGGTCTTCACCCCGGCATTTGGGAGATTGTTTGCAATGGATTTGAGCCATCGGTTGATCCCAAGAACCCAACACTAGAAGAGATGAGAATCATTTACCTCAATGGTCAAGCCACAAGTGTGTTGCTTAGTGCCTTGGATGGTGATGAGTACAATAGAGTGATTGGAGTTGATGTTGCCAAGCAAATATGGGACATTTTGCACCTAGCACATGAAGGGGTTGACAAAGTGAGAAAGGCAAGAATTGATTTGTTGATATCAAAGCACAACTGGTTTGTAATCTTGGATGGAGAGGGGCCACAAGAGATGTTTGATAGGTTGATGACAATGGTGGGCAAGATTAGAGGTTATGGTTGTGATGAGCTAGATGATCACAAAGTTGTCAAGATTATGTTGGAAGCTTATTCACCTAGAAATGAGATCGTAGTCACTCTAATTAGAGACAAGAAGAAGTTTGAGTACTTCACACCAAATGATGTACTTGGGAGGATCTTGACCTTTGACATACAGAGAGAAGAAGCAAATGAGAGGAAGAAACTTAGAGAATTGCAAGCAAAGTTAGAGGGCATCAAGATCAAAGATGTAGCTCTCAAGGCCAACAAATCAAGCAAGCAAGGCTCTACAAGCAAGTCCAAGATCAACCAACAAGCTTCAACTAGCAAGCCCAAAGCAAGCAAGCAAGTTCCAGAAAGAGTAGAGACCATATCATCTTCAAGTGAAAGTGAAAATGATGATGATCAATATGAGAAAGTTGATGATGTTGCTCTCTTTATGAAGAGATATCACAAGGGGCTAAAGAAGCAAGGCTACAAAGTAGTGAAGAGAAGCTTTCCAAACAAGAAAAATAGGACATGCTACAATTGTGGAAGCACCGATCACTTCATTGCCAAGTGTCCATATGAGATCAAGGACAACAAATACAAGAAGGACAAGAAAGAGAAGAAGGCTAACCGTAGAAAGAGCAAGAAGTACATGGGAGAGGCTCACATTGGGCATGAATGGGACTCAACTAAAGAGAACACAAGTGAAGAGGTTGAGAAGGTTGCAACTATTGCTATTCACAAGTCATCCCCTACACCAAGGCTCTTCAACGACATGTCCGATGATGATTACTACTCCCCTCACATTTGTCTTATGGCAAAGCGTGAGAAGGTAAAATCCAAATCAAAGGCCAAATCTCCTCCACCTCCTAGTGATATTTCTAGTAGTGATATTAGTGATAGTTCTAGTGATGATGAATCTAGTGATGAAGAAATAAACATGATAACTAAAAACTTGGATGGAAAGACCAAATTATTCATCACTAAGCTAATGGAGGATCTAGAGAGTGTCTAAGCCAAGCTAGAATCTAGAGAAGAGACTCTTATCCAACAAGAGGATCTCTACATTGCTAGCAAAGAATCTCTTGCATTAGAGAGAAGTGAGATAGAATCCTTGCGCAAGGCCTTGGCCAAAGAGCAAGAGGACCATGCTATTACAAAGAAAGCAAATAAAGCTCTTAAGAAAAAGAATTGTGACTTGGATGAAAAGCACAAAGAACTTGAGATGCAATATGACATTCTTTGGGATAGCAATTCATATCTCCCTAAGGCAAAGGAAACCTCTACTCCCTCCACTAGTCAAGGTTGTGGAAAATGTTTTAATCTTGATTTGAATGCTTATTCCACTAACCTTGCAAACATGTAAGCTATGAGAAAGGAGATTGCTAGGCTCAATGAAGTCATTGGAAAAGGGTGGATAAGTGTGACCCAATCTAATAACAAGAAAATTGATGAATCAAAAGGGCCACAATTCAAGCAAGGAAGGCATCCCTCAATCAAGCATGGGCTCGGTCACACAAAAATAGCCAAGACAAATGGAAGAAGGATAGTGAATGGCTATGAGTGTGTATAGTTTGAGAAGAAGGGCAAAATTGGTACAGATCAGCTTGCACAGACCATGGCAGTTGAAAGGATCAAGATGCCCAAGAGGGGGGGTGAATTGGGCTAATTCGAAATTCTCTTGCAATAAACAAATCCTACGGATAGCCCAATTAACCCCTTGTGCCTAGAAAAGTGTTTCTATCAAACTAATGCACAACGAACTCACCACCTATGTTCCAACCTTACTCAAGCAAGCAATTCTATGGATGTAAAACAAGTATTGAATTGCTCAAAGTAAATACTCAAAGTAAGTGCTCAAAGTAAATAGGGAGAGAGAAGGAACGCGGCGATGTTTTGCCGAGGTATCGAAGAGTCGCCACTCTCCACTAGTCCTCGTTGGAGCACCCGCGCAAGGGTGTAGCTCCCCCTTGATCCGCGCAAGGATCAAGTGCTCTTTACGGGTTGATTCTTCGACACTCCGTCGCGGCGAATCACCCAAAGCCGCTCACAACTTGAGTTGGGTCACCCACAAGCTCCGCCGGGTGAACACCAAACTCCCAATCACCACCAAGCCGTCTAGGTGATGGCGATCACCAAGAGTAACAAGCACGAACTCTCACTTGACCACGCGAAGCCTAATGAGAAGATGGATGCACACTTTGCTACTCTTGATTTGCTAGTGAGGCTACTCTCTTGGATTCTCAAATCACAAACACCTCACTAGGACCTTGCTCTTCTTGGCACTCACAAACGTGTTTCTCAGCTGTTGGAATGAGCAAAAGATACTCCACTCACGAGTGGAGCTTCTATTTATAAGGCAGCCTGAAAAACTATCCGTTATGAGCTTCTGCGGGATGACCGGACGCTCCGGTCGTGATGACCGGACGCTCCGGTCAGTTCTACCCGCGAACCAGTATTTAAAGAGTCGACCGGACGCTGGCAGGGTCCGGTCAGCACTGACCGGACGCGTCCGGTCGTATAAAACCCTTACTGGAACCTTACTGGACTCGACCGGACGCTGAACGCTCAGGGTCCGGTCGCACTGACCGGACGTGTCCGGTCGCACTTTCCCAAGTTTGGACCCTTACTGGAGTCGACCGGACGCTAGCCCTCAGCGTCCGGTCACACGACCCTCCAGCGTCCGGTCACAACAGACTTAACCACCTCAGTCAAACAAACTGACCGGACCCTGCGGCCAGCGTCCGGTCGCACCGGAGCCAGCGTCCGGTCAGTGTTTGACCCTCCATTCACTTCCAACTTTCGAACATATGTGAATGAAGTTTGCTCCAAAGGATCTTAGGCATTCATAGGAGCTACCTAGAGCTAGTTTTAACAAGTGTGCACCACACCTAACTCACTAGACTCAACTAGGTCAAGCTACTCGTTCATACCCCCCTTCATAGTACGGCCAAAGGAAAAACAAAGTCCTAAACTACTCTAAGTGTCTCTCCAACTCCAATCGACACTTAGAACTAGTTATCCTTAACCTTGTCGTTCATCCTTTGAAAACCGAAACGATTTCCATCGTAGGGGCATGACAACCTCGATTGCCCAATCGATCTCCATTACCATGACCTAACTTAATTGCCTCTGCAAAACACACGTTAGTCATAGTAATCTTGTATTGACAATCACCGAAATCCAACTAGGGGCCTAGATGCTTTCAATCTCCCCCTTTTTGGTGATTGATGACAATACCACCTCGAGTATGTTATGGAGTGAGGTTTTTGACGGGCTTGGTTCATATAAGCTTTTGTCAATAAGAACAAAGAGTTAGTCAAGCTTATATGACCCAAGCCAACACAATGTACTCAAAGGATATGAATTAAGCAAGAGTACAAATAACAAAGCTCATTTGCTTCGAAATATAAACGCGGAAGCAAAAAGCAAATGAGCATTACACAAGTGATATGACATATAGATAATGCAAAGTAGAAATCATACATGTCAAATATCACAATCACGTAGATAACACTATCACATATATATAGTAGTATGCATGAAAGTAAACACACGATAGTAATAGTGTATCACACAAATAAAACTCCAAATGTATATAATAAGCTACTACTAGATAACTAGCTCCCCCTAAAACTCGCTCCCCCTAAGTCTCCATACTCAAACCCTCTCCCCCTTTGGCGTCAAACACCAAAACCTAAGGGTCGGACGGCGGGGCCGCAGCAGATGAGTCGGGCGCTGAAGTACGTGGAGCAAGATGGAACTGGGCGGCATCATCATCAGATCCTGAGCTCTGAACTGACTGACCCTCTGAAGCAGGAAGTGTCGCTGAAGCGGTCTGGGTCTGAGCTGGGGCTGGTGCTGCCTGTGACGCTGCAAGTAAGTCTGTCGTAGGATCTGACGAGGCGACAGACGAGGGGAGCCTCTGAGTAGTCATGATAGCTGGAGCTGCTGTAGACGGCCCGGCAGTATGCATGTGAGGCGGAGTAGGCATGCCGGTCAACTCGCTGAATGATGCTCCAAGACTCCTGGAGACTGAAGACTCAGGCACGAATAGCGAGGAAGACTGCTCTGGTGTAAAGCCCGTCTGAAAGGGCGTGAACTGCGGGGCAACACCCGGTGAGGCTAACCACTGGGACACCTGTACTGGAGGTGACGTGAACTGAACTGGAGGCTGTCCCTGACTCTGAAGCCCGATGGGCTGTACTGCTGGAGTCGTCGAAGTGGTAGGAGGCTGTGCAAGCTGGGGCGAAGGCTGTGGCATTGGGACCCCAATAGCTGTCACTACATGCTGCATGAATCCCATGAGCTGCTGCTGCATTAGTAGCTGCTGGTGCTGAAGGAGCTGCTGCTGCCGCTGGAACTCGTCCTGACGAGCCTGAAACTGTGCGAAGTTGGCAGCTGTCTCCTGTGCCTGTCGTGTCTGATCCTGCTGCATCCGCTCAAGAATAGCAATGAGAGCGGGGTCTGTCTGTGGAGTAGGTGGAGCAGAACTGGAGCTACCGGCCTCTGCATCGTGTCTGCGTGGAGGCATCTGAGGTATAGGCTGGTAGTCGTCGTCGGAGCTATCACTGTACTCGCTCACCTCCTGCTGTGCCTCGAGCTCCGCCTCCTCAGTAGCTGCAATCCCTCTGATGATCTCATCTTGCTGAGCTGCAGACTCTGGCACGTCGGGGCGACGGCTAGGCTGACTGGGTGCCTGAGGAGTGGCGTGTCTGATCCGCTGTGACAGGTTGTAAGCTGGGAACTCTGTGGTGGCACCTGTATACTCATCCATCATGCCAGGGGGCTTATCCATCACAACTCTGCGAATGAGGAAGGTGATCCAGTGAGCATAGGGAAGCTGCCTGCGACCCTTGAATCCCTCAGCTATAGTATCCTCCATCTCAGAAAGAAGGAGGTCCTAGATGTCAAACACTGTCATCTGCATGATGGCATTGAGAAGCCAGAGCTGTAAGCGAGTCAGGCCCTCCCTGTATCCCAACCTGGGAAGCAGTGTCCTCCTGATGATGGCCTCTAGTATCCTCGCTGTAGGAGTCAAGTCACTGGGGTTCCTGCTCGACCCCTCACCAAATGGCTCCTTGAAGCAATGCCGCACTAAGTCTGTAGGGGGTACCAACCCTCCATGGGGGCGCCTAGGAGGTCCCTGCTGTCCATAGCAAACCTCATGCATCTTTATAGGTTGCTCCTGTAGTCTCAGTATCTCCCTGGCTCTGCCACTAGTCACTCTGTGGTCTTTGCCATTGAAAGCAAAGTGAATGAATCTGTGATGAGGATCAACATAGAGCGAGGCATAAAACTGACGGACCCAAGAAGGTACATATATCCCTGTCCGTCCAATCAGATCTGACAGTCCTGGCAAATATGACAAGTATTGCCGAATGCCCTCTCCGGCTGCTGCCACAATGGACTCTATCTGACAGACCCTCTGTGATCTGAACACTGCCCCACTGTTAAGATATGCATTGTAGAAATCCTCATGCAGTGGCGTGTAGAACCCCTCAGCTGCTCTCTCATCCCTCCTCGGAGGAAACCAGATCTCAAACTCAACAAACCGCAGCTGCTGAACCTGCCTGGCTGTAGCGGCCCTCAAGTCGAGGTGTACCACTGGAGGCGGACCCTCTGGTCTGGGCGGGGGACGTGAACCCCTGCGCCGTGTAACTGGCCTCGGTGGAACTGCAGCACTGGTACGACTCGAGCGGCGTAGCTGAGGTGCCGGCTCGGTCTCCTGACTCTCCTGAGTCTCCTGGGCTGGCTGAGGCTCTGCTGGTGGGGGCTGCTGCTGTGCTGACGGACCCTCCTCAATGGCAACCCGTCGTCCTGCCAATGTGGCAGTCCCAGCTGGACTACCATGACGACGCTCAGCCTCCTCAATCGCAGCTCTGACTGCGGGTGAAACTGGCTGATCTGCAATAACAACTCCGCTGCGGGTACCACCTCTCTCGGCACGCTCTGCGGCCTCTGCAACAGCTGCTGCTCTCGCTGTCTCGGCGTCGGGGTACTTGCGCTTCTTGGATGTTACTTGCTTGGTTGACTTGCCCTTGGATCCGGCTGGCTGACGAGGCGGGGGCCTCCGATCATCATCGCCTGGGCCACCACCAACATTCTTGGTGCGAGCCATCTGAGCTGACAAGATGGTGAACTGCCGCTGATGAAGATCAACTGTCAATACTGCTGCTTTCGAGGCTTGGCCTCGATCCTTACTCGCGAGCTTGGCTCCGAGTTTGCTGCCAACTGCCAGACGAAACACAACGGAACCGACTCGCTGCACGATGGAATAGATGGATATACAAATAAATACAATATATCTAATAGATGCGAAATCCTAATAGAGAAAGCAATGTAGATGCGAAATTGAATCGAGTGGCTTTCTACCTGACGATCAGCAATCCGAGAATAGGTAAGATGTCACGTGGGGGATCTCGGAACCGGCTAGGGTTAGGTCAAATGCCCAATCACTGGGAGAATAGGGCAAGAACACTTGGCGAAGACCGGCAGCCTTGGCACGATTGACCGGCGAGCTTTGGTCGAGAGGAGGCCGGCGAGGAGCTGAGCAGACGAGGTGGCGCGGGCGGTGCTCCGAGATGAGCTGGCGCAGGGCTCGGTAGCGCGCGGCTGGGCTGCAGCGGCGGCGGCTCGGGCTAGGGCAACGGCTGCGCGGGCGCGAGGTGAGGCGCGAGGAGGCGGCGGCGCGGCGAGGCAGCGGCGGCGTGACTTGGTGGCCCGTGGGCTAGGGCACGACGGCGGCTTGGTGGCGCGTGGGCTAGGGCACGGCGTGGTGGCGCGCGGCTGGGCAGGCGTGACGCGGCGAGGCTGCGGCGGCGCGTGGCTGGGGTACGGCGGCGCGGGCGCGAGGTGACGGGTTAGGTTAGGGAAGAAAACCTTGAAGGTCCGTTAATATAATCCCCCGAACCGTGACAGAGAAGGAAATCGAAATAGAGACTTGAAGTCGCGCGAGATCCACTGACCGGACGCTCCGGTGGTAGCGACCGGACGCTACCACCCAGCGTCCGGTCGATTCCAGAGAGGTCCAAATCCTCTGGAATCGCGACCGGACGCGTCCGGTGGTTCTTGACCGGACGCAGGCAGGGTCCGGTCAGTACAACTTTGTCATCCTCCGATCGACCGGACGCTGAACCCTTCCTGACCGGACGCACAGACGCAGCGTCCGGTCACTCCTTCAACAGCAGTTCACCTTCTGTGAACTGACCGGACGCTGGACAGCAGCGTCCGGTGCAGCGTCCGGTGCACCTTTTCCAGCAATTCTTCAACATACCTTCGCGCTACCTGTTCCCAATCAAGTCCCAACTTGAATAAGATCCAAATAAACACCAATTGGGACTGATGTGAGTGACCTCTCTCAAACCCTCATATTTTTCAAAATATTTTGCCTTAGGCTATAATTCTTTTTAAGAAAGTAGGCAACAAGAGGGCAAATGGAACAAAACGACAAAACTACATTCATGCATATGTAATGCTTGTAAGTAAATCTAGTTGCTTGTCAAGTTTGATCCAAGGTTAAGCTTCTTCACACGCTTTTCGGCGGTTATCTTAACCATGTTAGACAAGCCCTATATGCATTGCCACAAATTAAACATGTTGTATTTTACAATAAATGCAAGGGACAACACAAGCTCAATTTTTTGTGAAGTTACTAAAATCAAGTACATTGAGCTCGTTCCGCAATCTACAAAATGTAGCTTCATCTAGCGGTTTAGTGAAGATATCCGCTAATTGATCTTCGGATCTTACACCTTCTAGTGATATATCACTTTTAGCTACATGATCTCTTAGAAAGTGATGGCAGATATCTATATGCTTGGTGCGAGAGTGTTGAACCGGATTATTTGCAAGTTTTACCGCACTTTCATTGTCGCACAAAAGAGGTACTTTCACTAGAACTACTCCATAGTCTAGTAAAGTTTGTTTCATGTATAATATTTGTGCACAACAAGCACCCGCGGCAATGTATTCCGCTTCGGCGGTGGACAAAGCCACACTATTTTGTTTCTTGGAGGACCAAGACACAAGTGATCTACCAAGCAAATGGCACCCTCCGGATGTGCTCTTTCTATCAACTTTGCATCCGGCGTAATCCGAATCGGAATAGCCAATTAATTCAAATAAAGCTCCTTTGGGATACCAAAGGCCAATGCTTGGTGTGTGCTTAAGATACCTAAGGATTCTTTTTACGGCAATTAAATGTGTTTCCTTAGGACTAGCTTGAAATCTAGCACACATACACACACTAAACATGATGTCGGGCCTAGATGCGGTTAAATATAACAAGCTACCAATCATAGAACGGTAGAGAGTTTGATCAACCGAGTTACCTCCCTCATCTAGGTTGAGATGTCCATTTGTAGGCATTGGAGTCTTGATTGGCTTACATTCATCCATCTTGAATCTCTTGAGAAGATCTTTTGTGTATTTCTCTTGAGAGATGAAGATGCCTTCTTTCATTTGCTTGACTTGAAAACCAAGAAAGAATGTAAGCTCACCAATCATTGACATCTCGAACTCCTTAGACATCAATTCACCAAATTCTTTGCATGAGTCTTCATTTGATGATCCAAAGATGATATCATCAACATATACTTGACAAATGAAGATATGCCCATCAAGCTTCTTGGTGAATAGTGTGGTGTCGACCTTCCCAATGGTGAAGCCCTTCTCAATAAGGAAGTTCCGAAGGCGCTCATACCAAGCTCTTGGGGCTTGCTTAAGCCCATATAGTGCCTTGGACAACCTATAAACATGATTAGGATATCTAGGGTCTTCAAACCCGGGAGGTTGATCAACATAGACTAGTTCATTAATAAAGCCATTTAAGAATGCACTTTTCACATCCATTTGATATAGTTTCATTTCATGGTGTGATGCATATGCAAGAAGGATACGGATGGCTTCTAATCTTGCAACCGGTGCAAAGGTTTCTCCAAAATCTAAACCTTCAACTTGAGAGAACCCCTTTGCAACTAGTCTTGCCTTGTTCCTCACAACAACACCTTGATCATCTTGCTTGTTGCGGAACACCCACTTCGTTCCAATGACTCTTGCACCTTTTGGTCGCTCTTCAAGATTCCAAACTTCATTGCGAGTGAAGTTGTTCAACTCTTCATGCATGGCATTGATCCAATCCAGATCTTTAAGAGCATCTTCTACCTTGGTAGGCTCATAGCAAGAGACAAAAGAGTGATGAGCAATAAATGAAGTAAGTTTTTGAGATCGAGTCATCACCCCCTTTGTTGGACTCCCTATGATGAGATCTTGTGGATGATCTTGTAGGAGAGGTGTATTTCTTCTAATGACCACTTGAGGAGGAGGTTGTGGAGCATCAACATCTTGTGCTTGTACCACCATTTGCTCATGGGAGATATGAGTATCTTCATTTTCTACTCTCCCTACTTTTTCACCATCTTGTGGTACATTTGATGAAGAGGGTTGATTAATGACTTGTACATCATCTTCATCATCTTTTGGCTTGATGTCTCCCACCGGAATATTTTTCATAGCCTCCCTCAATGGTTCATCACCTACATCATCAAGATTCTCATGTGCTCCTTGGGAGCCGTTAGATTCATCAAATTCCACATCATATGTTTCTTCAACCAAGCCGGTGGCATGATTAAATACTCTATATGCTTTGGACTTCAATGAGTAACCAACAAGAAAACCTATATCACAACGCCTTTGAAACTTCCCTAGGTGTTGCCGCTTCTTGTAGATGTAGCACTTACAACCAAACACCCTAAAAAAGGAGACGTCCGGCTTCTTCCCATTGAGCAACTCATATGGTGTCTTGACAAGGAATTTTTGAAGAAATAGGCGGTTGGATGCATAACATGCGGTGTTGATTGCTTCCGCCCATAGAGCTTCGGGGGTGTTGTACTCATCTAGCATTGTCCTTGCAAGAGTGATCAAAGTCCGGTTCTTCCTCTCAACTACACCATTTTGTTGAGGAGTATAGGTTGCGGAGACTTCATGTTTGATTCCAACTTCATCACAATAAGCTTCTATGTTTGTGTTGTCAAATTCTTTGCCATTGTCACTTCTTATCTTCTTGAGCTTTACTTCAAATTCATTTTGAGCTCTCTTGGCAAACTTCTTGACACAAGATGCAACTTCGGATTTGTCATGAAGGAAGAACACCCATGTATATCTTGAATAGTCATCCACAATCACAAGACAATAGAGATTTCCTCCCAAACTCTTGTATGTTGTTGGTCCAAATAAATCCATGTGTAGAAGTTCTAGCACTCTTGTGGTTGACATGAAGGCTTTGGTTGGATGAGTGTTTGCAACTTGCTTTCCGGCTTGACATGCACTACAAAGCTTGTCCTTCTCAAATTTCACATCCTTCAACCCTCTCACCAAATCATTCTTCATAAGCTTCTTGAGTGAGCTCATCCCAACATGAGCAAGTCTTCTATGCCATAGCCACCCAAGTGTTGTTTTGGTGAATAGGCAAGTCTTCAAGTTTGCATCTTCGGAGGTGAAGTCAACTAGATATAAGTTGTTGTATCTAAATCCATTGAATATCACTTGATTGTCATCTACCTTGGATACAACAACCTCCTTCTCGGTGAATAAGCATTGAAAGCCAAGATCACACAATTGCCCAACGGATAGCAAGTTGAAGCTCAATGAAGCAACATAGAGTACATTGGAGATGGAATGATCATTTGATATTGCCACTTTGCCCAATCCTTTGACCTTGCCCTTTGAATTATCTCCAAATGTTATTTTCTCTTGTCCATCTACCTCTTCATCTAGTGAGGTGAACATACGTGGATCACCGGTCATGTGTTGAGTGCAACCACTATCAATAACCCAATGACTTCCACCGGTCTTGTAGTTCACCTACACACAAGAGATTCAAGCTTTAGGGATCCAAGCTTGTTGAGGGCCCTTCACCTTCTCAACAAGTGACTTAGCCACCCAAATTTTCTTAGGCCTACTCTTGTTGGGGGGACCTAAGAACATGACTTTCATCTTTCCACTCGAATCTTTTCTAAGCATGTAGTGAGCATTGAAAGCAAAGGGTCTAGCATGCTTGGGCAAGGGTTGTGGTGGTGGAGTTTGACACTCATGAGCAAAGTGGCCTTCTTGTCCACACTCAAAACATCTCTTTGGCTTTGGCTTTGGCTTTGATTGTTGGTGTTGAGCTTGAGCCTTCTTCTTCTCTACACTTGCCATATATCCAATACCACTTCTATCCATCTTCATGACGGTATTCATGAGTAGCTCACTTTGGAGATGCTTGCCTCTAGCAAACTTGCTCAATCCCACCTTGAGATGCTCTTTCTCCATCTTGAGCTTCTTATTTTCTTCCTTGAGAATATCATTGTTCTTCTCCTCCTTGAGTTTCTTGATTTCTTCTTTTAGCTTCTCATTCTCAAGGATCACCTCTTTGTCATGATCAAGAGTTTCTAGCACAATGGTGTTGTGACTTTTCATCTCTTCAAGATCTTTCATGAGCTTCTCATTGTCACTCTTGAGCTTGACAAACTCATCATAGTCATTGCACTCAACCACTTGCTTGCCCTTGCTACTAGATCCATGCTCAATGCTTTCAACAATTAAATCATCACATGAGGTAGCTATATCAATCTTAACAACATGGTTAGTAGCATCATGTGGCTCATTTGGTAAGAATTCTTGTGCAATAATAAGGGTATCATAATTGATCTTTAGAGTTGTATATTCATCTTTTAGCTTATGGTGACTAGTGACAAGCTCATTGTGCACCCACTCAAGTTTATCATTTTTATCTTTAAGCTCTTTCTTAGAGGATTTGAGCTCCTTGAGTTTGGATGATATAGAATTATTTGTTTCTTTGAGCTCATCATTAGCCTTTTCTAATGTATCACACTTAGCTAAGAGTGAATCATTTTTAGCATCAAGTTTTTCATTTGTGGCTCTACTCTTTCTAATGATCTTAGTATATTTTCTTAGTATTTTGACAAGATCATCATATGTAGGTGAGTCATCATCATCGCTATCACTATCATCATCACTAGCATGTTCATCATCACTACTATCATCACTCTTAGTTACCTTACGTTCACCTTTGGCCATAAGGCATAGGTGTGTAGAGGATGATGGCGATGGTGGCGGTGAAGATGCAAGATCAATAGCAATGGCGGCCACCTTTTCATCGTCACTCTCATCATCGGATGATCCACTTGATGAATCAATGTCCGTGAGCCAATCACCGACAATGTAGGCCTTGCCACTCTTCTTCTTCTTGTAGAAGTCCCTCTTTTTGCCATCTCTCTTCTTGTATGGCTTGTTCTTCTTCTTTTCATCTTCATCACTTGAATCATCTTTCTTGCCCTTGTTCTTGAACTTGTCTTTCTTGGGCTTTGTGCATTGATGAGCTAGATGGCCAAGTTCGCCACAATTGTAGCAATCCATCTCGGAGATTGGCTTTCTTCTTGAGCTTGTGAAGAACTTCTTCTTCTTGCCATCAAACTTGATGCCACTCTTATTTAGCCTTTTTAGCATCTTGGTGGTCTTCTTCACCATGAGGGCAAGACTTTCTTCTTCATCTTCATCACTTGAGCTCTCATACTCAAGTTTTGCTTTGCCCTTGTCTTGGCTAGCTTTGAATGCTAAGTCCTTCTCTTTCTTCTTTGTAGAGGATGAGCCATCTTGTGGTGTTATGTGCATGTACATCTCATGAGCATTGATCTTTCCCAAGATTTGTGTCGGTGTAGCGGTGGAAAGATCACCTTGATGTAGCACGGTCACAATGTGCCCATATTTATCAATGGGGAGGACACTCAAGATTTTTCTCACAACATCGGATGGTGACATTTGAGTTAGTCCAAGCCCATTGACTTCCTCTACAAGAACATTTAATCGAGAGTACATCTCATTAGCACTTTCTTTGGGAAACATCTCAAAAGAATTTAGCTTTTTAATCACAAGATGATAGCGTTCCTCACGCTCACTCTTAGTTCCCTCATGGAGCGCACAAACGTCCGACCATAGAGCATGGGCGTCTTTGTGGTTCCTTACACGATTGAACACCTCTTTGCAAAGGCCTCTAAAAATGGTGTTGCGGGCCTTTGCATTCCATTTTTCATAATTCACTTCATCGCCTTGAAGTTGTGCGGCATTCCTAGGTGCGGGAAACCCTTGAGAGGCGGCTCTAAGAATTCCAACATCTAGAGCTTCTAAGTATGCCTCCATGCGGATTTTCCAATATGGAAAATCATCTCCCTCAAAGATAGGAGGAGGTCCATCCCCGTGAGACATCTTGCTCTAAGTGATTAAGCTTAAAAACGTGAGCACGAGGCTCTGATACCAATTGAAAGGATCAAGATGCCCAAGAGGGGGGGTGAATTGGGCTAATTCGAAATTCTCTTGCAATAAACAAATCCTACGGATAGCCCAATTAACCCCTTGTGCCTAGAAAAGTGTTTCTATCAAACTAATGCACAACGAACTCACCACCTATGTTCCAACCTTACTCAAGCAAGCAATTCTATGGATGTAAAACAAGTATTGAATTGCTCAAAGTAAATACTCAAAGTAAGTGCTCAAAGTAAATAGGGAGAGAGAAGGAACGCGGCGATGTTTTGCCGAGGTATCGAAGAGTCGCCACTCTCCACTAGTCCTCGTTGGAGCACCCGCGCAAGGGTGTAGCTCCCCCTTGATCCGCGCAAGGATCAAGTGCTCTTTACGGGTTGATTCTTCGACACTCCGTCGCGGCGAATCACCCAAAGCCGCTCACAACTTGAGTTGGGTCACCCACAAGCTCCGCCGGGTGAACACCAAACTCCCAATCACCACCAAGCCGTCTAGGTGATGGCGATCACCAAGAGTAACAAGCACGAACTCTCACTTGACCACGCGAAGCCTAATGAGAAGATGGATGCACACTTTGCTACTCTTGATTTGCTAGTGAGGCTACTCTCTTGGATTCTCAAATCACAAACACCTCACTAGGACCTTGCTCTTCTTGGCACTCACAAACGTGTTTCTCAGCTGTTGGAATGAGCAAAAGATACTCCACTCACGAGTGGAGCTTCTATTTATAAGGCAGCCTGAAAAACTATCCGTTATGAGCTTCTGCGGGATGACCGGACGCTCCGGTCGTGATGACCGGACGCTCCGGTCAGTTCTACCCGCGAACCAGTATTTAAAGAGTCGACCGGACGCTGGCAGGGTCCAGTCAGCACTGACCGGACGCGTCCGGTCGTATAAAACCCTTACTGGAACCTTACTGGACTCGACCGGACGCTGAACGCTCAGGGTTCGGTCGCACTGACCGGACGCGTCCGGTCGCACTTTCCCAAGTTTGGACCCTTACTGGAGTCGACCGGACGCTAGCCCTCAGCGTCCGGTCACACGACCCTCCAGCGTCCGGTCACAACAGACTTAACCACCTCAGTCAAACGAACTGACCGGACCCTGCGGCCAGCGTCCGGTCGCACCGGAGCCAGCGTCCGGTCAGTGTTTGACCCTCCATTCACTTCCAACTTTCGAACATATGTGAATGAAGTTTGCTCCAAAGGATCTTAGGCATTCATAGGAGCTACCTAGAGCTAGTTTTAACAAGTGTGCACCACACCTAACTCACTAGACTCAACTAGGTCAAGCTACTCGTTCATACCCCCCTTCATAGTACGGCCAAAGGAAAAACAAAGTCCTAAACTACTCTAAGTGTCTCTCCAACTCCAATCGACACTTAGAACTAGTTATCCTTAACCTTGTCGTTCATCCTTTGAAAACCGAAACGATTTCCATCGTAGGGGCATGACAACCTCGATTGCCCAATCGATCTCCATTACCATGACCTAACTTAATTGCCTCTGCAAAACACACGTTAGTCATAGTAATCTTGTATTGACATTAATCACCGAAATCCAACTAGGGGCCTAGATGCTTTCAGCAGTGCAGTGTCCTAGAGCGGCAGTGCCATAGTGAAGGGTGGCAGTGCCGCGCCTCACAAAAATAGGAAGGCTACCAATTCTGTTCCTAATCAAACTAAGCCCAAGAAGAAGGTGTACCAGGAGAAACATGTTTTCTAGAAGCCTAAGGAATCAGTGTGGGTCACCAAGAGTAAGTATGCCTATCAACCGAAGACTTATGCACCTCGATAGAGCTTGACATCATGTTATGTTTTGAGGAACAACAGTGGGAAAGTGGTTGCAAAATATGTTGGAAAGGAAACCAACATATATAGAAATACTTCTATTTGGGTTCCTAAGATTCTTGTGACTAACATGCAAGGCCCCAAGTCAAATTGGAAACCTAAATCTAGCAACTAAACTTATTTTGTAGGCATACTCCTCTAGTGGATCAAGTTGGGTGCTTGATAGTGGATGTACAAATCATATGACCAGAGAAAGGAGTATGTTCTCATCATATTCCCCGATGACGTACTCAAATGAAAATATTGTCTTTGGAGACAATTCAAAGGGGGATGTGATTGGTCTCGGTAAAGTTGCTATAACCCTTGAGCATTCAATTACAAATGTATTACATGTTGATTCATTGAGTTACAATTTATTGTCCATTTCTTAATTGTGTGAGATGGGCTGCAATTGTCTCTTTTCGGATAAGGGTGTGGAAGTCTTTAGAAGGGAGGATTCCTCTATTGTCTTTACGGGTCAATTCAAGAACAAGCATTACTTAGTAGATTTTAACAAAAGTAAAGCTAAACTTGAGACTTGTTTAGTGGCAAAATCTAGCATGGGTTGGCTTTGACATCGCCGACTAGCCTATGTTGGGATGAGAAACTTGGCCAAACTTCTAAAAGATAAACACATCCTTAGATTAACAAATGTTCACTTTGATAAATATAGGATTTGTAGCGCTTGATAGGACGAAAAGCAAGTTGGAGCACCTCACCCACCAAAGAGCATCATGACCACCAAGCAACCATTGGAGCTAATACATATGGATCTCTTTGGACCGGTCACCTACCTAAGTAACGAGGGTAACAAATATGGCCTTGTTATTGTTGATGAATATCCCTATTTCACTTGGATATTTTTCTTGCATGACAAGTGCTAAGTTCAACAGAAGGTGAAGATATTTGTTAGAAGAGCTCAAAAGGAGTTCAGTCTTCTCATCAAAAAAGTGAGAAGTGACAATGGGGCCAAATTCAAGAATACTCTAGTTGAGGAGTTTCTTGATGAAGAGGGCATCAAGCATGAGTTTTCAACTCCATACACCCCTCAACAAAATGGTGTAGTAAAGAGGAAGAACCGTACACTCATTGACATGGCAAGGACAATGCTAGATGAGTACAAGACACTGGACATCTTTTGGTGTGATGCCATCAACACCACTTGCCATGCCATCAACCGCCTCTACCTACACAAGAAGTTGAAGAAAACTTCATATGAGCATCTAACCGGTAACAAGCCTAAGGTGTCTTACTTTAGAGTGTTTGGGTGCAAATGTTTCATACTTAACAAGAAACCCAAAACCTCTAAGTTTGCACCTAAAGTTGATGAAGGTTTTTTCTTGGTTATGGATCAAATGAGCATGCCTACCATGTCTTCAATAAAACCTTCGGGAGAGTTGAGATTGCAATAGACGTGACATTTGATGAATTTAATGGCTCTCAAGTGGAGCAAGTTGATTCAAGTATTGTAGGAAAGGAGGATCCACCATGTGAAGCAATCAAGCAATTGGCTATTGGTGATATTAGACCACAAGAAGAAGAAGTCACTGAAGTGGAGGTTCCTCAAGTTGTTGCTGCACCTATTTTCGCTGACGTACCTGATGCTACACTGCAACAAACATCTACTGCAACTCTAGAGCACAGTAGTGCCACACTTGAGGGCGGCAGTGCCGCACCTACATAGTCCACAGTAGCTGATTTGACTCTAGCTCATGGACAAAACCTACAACCCATATTTGAGCAAGATGATGATGAAGATCTAGAAGATGAACAAGAGGCCATTGAGCATCCAAGGCTAAGGCAAACAATACAACAGGATTATCCCATTGATAACATCCTTGGGAGTCTTAGAAAGGGGGTAACAACTCGTTCACATTTAACAAACTTTTGTCAATATTACTCGTTTGTTTCCTCTTTGGAGCCTCTTAAGGTAGAACAAGCACTTGGAGACCCAGATTAGGTGATGGCGATGCAAGAAGAGCTCAATAACTTCGAAAGAAACCAAGTGTTGGACTTTGATGGAACGACCCAATACCAATGTCATTGGCACCAAGTAGATCTTCTGCAACAAGCAAGATGAGAATGGAGTGGTGACAAGGAACAAGGCATGGTTGGTTGCTCAAGGTTTCACTCAAGTAGAGGGCTTGGACTTTGAAGAAACATATGCATCGATGGCAAGACTTGAAGTAATTCAAATGTTTCTAGCCTATGCCGCTCATCACAACTTCAAGCTATATCAAATGGATGTGAAGAGTGCATTTCTCAATGGCCCTATTCAAGAACTTGTCTATGTTGAGCAACCATCGGGCTTTAAAGATCACAAGTTTCCCAACCATGTCTACAAACTCCAAAAGGCACTCTATGGGCTTAAGCAAGCACCAAGAGCATAGCATGAATGTCTTAAGGAATTCTTGCTTAAACAAGGCTTTGAAATAGGCAAAGCCGATCCTACCCTTTTCACTCATAAAGTTGGCAAAGATATATTTGTGCACCAAATATATGTCGATGACATAATATTTGGTAGTACTAATCATTCTTTTTGTGAGGAATTTAGTAGGATCATGACCCAGAGATTTGAGATGTCCATGATGGGTGAATTGAAGTTTTTCCTTGGATTTCAAATCAAGCAAGTGAAGGATGGAACTTTCATTAGCCAAACAAAGTACACCCATGATATGCTCAAGAAGTTTGACATGGTGAATGTCAAGCCTATCAAAATTCCCATGCCAACCAATGGACATCTAGATCTCAATGATGAAGGAAAAGCCGTGGATACTAAGGTATATCGCTCTATGATCGGCTCTCTACTTTATTTATGCGCATCTAGGCCCGATATTATGCTTAGTGTGTGCATGTGTGCTAGATTTTAAGCTAACCCGAAAGAGTGTCACTTAGTGGCCGTTAAGAGAATCTTGAGATATTTAGTACACACTCCTAACCTTGGCTTGTGGTATCCTAAGGGCTCTAGGTTTGATCTACTTGGGTATTCAGATTCTGATTATGCCGGTTGCAAAGTAGATCGAAAAAGCACTTCGGAGACATGTCAATTCCTTGAACGGTCCCTAGTGTCTTAGAGTTCTAAAAACCAAAATTGTGTAGCCATTTCCACCGCCGAGGCCGAGTATGTTGCAGCCGGTGCATGTTGTGCTCCTGAATTTTTTGTTTTCAGCCCTTTTTTTGAAATATTTTCACAAATACGCCCCTAGCAGTATCATTTCAAAAAATAGACCCTGACCTCGGTGCCGTGACAATTGGCGCCGAGCTTACACGTCTCGGCGCCAATTGCTTTGGCGCTGAAGTCTAGGGTCATTTTCTGCGTGTTGTTGACATGGCTACTTGCGTGGTGCGGACGTGGCATGAGCTCGGCGCCAATTACTACGGCGCCGAGCTATGGAAATTGATCAATTTTATTTTTTACCATGACTTGGATATTGAGAAATGTGGCTAACTCTAGATTTTTTACAGTGACTTGTTGTTTGATTACTTAAAACAATCTAGAAATACTTAAGATAAAAAATAATCTAGGGTTTATGTTCATGAACTAGCCTAAAAATGCTTCTAAGTGTTTGATCAATAGTTAACTCCTTTTTCATGATGTTGTTTTGACCAGGGTAAAACTATAGTTTCTTTTCTAGATATGAAGTTTGACCTTTAATAAAAGTTGTAGTTTGAGTTGAGTACAACAAACTTTGCTTTTGGACCTAAACCAATATCAGTCTTTAACATGGCCTAATTGTAACGCTGTTTTGGCCCCTCTAAGTCTTTCTAATTCCCTTATCACCGGTAGTGAATTGACATGTTTGCGACATTTTATCTTCCAAATTTGTATAGCAACTCAATTTGATACCGTACTACGAGTTTGAATACTCTCTGAGGAGATGACAACAAAACAAGTCTCGTCAAGTTTGGACTTAGCCACGGTAAAAAATCAGACTTAGCCACGGTCATAAATTCTAGACTTAGCCATATTTCCACGTGCTTATAGGTCATGACGTACTTACAGGTGAGGTGTGGTGCATCCATGCTTGCATGCCTACACATGCACATACGGTTCATTGCATGCACCGATGCATCTTCGGTTAGCAATGCAATAGACGCATAGAGCCGAGCCATGCATCGCCCTGCCGTATTGCAAGAGCCGAGCTCTGTACTGTGTCACCCGGACATGCTGTAGTTCCATTTGGTCAGGCAAATTTGTTATCTTAAGTATTTCTCGATTGTTTTAAGTGATCAAACAGCAAGTCACTATAAAAACTCTAGTGTTAGCCATATTTCTCAATATCCAACCTAGACAACATCCATGAGTTGAACATCTAAGAGTTGAACATAGATATAATACACACTAAGAGTTGAACATCTCCAACTACTTACTGAGTAGATAGAGATAGATTATTAAAAATATAAAGCATAGCAACAAACAGACCAATTTGCGGATATCTGTAGAAAGAAAACCCACAAATTAAAGCACGAAGCCGAGAAATATTTATTTTTTATTGGAAAACGTTGAGAGGCCTCCTGGTTGGCGAGGATATCATGTCACAGCAGGGGTGGCCGAAGGACCTTGAGGACAGGTTTATATTTACCTTTACGCTAGGCAAGTTGGCGCTGCAAGTCTTCTTTGAGTTCGTCGCTGCAGGAGCCCTTAAGCCACACTTCCTTGAGGTACCGAATCCCTTGCAGCCCAGAAAGATGCAGAGAGGCACTAGAGCACTCAACCCTCAGTATATGAACACCTAGTATATTTCCAATAGTTGACCGTAAGTTTGTGGTGCAAACAATTTCAAGGACCTCAAGTCGTAACCCAGCGAACTTTCGCTCATCATTAATGCCTATACGGAGCGCATCATCTTGAACTGGCTTGATACAGAGACGTTTCATGGGCCCATTGGTACGATGTACTAAATGATCTAGGCTGCATATCATGTTGTTCCTGTAAGGTTACCTCAAGGTCCAAGTTTTGGATGTTGACAAACTCCTTGATCTAGCTGTACGATGGTAGTGTGCGTATATGCCCATGCAGCTTAAAGCAATAACTGAGGGTTATTGGCGGCCGAGCAATTGTGTCATCCAGAGAAGGAAACAGACCATCCGTGTTCTTATCGAGTTGCACTGACAAGGACTCCAGATGGTTGAGACACGAGATGGCAGAAAAGAACTCATGGATGTTGTACAGGTTGGATATTGAGAAATATGGTTAACACTAGAGTTTTTACAGTGACTTGTTGTTTGATCACTTAAAACAATCTAGAAATACTTAAGATAAAAAATTTGCCTGACTAAATAGAACTACAATCTAGAAAACAGTTTTAAGTGATCAAACAACAAGTCACTATAAAAAATCTAGAGTTACCACATTTCTCAATATCCAAGTCATGGTAAAAATTAAAATTTATTAATTTCCATAGCTCGATGCCGTAGTAATCGGCGCCGAGCTCATGCCACGTCCGCGCCACGCAAGCAGCCACGTAGAAAATGACCCTAGACCTCGACGCCAAAGCAATTGGCGCCGAGACGTGTAAGCTCGGCGCCAATTGTCACGACGCCGAGTTTAGGGTCTATTTTTTAAAAGGATATTGCTAGGGGCGTATTTGTGAAAATCTTTAAAAAAAGGCTGAAAAACAAAAAAGTTGGGTTGTACTCAACTACTTTGGATGAGGCAAACCCTTCAAGATTTTGGATGTCACTTCACTAAAATCCCACTCTTGTTTGACAACGAAAGTGCCATAAAGCTAGCCAACAGTCCCTATCTATACTAAGGACATCATGGCCTAGGTTCAAGATGGAAGATGAAGAAGAGATAGGAGTTAGTATATCAATGGTGACAGTGTATCACACTGAATTGGAGCACAAACAAAAGAGGGGAAGGGGGAGCACAGAGATAGCGCCAGATGCCAACATATGGGCTCTATGCCTCTATACCCTTGCAAGACCAACTAGTCAAGAAATAAGGCATAGGGGATTTGCGGCAGAAACCATGTCAAGACCCGTTTGGACATAGATAACAAGTAACAAGTTCAAGATCTTAAAAATGACATTTTTTTAGTTTAGGAATTTAATGACACCATAAAACCGGTTTGAAGACCCGAGAATATAGTTTGAGAGTTCAAGGAGCTACATTCTACCTTGAAGCAAATTTAAACAGCTTATATATTTTACTCTTAAAATAATATAAAAAAGCCTCGTGGATTGGTGGGGTTCTTTTTTTAATTTTGTTCTCGTGGATTGGTGTTTGCTGTCTACAAAGTGAGTCCAAGGGACCAATCTTCATCACATATATATCTTCAACGATATAATCATCTGTCATCTTGACATCATCCTAGAACTTCCAATAAAAGGTTATCAATAGCCGGAGAGATTAAATTGCGCAAGTAAATTACAACTTGATTACAAAGGACGCTGATCCGCGCACATACATTATTTCTGTTGTTTCATTAGTACCTACCACAAACGTTTCTCGTATATGCATGAATCACGTACAGATCTGCATCTATATAAGATCAGCTACACATATATACTTACTGTGTAATTTAGGGAGGTACTAGTTCCTTACGTTACCAATGCCGATCGATTAACAGTTTGTTTTGTACACTTAGACGAAGTAAATTCGCATTAGCTCACGCTGATGGCCAGGCTAAGGCTGTGTGTTTCAGATCAGATGAATATTCAGAGGAGTTGATTAGTGCAAGACTGGAGCTGCGAGAGGAGCTGGAGCTGCTTGAGGATGGGGCTGAGTGCCTCCATGAGCTTTTCGCACGGGTGGTTGTGCACGCCCTCGTACGTGGTCACTACGATGCTCGTGTCCTTGGCCAGCCGCTGCACCTGCTTCTTCACGTCGCACGTGTGGTGCGTGCACCGGTAGTAGCTCCTGCATGCACACACATTTTGCATTATTTCCATGCATCGATCGACCTTCAAGTTTTCTTAAGCAGCGCCAATGCAGTGCAATCATCACGTACAGCAAATTATTTAATCGAAAGCTAGCATTAGACATGCATGCGCAATGGAGCGAGACAGAACAAACAAAGAGACCTTGGAAATGCGCTGTTCTTGACGGCCTTCTGCCCGTACTTCCTCCACCGGTAGCCGTCGTCGAGAACGTCGTTGTCGCTCCGTGTCTGGAACGCGAACCGTGGCCGGCTCGCCCTCTTCTTCCCCCTCCCGCCGCCGCCCTTCTTCCCTGCTTTTCCGACCTTATTATTATCTCCCTCTCCGGCCGCCGTCGCACAAGCACTGCTCCCGGCCACAGTCACAGCGCTACTACCACCACTCTCGACTTCGCTCGCGCCCGCCGCTGCCTGCTGCTGCGCCGGCGGCCGCGTCACGACGTGCAACGACGACCCCGGCGCGCGCGGGAGAAGCAGCGATGCCCAGTCCACGGCAGCCGGCGGGCAACTCATCGCCGCGCCCGCCGGGACGAGGGACGTCGTGGAATCGATGCAAGCATGCTGCTCCGGCTCCGGCTGTGGCGCGGCTACGGCCGGCGGCAGCGGGGCAAGGCACGTAGCCGTAGCCAGCTGAGTGTTTGGTTGCTGGCGGATGCCTCCAAGGAGCGGCGAGTTTTCCATCGACGGACAGAGCGCGGCTAGTTCGCGGGGTGTCCGTACGGGAACAGCACGCCGGCGGCGAGGTCACGTGATAAGTGAGCTGCGCCGCGGGATATATAGGTCACAACAGGTGGGTGCACCGTGCAGCTGCGTGGTAGCTGTGACTGGCGGGTGGGTGCCTGTGACTCTGTGAGAGGGAAGGCGCCGGAAGGTGAGAAGCGTTGGGCGCGCAGACGTTGGAAGCGACCAGATCGGAGGAGCAGCAGAAGGGCAGTGAGAGAGCCAGCAGCAACGACCACAGCTCAACCACTGGCACGGGTGCAGCTCAACTGCCCGTCCACCGGAATATTTTACTTTACCTCTTCGGAGACCCATAGTCCACGTTTGCGAATTGGAGAACGTCGTGCGGTGTTCAAATATACGTACTTATCGAGAAGATAAATGGGTAAATGGAACTAGGCGATAAAACACAAATATTACAACGTTTATCCTGGTGCCCGGACGTCCCGCATGCGAGATGCGTCTGGACGCCGCTCCTCTTTCTAAACCCGCCCACCCCGCAACACGAATAGAAATCGGATCGGAATAAAATGGAATGGAATTGCGTCCACCGCGCCCTTGTCCTCCGTTTCCCACTGCGTTCCTGTGCACGTTCCCCAAACGCACCCCGTTCCCCCACCGCGCCCCCTGTCCCAAGAGCACGAAACACTTTAAGTGCAACATCGCAAACATATGAAAAAACTATGTTGTGCAACATCAGAATATAAATACTGCATCATCGCAAAATTATGTAGTGCAACATTAAAAAACATATACTGCAACATCGAAAAATATGTACTGCAACATCGAAAATTATGTACAGCAACATCGAAAATTATGTACTGCAACATCAAAAAATATGTACTGCAACATCGAAAATTATGTACTGCAACATCGCAAAAATCAACCATGAAACATGAAAATGGTAACATTCAAAAATCATCTGGTGCAACAACCTAAAAATCCCATTGCAACATTTGAAAATCATATGTTGCAACATCAAAAAACCCATTGCAACACGGAGAAACAAATGACGTACAAACAGCAAGGGAATGGGTTCAAGGTGCAGGCTGCTGTAGCCCTGGCCCATCACCTTTAAGCTCGCCGGAGGGAGGAGTGAATAGGACCCCAGAGCTCGCCGGAACGGTAGCCACCGCCGCGTCCCTCAGATCCAGAGGAGGAGGACGATGACGAGGGCTCAGATCCAGAGGAGGAGGAGGAGGGCTCAAATTTAGAGAAGGACCGGCCTACCTCGTTGGAGCCGCTGGCGTCGTCCTCGTCTCTGTTGGGGGGAGCGGGGACGAGTCGCTGGGGAGCACGAGGTCGCATGGAGGTCACGGAGGGGGAAGGGATGGAGGGAGCACGGGCAGGCAGGCGCGGTGTCCGTCCGTGGGGTGGGGGGGCGGAGAGTGGGCGGGCAGAGCGGCAGCGAGTGCGTGCGGGGGAGAGTGGGTGGGCGGAGCAGCCGCTAATGGGCCCAGGGGAGCGGAGGGGTCACGAGATGGGATAATGAGTAGACACGCGGGATTAATATGTCCAGACGCCCGGTTCATATCAATATAGATATTACAATTGTCCTTTATTGATTTGGGCTGTGTGATTTTGAATGGGATTGATGGCAACAGATTCAACTCTATTTTTAAATGGGCTTCATGGCAACAGATTAAATAAACTCACAAGGCCCATATCCATAAAAAAACTAAGGAAGACCTTTTTCAAAGGCCCATATCCATTAAAGATCTAGGAAAATTTTCCTTTTTAAAGCTCAAAACTTAGTTATCCGATTTCGCTCATTTATAAAACCAATTTTCGCTATGGTCTGATTTCCTCCCTAAAAATTAACCTTCCTAACTTTTAAAGTAATTTGTAGCATTGCTTTAATGCCACTTGCATTGTGCAGTGAGTCGCCTCTGTTTCTTCAAAGGTTATTGGTTTGCTCCAATATCACTTGCATTGTGCAATGAGTCTCCAGACATTGCCTCTGTTTATTCAAAGGCATGGCCTGATTCTCCTCATTCATAAAACCAGAGATTCGACCTTCCTCAAATTTTAAAATAATTTGTTGAATTGTTTTGCTATCACTTCCTTTGTGCAGTCATAGTCCTCTGTAAACATTGCCTCTACATGTTTGCTCCAGAGGCCTCACAGTATTATGCTTGCAAAGAGGCTTCCAGTGAGGCACTCGTCCTTTCGTCCAACCACAAAGTATTAATGCCTCACAAAGATCTAATTTTCCCCACAAAGTATTATTGCAAAGAGGTTGAAGGTCACTAAAGTTTAGGGTGTCACATCGGTTGTTAGTTTAGGGGCATCACATCGGATGTCACATTGAGTGTTTGGATAAAGTCCTTAGTAATCTGCGAGGCGAATTTATTAAACCTAAATAAGTCATCATAAGCACATTTTACTGTAGCACATCATTGTCAAATCATAGATTAATTATGTTTAAAAAATTCATCTCGCAAATTAGTCTCAATCTATGCATTTAGTTTTATAATTAGTCTATTATCGGGGACTAATACTAGGGTACCCGAAGAGGAGGAGCTAATGACCATCAACATTGATTCATCCGAGCAGTCAAGAGCGTGACTACAGCTCCAACCGACCCCCAGGTGTGCAAGCTCCGCCTCGCCCGACCTCTGGCGACGGGCTCCGCCTCGCCCGACCCCGAGGCCGTGGGCTCCGCATCGTCCGAACTCGAGGCCACGGGCACCGCCTCGCCTGACCCTAAGGTCGCGGTCTCCGCCTCGCCCGACCCTTGGGTTTGCACTCCGCCTCGCCCAACCCCGAGGCCGCGGGCTCCGCCTTGCCCGACCCTTGGGTTCGTGCTCCGCCTCACCCAACCTCTAGGGGCGGGCTTCGCCTCGCCCGACCCCAAGGTCGTGGGCTCCGTCTCGCCCGACTGAGACCCATACCGCCGTCAATCAATCCAGGTCCAAGCGTATGGGTCTGTGTTAAAACTCTGACACTAAGGGAGAGACCGGCATGCCCTGATGTAACACGTAGCCACAACGGGCCATACCTAAGGATTCACATCAGGAACAGCGTCGAGCGTATTGGTGCTGTTTTGTCTAACCCTCGTACGGACACTGACCGGCGCGTCAGCTCACCACGACGTCTGTTGCGATGAAATGGAACGCCAAGACCGGTAGATGACGCCTGCGCTTGGCGCCAGTGACGGACAGGGCCGCGATGTGGAGCTGTCCATGTTGACATCTACAGGGTTAGCGGGACCCACATGAAGGATAAGAATGATCTAGCGATCCTGAAGGACTCCTCTCTCTTGTTCTTCTCTTTTCCTCCGCTATAACCCCTGCTTTCCCTTGGCCTATAAAAGGGAAAACATGGCATCCCATGAAGGGGATCCGTCTTGGAAGGAGGTTGTCGAAGAAGCACCCAACCCCAAGTGGTCGGCCAGGTCTTTTGAACCTATAGAGGGCGCCAAGGAGGTCCTCATAGAACCCAACGGCTCCAAGAGCAAAGTGGTGCGCATCGGCACCACACTTTCCTCTGAATAGGAAAGCGTGCTCGTCGACTTCCTCTGCGCCAACAGAGACATCTTTGCATGGAAACCCTCGGACATGCTAGGCATTCCAAGAGAAGTCACCGAGCACGTCTTGAAGATCAGGCCAGGCTCCAAGCCGGTGAAGCAGCGCCTGTGTCACTTTGATAAGGAAAAATGTAGGGCGATCGGTGAGGAGATTGTGAAGCTTTTGGTGGCCGGGTTCATCAAGGAAGTATACCACCCCAAGTGCTTAGTCAATCCCATTCTTGTACGAAAAAGAGTGGGAAATGGAGAATGTGTGTTGACTACATGGGTCTCAGCAAAGCATGTCCAACGGATCCGTTTCCTTTGCCATGCATAGACCAAGTAGTCGACTCAACCTCAGGGTGCGAAACCCTTTGCTTCCTTCATGCGTACATCGAGTACCATCAAATCATGATGAAAGAGTCTGACTAGCTCATGACATCTTTCATCACCCCATTCGGATTGATCTGCTACGTCACAATGTCGTCCAGTCTAAAAAATGTGGGGGCTACATACCAGCGTTGCATGCTCAAGTGTTTTGGGAACCTCATCGGGCAAACCATTGAGGCCTATGTGGATGACATTGTGGTTAAATCCAAACGGGCTGACCAGGTTGTAGCCGACCTAGAACAGACCTTCACGAAACTCCGAGCAAACAACATCAAGCTCAACCCTGAGAAGTGTATTTTTGGGGTCCCAAGGGGTATGCTGCTAGGTTTTATCATTTCCAAGCGTGGCATAGAAGCCAACCTAGAGAAGATATCGGCCATCACGAGGATGGGCCTGATTTAGAAGATAAAGGGGGTAGAGCGAGTTATAGGGTACCTTGCCGTGCTCAGCTGCTTTATCTGACGTCTCGGTGAACGAGGTCTCCCCCTCTATCGGCTCCTGAAGAAGGCCGACCATTTCGAATGGACGCCCGAGGCCTAGGAGGCACTTGACATGGTCAAGCAACTTCTGATGAAGGCCCCGATCCTAGTCCCCCTAACTGATGGGGAACCGCTTCTGCTCTACATCATGGCCACCGTGCAAGTGGTCAGTGCCGCCCTAGTGGTAGAGCGAGAAGAAGAGGGACACACCCTCAAAGTGCAGCATCCCATATACTACATTAGCGAGGTCTTGTCTGGTTCCAAGACCCGCTACCCCCAAATCCAGAAGCTCCTATATGCCATCCTCATCGCCAAAAGGAAGTTACGTCACTACTTTGAGTTGCATCCAGTGACAGTCGTGATGTCCTTCCCTCTCGGCGAGGTCGTCCAAAATAGGGATGCCACGGGAAGAATCACCAAGTGGGCACTCGAGCTAATGGGTCAAGGCATTTCATATGCCCCCCGGATGGCCATCAAGTCCCAAGTGCTGGCTGATTTCATTGTAGAGTGGACCGAGGTCTAAATGCCACCAACAATCATCTACCAGGAGTACTAGACGATGTACTTCGATGGATCGCTGATGAAGAAAGGCATCGGCGTGGGGCTGGTCTTTGTTTCGCCCCTCAGGGTATGCATGAGGTACATGGTTCGCATCCATTTCCCCTCCTCCAACAATGTGGCCAAATATGAGGTGCTCATCAATGGCCTGCGCATCGCCATCGAGTTGGGTATCTGATGGCTTGACGTCCGGGGCGACTCCCAGCTAGTCATCAACTTAGTCATGAAGGAATCAAGCTGCCATAATGCCAAGATGGTTGCATATTACTGAGAAGTCCACCAGCTAGAGGACAAATTTGAGGGTCTTGAGCTCAATCACATCCCGAGGCGTCTCAATGAGGCGGCCGACACGCTAGCGAAAGCGGCGTCCGCCCAAGAGCTTGACGAGGAGCTAGAACAAGCTAGTGATGGGCCACCTACCCTAGGCTCAGGGGCTAACCAGCCATTAGCTCCATCCAACCTCAAAGTCATGGAGCTTGACGAGGATCCAACGATAGAGCCTGACCCTCTGGCCGACTGGAGGGCGCCTTACCTCAACTACCTCCTCCGCGAGGCGCTGCCGATGGACAAAATGGAGGCTCAGTGGCTCACACGTCATGCCAAGTCCTTTGCTGTTATTGATGGTGAGCTCTATAGGCGAAGCCACACTAGGGTCCTGTAGCGTTGCATCCCCATCGAACAAGGGAAGCGGTTGCTGAGCAATATCCATGGTGGGGTCTACGGTCACCATGCCGCGCCTAGAACCCTAGTCAGAAACGTGTTTCGACAAGGCTTCTACTAGCCGACCATGGTAGCCGACGCTAAATATATTGTACGCACCTATGAAGGGTGTCAATACTATGTTCGGCGAACCCACCTACTGGCCCGAGCACTCCAGATAATCCCCATCACGTGGCCGTTCACGGTCTAGGGCTCGATCTAGTTGGACCTCTCAAGAGGGTGCCCGGGGGCTATACACACTTGCTTGTCACCGTAGACAAATTTACAAAGTGGGTAGAGGCTCGACCAATCTCCACGATGAAGTCCGAGCAAGCCGTGCTATTCTTCCTTGACATCGTCCATCGCTTTGGAGTCCCGAACTCAATTGTCATGGACAACGGCACGTAGTTCACTGGAAAGAAGTTCCTCCAATTCTATGATGAATACCACATTCAAGTCGATTGGGCCATTGTGACACACCCCTGCATGAATGGGCAGGTCGAGCGCATGAACGGCATGGTCCTACAAGGCCTTAAGCCTAGGATCTTCAACCGGTTGAACAAGTTTGGTAGACTATGGGTCGCAGAACTTCCCGTGATGCTCTAGAGCCTAAGGACGACCCCCAGCCGAGCCACCGGCTACACATCATTCTTCATGGTCTATGGTTCTGAGGCTGTCCTCCCAACCAACCTCGACTATGGAGCACCAAGGGTCAGGGCGTACAATGACCAAGGAGCCGAGGTGTCCCTCGAGGATGCCATGGACCAGATAGATGAAGCGCGCGATGTTGCCCTCCTCCGCTCAGCCAAGTACCTACAAGCATTACGCCGGTACCACAGCCATCGAGTCCAAGGTCGGGCCTTCAACATCAAGGACCTGGTGCTTCGCCTCATCTAGAGCAACAAGAACCGCCACAAGCTCTCTTCACCATAGGAGGGACCATACATCATCGCGGAGGTGCTCCGACCAGGCACCTACAAGCTCAAGACCATTGACGACAAAGTCTTCATCAATGCCTAGAACATCAAGCAGCTACGTCGTTTTTACCCTTAATATACATACACTTTCTCTTATCAGTTTTGCTATCGACTCTCCAATCTTTAGTGACACCTGACCCCTGCAATGGCAAGGGGTTGGGCCTTACTCGGGGGCTAATAAGAGCATATCTATCCGATAGACATTCTATACGCTCGACCCTTTCTCATGTTGAGACCTAGAAACAAGGGTTGCGGAAACAAACGCTAAGTAAAATTGGTCGGACTGCAAGAAACCTACGCCCCAGCGGCTATGGCGCTTTTGCTCACCAGCGTGATCAGAGTTTTTCCCACACCTCGAGCTTTTTAGCCTTAACTACGGAAAGAGTCGGTATGCACCTAAGAGTATATTCACCTGGCAAACATTCTTTGTGCCTGACCCTCTCTCACGTTGAGACCTAGAAGCTAGGATTGCGGAAATGGACGCTGAGTAAAATAGGTCAGACTGCAAGAAACCTATGCCCTAGTGGCTATGGCATTTTTGCTCACCAGTGTGATCAGAGTTTGTTCACCCTCACCCTGAGCTTTATGACCTCAACGATGAAAAGGGTCGGAACGCACTAATCTTTTTATACAAAAAGGGGAGAAGGGCTAAAAAGTTGTTTGGCCATAACTAAATTTAAGAGCTTGTCCATTTATTATAAGTTCACCACCTGGCTTATCTGTGTAACTAATTTCTTGGGCGAGATGATCTCATCCTCTATCTCTGCAGGTAAGTCCTGTGCTAGCGGGTCACACAAGTCGATCGAATGGCTTGGTCGCTGCCGAGAGATGGGTAAGGAGCAGTAGGATGCCCCATGCGGGTTATGCTGACTCTGTCACAAACGATGGACCCGGATTCTACTTGGACATGTCCGGTAAGAGCTCTCTGAACCCATCACTCGAGCCATCAAGGTAAGTCCTATGCTAGCAGGTCACCCAAGTCGATCGGACGGCTCAGACCGCTACTGAGAGATGGGTCATCTCTAAGTGACACCCGACCCTAGCAATAGGAAGGGGTCAGGCCTCACTCAGGGGCTGGCAAGAGTGTCTATTCGGTAGATATTCTCTATGCCCAACCCTTTTCTCACGCTAAAACCTAAAGGCAAGGTGTGCGGAAACAAACACTGAGTAAAACTGGTCGGATTGCAAGAAACCTATGCCCCAGCGGCTACAATATTTTTGCTCACCAGCGTGATCAGTGTTTTTGTCTTCGCACCCCAAGCTTTAGCCTCCGCCTTCCTAGGAAGGGTTTGGCAGGGCCCACCAGTAGAATCTCCATCGAGGAGAGGCCAGCAGGTCGCCTAAGTCAATCGGATGGCTCGGGCCACTACCGAGAAATAGGTCATCTCTAAGTGACACCTGACCCTAGCAACAGTAAGAGGTTAGGCCTCACTCGGGGGCTGGCAAGAGTGTCTATTCGGTAGACATTCTCTATGCCCAACCCCTTTCTCACGCTAAAACCTAAAGGTAAGGTGTGCAGAAACAAACACTAACTAAAACTGGTTGGACTACAAGAAACCTACGCCACAGCGGCTATGGCATTTTTGCTCACCAGCGTGATTAGAGTTTTTTGTCCCCGCACCCTGAGCTTTAGCCTCTGCCTTCCTAGGAAGGATTTGGAGGAGCCCACCTATGGAATATCCATCGAGGAGAGGCCAGTAGGTTGCCCAAGTCGATCGAACGGCTCAGGCCGCTGTCGAGAGATGGGTAGGGAGCAGTACGATGCCCCATGCGGGTTATGCCGACTCTGTCATGAACGATGGACTCAGATTTCACACGAACATATTCGGTAAGAGATCCCCAAACCCGTCACTCGAGCCATCAAGGTAAGTCATGTGCCTATGGGTCACCCAAGTCGATCGGATGGCTCGGAATGCTATCGAGAGATGGGTCATCTCTAAGTGATACCTGACCCTAGCAACAGCAAGGGGTCGGGCCTCCCTCGGGGGCTGACAAGAGTGTCTATTCGGTAGACATTCTCTATGCTCGACCCCTTTCTCACACTAAAACCTAAAGGCAAGGTGTGCGAAAACAAACACTGAGTAAAACTAGTTAGACCATAAGAAACCTATGCCCTAGCGGCTATGGCATTTTTGCTCACCAGCGTGATCAAAGTTTTTGTCCCCACACCCTGAACTTTAGCCTCCGCTTTCCCAGGAAGGGTTTGGCGGTGCCCACCAGCAGAATCTCCATCGAGGAGAGGCCAGTAGGTCACCTAAGTCGATCGAACGGCTCGGGCCGCTACCAAGAGACGGGTCATCTCTAAGTGACACCTGACCCTAGCAACGGCAAGAGGTCGGGCCTCACTCAGGGGCTGGCAAGAGTGTCTATTCGGTAGACATTCTCTATGCCCAACCCCTTTCTCATGCTAAAACCGAAAGGCAAGGTATGTAGAAACAAATGCTGAGTAAAACTGGTTGGACTGCAAGAAACCTACGCCCTAGCGGCAACGGTATTTTTGCCCACCAGCGTGATCAGAGTTTTTGTCCCCACACCCCGAGCTTTAGCCTCCACCTTCCTAGGAAGGATTTAGAGGGGCCCACCTATGGAATCTCCATCGAGGAGAGGCCAACAGGTCACCCAAGTCAATCAGACGGCTGAGGCCGCTGTCGAGAGACGGGTAGGGAGCAGCAGGATGCCCGTGCAGGTTATGTTGACTCTGTCACAAACAATGGACCCATATTTTACACAAACATATCCGGTAAGAGCTCCTCGAACCCATCAGTCGAGCCATCGAGATAACTTTACCAACCCCTAGTTTACTTCTCCAGTGCATGAGCATTCATTCATCCATTCTCATACATGCATTCATACATTCATCTCATACATCCAAGCATCGCATATGTAATTATTGCGTCACAATGCTTCACATTGCGTCACGAAGCAGTAGTCATCTCATTCGATATGAGCGGCGACCGATCAAGGTTCGAAAGCCAGCCCATGAAGGGCTCGAGGCTGCCTCATGTCAAATAGAGCTAGGGGAGAAAATGAAGATGAGCCCCAGTGGCCTTTGCTCGACCCGCTCTAAAGCAGACAGGGTCATCTTGACCTTCTCATTCGATCCTAACCTTGAGCCAAGCCCATAGAATCTCCATCGAGGGGAGGCCAACGGGCCACCTGAGTCAGTCTTTGGAATGACTCGGGCATCTGTTGGAAGGCGGGTTAAGGAGCAGTGGAATGCCACATGAGGGCTATGTCAACCCCATCACGAACAATGGATCCAGATTCCACTTAGACATACCCGTTAATGAGCTCGCCGAGCACGATACTCGAGCCATCGAGGCAAGCGTCATTAGCTCAACCCCTCCGATTGCGGAAACCACGGATGGGGCAATGCATAAAACTCTGCCAACCCCTACCGAGCCCAACAGAGCTTGGGGGCTCGAGCCACTCGACCCCAACTCAGGAATCCGAATGACCAAGGTTCAAAGGCTGGACCGCGAAGGGCTCGAGGCCACCTCACGTCAAATAGAGCCAGGAGAGAAAACATAGATGAGCCCTAGTGGCCTTTGCCCGACCTGCTCAAAAGCAAACAGGGTCATCTCGATGTTCTCATTCGATCCTAACCTTGAGCCACGCCCATAGAATCTCCATCGAGGGAAGGCCAATGGGCCACCTGAGTCGATCTCTGGAATGACTCGGGCATCTGCCGAGAGACGGGTTAAGGAGTAGTGGAATGCCACATGAGGGCTATGCTGACCCCGTCATGAATGATGGACCTAGATTCCACTCGGACATGCCCATTAGCGAGCTCACCGAGCGCATCACTTGAGCCATCGAGGCAAGTGACGTTAGCTCAACCCCTCCGGTTGCGAAAACCATAGACGGGGTGACGATCACAAAGACGAGCCGACCCTCGACCGGACTCCTGCTATATGTGGGGGCTCAAGGAAAGTTGGACTCATAAGGAGACTAAATGTGTGGTCGCAGAACGATGGCTCAGATCCTAGGGAGGGGGTATGTGCGAAAACTAAGAATAATGTTTCTAAAACAAGAGACGCTCTCTCATACTAGTTTTGCTATCCTCTCCTCCATCTTTAGTGACACCCGACCCCAGCAATGGCAAGGGGTTGGGTCTCATTCGGGGGCTAATAAGGGTATATATATACCCTTTCTGAAATAATCGTCGTGCCCGACCCCTTCCTCACGTTAAAAAACCTAGTGGCAAGATTTGCGGAAACTAACGACTAAGTAAGGCTGGTCGGACTGCAAGAAACCCACGCCCTAGTGGCTATGGCACTCTTGCTTATTAGTGTGATCAAAGTTTCCTGCCAACACCTCAAACTCTACGGTCTTAACAAATGGAAGGGTCGGAACACATTAACCCCTTTTCACACATAAAAAGAGAAAAACAATATACTTGTTCAACCGAAATAAAAGAACAGACTTTTTTGAACTAAACGCCAGGGTCGGAACTTGTCCGATTATTACAAAAATGATTGGTTCACCTATTTAACTGACTAGCCCCTCTGATAGAGACCTATGCCTTCTATCCTGTCCACTAGGTCCTGTGAAAGGGGAGCCACCACCGTTTCCATCTCCTCTAGCTCATGGACTTCATAACCGAGCGTGTAGCCATGGCTCATCACCTCTAGATCGATGTTGGACCCATAATGAGAACGAGCAATCATGAAGGACTGATTGACCCCAGCACGAAGGGCAATCCTCTTGAGCTGGCACACCTAAGCCGTGATCTCGACAACACAGGCTATGAGCGAGCTGGTCCCCTCTGAATGCACCACCTCAAGGTCGTCGTAGACCACTCTGAGGGTGGCGCTTAGGATACCGAGCTTGTCACTCTCCGCCTCAAGATTCCTCCTCACCTCAGCAAGATCCATAGCTAGCCTAGCAGAAACGCTCCTGGCCTCTAGCCTCTGGGTCGTCGCACTTTTGAGCTCGGCCTGGAGGGAGCTGACCCTTTGCTGCATGTCATCATGCTCTTGGCAGGCCTGGTCATGCTCTCAAAAAGCCTAGTCATGCTCCTCGCGAGCCGCACCATGTTCCGAGCGGAGCCTCTCCGTGGTTTGGATTAGTTCATCCCGCTCCTTACGCAGCCGAGCGATCATCGAGGCATCTAGCCTCAACCTCTTCTCTAGGGCCACGAGCTTCTCCTTGGCCCATAGCTTTAGATCCCTCTCCTTCTCAATTTCACCCAAAAGGTCAAGGATCCACGGGCAGGTCTCGGCGTCCATGTAGAGCAACTCATCTCGCTCCTTCAAGACCCTAGCAGCTTCTTCATCATCCTTCCATGACCTCACTGACAGGGCCTCAAATGCCTTCTTAGCCTCGTCAGCATCCCGATGGGCCTCGGCCACCCATGACTAAAGATTGGCAGCCTCCTTGGTGAGGGGAGTTAGCTCGGCCACCCTCTGTTGGGCGGCAACAAGATGAGCTATCCCTCCCCGCGTAGCTGTGCCTCCTTAGTGAGGAGGTCCCAGGTTTCCTTCTGTTGATGAAGGAACCAAGATTTCCCCTGGCTACGAGCTATAAGAGACTACAGAAAGACGATGGACATGATACAAAAAGTATGTAAAGGAAGATAAGCGCAAGAAGCAGGACCAAACAATAACCAGCCAGAGGGAACAACAACATCGTGCAATGCACCCGTAGCATGGTTTAGGGCTTCGTGCATGGACGCAATCCCTACATCGAGGCTCTCTCGCTCCTTGCTCTCTGCGGCATCATTGAGGGTGAAAAGCATCAACATTGGATCCTACGGATCCACCCACTCGAGCAGGGGCTCACCCCATGTGGGTGACCCATTGCCCACCAATGTCAGGGCTAGGGATGACTCCCCACCAGCTCCAAGCGCCACTAACCCCTCTCACTATGATGTCCTCGCCGAGATGGCCCCTCCGGCAATGGAATGGGTTAGCGGTATGGACACCAACCTCTCTCCCAGCACCATGTCTCCTGGGGACCCCTTCGCCACGTCCCCCTCCATCCAGCCCATGCCAGCCACTGTCACTTGGGGCACCAATGGCATGGGTTGCACCGGTGCCTCAGGCACCGCTGCGGTTATGCCCAGCTATGACCCGTCTGTCATGGCCACCGCCACCTCCTCCTACGTCGGTGGGGTCATGACCAGCTGCATCGCGCCCGCCACGATCGGTGCCACGAGCGTGATCGGTAGCCCCGTCCGCCCCACCGTCAGCAGCGGTATCACGGCCATCACCAGCTGCTCTGCAACCTCTAAGGGCACCCCTTGAGTGCCCGCATCCACCCATCTCGTAGAGGGCATGGGTGCCACCATGGGTGGCACCCAACCGGCCAATGACGCGATCACACTGGCGCCATTCCCGCCCAAAATGGGCGTGACACCAGCCGACGGCTGCTGCCTTGATTAGACGGTGATGCTCTTCTTCAGCGCCAGCGCCAAAGGATTCCACTGCCTGCCGATGCTACAAGGGACAAAAACATAAGTCACGATGAAATCTGACTAAAACAGGAACAAAACAGAGGAACTAATAACCCACCTTAGCGTCGTCGGGTGGTAGATGCGTTTGGGGGGCGAACCCCCCGACCCTCGCTCCGCCTCATCAGGACGACGCCATTTCAACCCCACCCCTGCTCCTAGGTAGAGGGGCTCGCTCCCCTTAGCTTTTGAGGCGCGATGGTGGAGCCGCCCACCTCCTCTGGCACCTCGATCGTGATGGCAGAGCTGTCCGCCTTTATTGGCTCCTAGAGCAGGCCAACGGTACGCCCTGCCTCCACTAGTTCCTAGGGGGTGTCGATAGTATGGCCCGCCTCCATCGGCTCCCCAGACGTGCCCTTCCCTCCATGGAACAGGAAGGGTCCCGACGCCTAAAAGGATGAACCGACGCCTGTCAGCGCATCCTCGTTCTCGAGGTTGTCCCACTCAATATCGTCGGCTACCATCTCTTCTCCCTCCATCACCTCATCATCATCACTATCGTCATCATCATCATCATCATTAGTGTCCTCCCCTCGTTCTCATGCCTACAGCTTCCGCTAGTTCTTCCTCTTCTTGTCCTCCTTCGCCTTCCTCAGTCGCTCGCCCTCGGTGCAATTCACCGTCCTCACGGCTGAATCCCTTGGCAGCAGCACCGGGTGGTCCATGAGGATGAGATCCCTCGGCTGGTCCCTCCCCTCTTAAAGTTAGTATCACGAGGTCAGAAAATCAATTGAAGAGAAGGCAAGATAAAGGGAAACTTACAAAGACGACGTAGCCTGGCTCTGGCCGCATCAAAGGATGCCCCGGCACCAAGTAGATGACGTCGAGGGCGACACCCGCATAGTCCCACAAAAGCTCAATTGCCTCCTTGATGTGTTGTGTGATCTCATAGTTGGGGAGTGTTGCCTCAGTGAGCGTCGCTCCATCGAACGACGCCTTAGGCACCATTGCGTATAGTGGGAGCACCCACGTCATCAATGGCGCCACCCTCCTTGCATGGTAAGGCCCGATGACACCCGACTCCTTTAGGCCATTTTCCTTCAGGATGTGGATGCCGGTGATGTGGTCTTGGATCTTATTTTTGTCCTTCTCTAGGACGCATCACTTCCTCCACTACTCTAGGGCCTCTTCGATCAGGCGCCCGGTGAACTCCGACAGAGAGGTGGTGGCGTCATTCTTGAGGTAGAACCACTATGAGTGCCACCCCTTGTTGGACGTCGAGAGCCGCATGGACGGGTACTCGCCGACCCGATTGTTCCAAAGTTGGATTCCAACGCACCCCATCGGCATGTGTAGCTCCAACCTATCGCTTTTCTCCCTCTTCTACTGGAGGTTGACAGCAAAGAAATGCCTCCACAAGTCAAAGTGGGGGCTAATCCCCAAGAATCCATTGCACAGCGCGATGAACACCGCCATGTGCTAGATCCTGTTGGGATTGAGATGCTACAGCTCAATCTTGTAGTAGTGCAGCAACCCTCGAAAGAATTTATGGGCGGGGGTCGCAAGCCCACGCTCATGGAAGTGGGCAAACGACGCTCATGGAAGTGGGCAAACGACGCTCTTCGGGCGGTGGTGGCAAATCCTCATCTCTGGGCAGCAACCACTCCTCGGTCGAGGTCCACACGCAGAGAAGACCACGATGGACGAGGCCCTCCATGCGCTGGAAGGTGATTTCGGAACAGCACCATAGATCCATTGGAGGTGGGGCGGATGGATGCAGGCTCAACAGCAACGGAGATGTAGAGGCAGGAAACCTAAGCGATGGTGGCGACGGCGTGGCTACAGAGGCAAGGATGCAACGTATGGAACTCGGAGGGCTAACCCTTTGGTTTTATAGACGCAACGGGAGCGACGAAACCAACCGCCTGCCTAGATCTCCGTGCCTACCGTGACCTATCACCACGTCTCACCGCGGGGCATGAGCACGCAACCTATGACCGTCCCCTTAGAAAACTCGCCGGATGTTTCGCCTCCCTAAACAGGCCATGACCCGTCACAGGTAAGAGGGATATGGAGCTAAAAACACTCCTATGGCCCGTCTAGGCCTAGGAGTTCGAAGGTTGGCCCACCGATGGGTTCGACAACCGCTCCGGGCACCTTTAAAGTGAGGGGTAGAAAGGGATAGGCCCGCTAGCGGCCAGTACCCAGGTGCACGAGCGCCGCTAGCATCCTGGACCATGTTTGAATCTTGGACGGATACGATCCATGGTTTTTCCTCGAAGAAAGGCAGAGAGCCATCGGGATCGATCGAATAGACCCGAGAACTATATGGATTGACTGCTGAGAATCTGGAGTCGGTCACCAGCTGACCCAAGCCGGATCCCCACGAATAGGATGTCAGGGCCCCACTCGGACTAGCCCGTTAACAGCTCATCGAGCACCATGATTCGTCTATAGAGGAAAATCATGGCACGGCTTAGCCCCTTCATTTTTATCAGAAAAAACACTTGAGGGAAGACGATCACAAAGACGAGCCGACCCTCGACTGAACCCCTGCTACGGGCGAGGGCTCGAGGAAAGTTGGACTCAAACGAAGACCGAACGTACGGTCGCAGAACGACAGACACCCGTAGGGGTCAAAATCAGGAAAAAAAAACCTTTTTCGACCCACCAAATCTCACGGCTATACCCTAGAGGGGTCCAATCACGATGAAAGGGAATCACCATCCCTAGGTCACGCCGTGGACGATAAAAGAAGGCCAAGACCCTCAGAGTCCTCCCGTTCAAAAAAGCCTCCGAAGGAGTATTCTACTCCTCCGTAGGTTCGGGGGCTACTGTTAGGGACCAATACGAGAGTACCTGAAGAGGAGCTAATGACCATCAACATTGATTCATCCGAGCTGTCAAGAGCGCGACTACAGCTCCAACCGACCCCCAGGCGCGCAAGCTCCGCCTCGCCCGAGGCCGCGAGCTCCGCCTCGCCCAACCCCAAGGCCACGGGCTTCGCCTCGCCCGACCCTTGGGTTTGCGCTCCGCCTCGCCCGACCCTTGGGTTCGTGTTTCGCCTCACCTGACCTCTGGGGACGGGCTCCGCCTCACCATACCCCAAGGTCGTGGGCTCCATCTCATCCGACGGAGACCCATACCACCGCTAACCACTCCAAGTCCAAACGTATGGGCCTGGGTCAAAACTATGACACCAAGGAAGAGACCGGCATGCCCCGATGTAACACATAGCCACGACAAGCCATACCTAAGGATTCACATTAAGAACAGCGTCGGGCGTACCGGTGCTGTTCTGCCTAACCCCCGTACGGACGCTGACAGGCGCGTCAGCTGGCCATGATATCCACTGTGACGGAATAGAACGCCATGACCGGCAGACGACGCCTGCGCATGGCACCAGTGACGGACAGGGCTGCGACGTGAAGCCGTCCCTGTTGACATCTACATTATCGACGGGACCCGCATGAAGGATACGAAGGATCCGGCGATCCTGAAGGACTCCTCTCTCGTTCTTCTCTTTTCCTCCGCTGTAACCCATGCTTTCCCTTGGCCTATAAAAGGGAAAACAGGGCATCCCATGAAGGGGATCCGATCCGACCCTGAACCGATCAGATCTAGATACACACAAGAGCAGCAATCGAGCTCTCAGCACCTTTTCACTAGAGACCTGGGACCTGTCCCTCTCTCGCCTGTTTGTAATCATATTACAAACTTTCAGTGCTAGTAACACCAGCAACAGCGACGAACTGGACGTAGGGACTTTCTACCCGAACTAGTATAAACCTCATGTCGAAAAATTTTAAACTCATTTCTAGACTTTTGCAGTTTTCCTTCCCTCTCTACCAAGTGAATTGTCCAGAAAATTTTCAGGTCACCGCATGTCTGTTCTGTTATAAACAATCCATTTCTGGACTTTTCCTTCCCTCAATTTAAGGTCATCTCATGTCTATTCTGCTATAACATTCCTTCCGCTTGGACTTTATCGAAAGTCATCAGTAATCTGCGAGACAAATTTATTAAACCTAAGTAATCTATCATTAACATATTTTTACTGTAGCACAACATTGTTAAATCATGGATTAATTATGTTTAAAAAATTCATCTCGCAAATTAATCTCAATCTATGCATTTAGTTTCATAATTAGTCTATATTTAATACTCTATACATATATCAAACCTTCGATGTGACAGAACTAAAGTTTAGGAGGGAACCAATAGGCACACGTGACAGCTCCACTGTTGAGCAAACCGTGAGATGCAGCGCAAACGAAGACAGTACAATACCTTGTCAAGTGAAGTGTATAGGAAAATTTTAAACTCATTTCTGGACTTTTGCAGTTTTCCTTCCCTCTCTACTAAGGGCTTGTTCACTTTGCAAATTTTTTGAACCCGGTGAGTAGTATCACTTTCGTCTTATTTGGCAAATATTGTTTAATCATGGACTAACTAGGCTCAAAAGATTCATCTCGTGATTTCCAACTAAACTGTGTAATTATTTATTTTTTTTTACCTATATTTAATACTTCATACAAACGGCTAAAAATTGATGTGACGAAGAAGAGTGAAAAAACGAAATTTGGATGACATCTAAGTGAATTGTCCAGGAAAAATTTTCAGGTCACCTCATGTCTGTTCTGTTATAAACAATCCATTTCTGGACTTTTCCTTCCCTGAATTTAAGGTCATCTCATGTCTATTCTGCTATAACATTCCTTCCGCTTGGTGTTTCAAGATCTGTTTCAAGGTATGTCCTGTCTGTTGTTATAACATTCCTTCCGCTTGGTGTCTCAAGGTATCTCATGTCTGTTCTGTTATACCATTCCTTCCGTTTGGTGTCATGAGCAGAAAATTCAGTTCATTGCACAAACTTGGAAGCCGCTGTGTCTGTTCTGTTGTACATTTCCTTCCGTTTGGTGTCATCAGTAGAAAAAACAAGTTCATTGCACAGACTTGCAGGCTGCAGTTCTTAAAACCATTATTAAAGCAGTTGTAATTTGTATTAAATTGTTATTGTAACTCAGATACAGTGAGCTAAGCAAACGTCCTCTCAGCAGGAGACGCCCACTTAACGCACTGATGCAAACGCACTGATGCAAACACGAAAAACGTAGAGATTTGGCGAGATTTGGCAAAGATGTGCGGCAAATCACAGGGAGAGCACGATGGGAAAGCATCTGCGCTCTCATAGAAGCGTGAATCACCTGATGTAAACTCTCGCACACCAAGGTTAGGAGCCCGAGTGTTCAGGATCAAAACTCGGGGCCTCTTTACATGTGCATATCAATCAAACCAGAAAAGAACGACTCGGAAATCATGATAGAACCGAGATTATCAAAACTGCAATCAGCGGGATTACAAAACATATATCAGCTCTACCAGTAAGAACGATGAAGACAGAGAGAGAATTGCTACAACAGTCCACGTAAGATTTAATAACAAAGTAAAAATAAAAACAACTGATTGGGCTATGATAAGGTCGTCAGATAGGAGCGAAAGACTAATTATTTCAAGGTAATCAAAACCACGAGGGTTGATCATCTGAACTATGCACTTATGCTCATCACCCGACCTTATTACCAAAAAAGCACCAAATCACTGAGATCGCAAAACAGACCGACTGATGTAATACATATATACAAGATAACAAGTTCCTATACAAAATGAAGATCCAAATGAACGGAGGCCTCAGAAGGAAGGCAGTAATGGTTTTGTAATCAGACATCATACAAATATAACATCCACAGATTTCATCTTTGGCCCCAAACGAATCAAAATCACAAGTCACAAATCAAAAGGAAAAGAACTTAGTTAGAAAAGAAATTAAAAGAACAGTGAAATTATAAGATGTGGTCGACCTCATAGAGAAGATTAGGCTTATCCACATAGATGGATTCGGACATATGCTTGTCTATTTTTTTGATTTAATCATCGGCCAAAAAACATAATAACAAATCAAGCACCAAAAGATAAAAGAAAATAAAAATCATGATAGGGAGACTGTTGACTGATGGCAGCGGACTCGGAATATGGGTGGTGATATATCAGGATGGTCGGCAAGGCAAACAGATGCCAGTTACGACGAACGAGACCTTAGATACAATCTTCATCGTCCTCAACCATAGAAGCAATTCAAATCCCCAGTCAAAGAAGCAACTCAAATCCCCAATCAGAAAATCAAAAGCCGATTGCAGAGAAACCCAGAAAGAAGCAAAACGCAAACACCGATCCAAATCCAAACTCCGGAATGAATGGGCGTGGAGAACTAGAGAGAAGGAAATGCTCCAGTTGAGAGGCGGCAGCGGCGGCGGCGTGGGAGATGGAGGTCGCGGGGGCGTTTGTTATATAGAGGCCCCTTGCGCACTAGGGTTTTAAGGGGGCGGCGGGGCTTCTGGGTTCTTGGATTATCTGGGTCAAGCCAATCCCAGCCGTCCGTCAAAGTCTGTCGTCGATGTCAAGTAGGCCCAACTTTCACTCGAGAAACGACGCGTTTCCGCAATTTGGGCCCAGGCCCAAAATATTAATTCAGGCCCGGCATGTGTCTGCTCAAAAAAAAAAAAAAAAAAAAAGACCCGGCATGTGTCAACATGGCTCCAAATGTCAACGGGAAATTCTCCGTCGGGGTTACTGTCCCATCCCTGTTCCCGCGGAGACAAATTTCCTCCGTCCCCGTCCCCGTGAAGGCTCACGGGGAGCACTTCTTCCCCATCAAAAGTCTGCAGATTTAAAGTTTTCAACGATATATACGAGGCTGTTATGAGTACCTAGCTCTAACGTTGATTTAGAGGGTGCGAAGATACAAGAGAAAGTGACAAAGGGGTGCAATACATTGGAGGAGTTTGTGCTAGCTCGAAATTGTTTAGAGCTACTGCTAGATTTTGCATCGGCTGAGTGGGAATACAAAGTAATTTTTTGGTGTGCTAGAGAAAGAACCAAAGATAGAACAGGAGCACATTGAACTTTGCACCAATATGGATCCCATAACAAGGTGCTAGCTTGCTTACACTTTGGATGAAATTAGTTGACTACTTGTTAGACATAGCTAAAGGTTGTTAACTAGTTGTTAGTACATATCTATTTAAATCATGAGCTAATTCCTCTATTTAAATATTTAAATATACTAGAGTACCTTTTAACTTATTTTTCTTTCTTTCTCCACAATCCCACCCGGTCGCCTTCATTTTTCTACCTACCACACATACGGTAACAGCCCCATGGTGCCCGTGTCCTCCCCTTCTCTTCACTTAGGTCACATGCCAACGAGGGTCGCGGCGCGCGGAGGCGGCCGGCGGTAGAGCCAACCCTTTGTCAGAGGCCAAGGAGGCGGACAAATTACCTGGGTAAGAACTTTGAAGAGCTAATAGGCTAACAATTAGTTAGGATGATGGCTGAAAATTAGCTCAACCTTTAGCCTAAATGTTTGGACCTTTAGAGCAACTCTAAGAGCTTCTTTATATCTTTTCTTATTCGTAGAAATAGAACAACTTACTTAATTCAATCTCTAAATATTGCCATCCTCCCTTTCAAATTTCTCGCTAGTCAAAAACGAAGAACAGGTTTGGTTTCTCTAGAGTGCATATAAGATATAGAAAAACTGTTGGAGGGTGAAAACAGAGAGTGGTTTTCGTTCAAATAATGATTTATAGAGTGAGTTTAGAGCATCTTCAACGGTTAGTTGGAACTTTTCTAAAAAAATATTGAATAAAAAAACTCATTCTACCGACCGTTCTCTATTATTTGTTCATTAAAAAAATACACGATATCGCTTCCCGTACATGAAGAGCCGCCGACCACGTAACAGAGAACTCGCCATCATGACACTAGCTTCCGCCTAGAACCTTTAAAACAAAATTTTCATTGCTTTTCGCATGGATCCCAATCGTAGATAAATTGTAAGTTAGATAAGGGACGGCTAGAGTGAGGTTTTTACCAAAAAAGCAAAATTGAGAGTGGATGTTTAAAACTGTTAAAGATGTTCTTATGTGCACAGTGTCAGTTTGCATCTGCATTGTTTTGTGAAAAAAAAGGCATTCATATTCATCTCAATCCACTTGTGTTGGAGCGAATCAGGATGAAACTTAGTTTAATTTCTAACTCAATCCACTCTAACATACAGACATGATACGGGGATTAAGATGTATATAAATGCATCCAAAGCCTAACAGAATTAGCAACCTCTAAAAAATAGCCAAAAGCACAAACATCCTCTAGAATACCCAATGCATGAAAATCAGCTAACACAAAGGAGTCTGAAATTTCACACATGGCACCGCGAGGACATTGCTACTGCCACGTGCCACTCGAAGAAATTGGCTACATATACAAGAGCATCACAACACGCAAAAAATTATGCAAGAGTGTTGCTCCAAGGATGCACAATAAGTTGGTTCCGCATAGACTGATCGAAGAAAAGAATGCAACCATCGACCTCCACAAGTCGAGAACCCAATTCAACGTCAGATCAGCTGCAAGCAAAGCCAAGGACCACACAGAGGATAGGAATGTTACAACAGTTGGATATCACAGACAGGGATGAGATGCTTCTTTCTTGCATAGGGGAAGTACAGAGTACAAACCATGGTACAGAGTCCAGCAAACAATCAAACCATGTGAGTCACCTAAATCTACATAATATACAGATACTTGTGCTCGGAGTCTAGTTTGCCGTACTCGTGGTAGCCTGTATGCAACCAGTAGAAAGGTTACACAGGGCTCCTAGCAGCTTTAGCTTCTGCTTGGTCCGGTTCTGTCCTCAAGGATCATCTGCGGGTCGAGGGTTGACAGAATTTGGGGCATTGACATACCACCAGATACAACAATTTCTGCAGACCATGCGTGCAAATATGTTAAAGTCTCTTTTTGCAGGAGTAGCCATCCTTATTTCTTGAGCAGAATATCAAACCGTGCTGAAATGGCAGAGAGTAAGAATTTACCGATGCCTTCACGCACAGAAAGATTTGGCCTTATGACATCCTTTGAATTCACCATGAAGATATCACCAATGTAAAGATGGTTCGTTGGGACATAGACACAGTAAAGATCTTCTTGACCAGAATAACTCTGCAAAATAATAACACGATTGATGCACAGAGACAAAACCATGTGCTAACATCAGAAATGACATTAGTACAGCTAAAAATGCTGTCATCAATATAATTCTTCTCGTGCAGCAACTGAAACAGTGAGATTATCTCACTTTACCCACATCCATGTCATGACAGTAAAGTCTCAACCATACAAGAAATCAAACTTAGCTTGAATTGCTCAGTAGCGTAACAAAAGCAGAAGCATAAAACAAACAGCATTAGCATGAAAAAGCTAAAGTAGCCTCATTTGGAGCAAACCTGGAGGGATACTGACGATGTAATGAAACCAAACGCATATTCTCCAACACGAGGATGCCTTATGATGACCACTTCCTTGAATGCCTGTTTGTTTTGATCTGTAGAAAGCAACCAGAATTTATTCAGCACCTCAGCAAATTCGATTGACCAGTTTGATGATTGATATTACCTGGTGATATTGCAGCACTAATTTGCTTCGATGCATTGTAGATGTGACGAACAAGAGGCATGCGCTTAATAATCCACTCGCCAAGGCTAAGGACAGATGCCCCAACCCAAGATGACATAAAGACTCCAATCAAAAATATGAAAGTAACAGATGTGATGAAGCCAAGACCTGCAGAATCATCAGAGTGCAAACTGAAAACTTAAGCTGGATAAGCAATACAATGTTCTTCTCACTGATGGCAAGCTATCATATAACAATAATTTTGCCTAAATGGCCTGCATGCTAACTTTCTCAGATTTCTGAAAGAACTGATAATCTAATCCCATGGTGCATACTGAACTAAATGAAGAATGAAAGTGACCCGTTTTCTGAATGAAAGGAAATCATTACAATATTACATAATACTCCCTCTGCTCCAAGTTATAGTTCACTTTACTTTTGTCCTAAGTCAAACTTTTCTAATTTTAACCAAGTTTGTAGAAAAAACATAGTAACATCTACGAGCTCAATATATGCATTATCAAAACATATTTCATGGAGAATTCGATGTCGTAGAGGTTGGTAGTTTTTTCCTATGAACTTGTCAAAGTCGAAGAAGTTTGACTTAGGAGTTAGGACAAGCTAAAGTGAACTATAACTTTGAACGAAGGAAGTATCAATTTTTCTAGATTCTGATATTTCAATACAAAAAAGAAGTTAGTTCACATACCGAATATGTTGATTCCCAGTTGAGCATAGATTGGAGAGAAGAATCCATCAACAAAATGAATGAACCACCAGGTGATGTAGAACGTTATTGCTATGGGGAAGAGAATTACACTGGAGAATACCAGCAAATAAAATGATAACAGAAAAAAACATCTTAGTATATGTGGCAGGGACATGGAAAGATAAATTCATGTAGCATCATTGCAAATTGCATAGAAATGATGCATATAAAGTCACAGTCATCGCTTATCATGGTTCATATACATCCCAGAGTGACACTACAGGAATCAGGAGAAACAACAGTAATTTTGTAATGCCTAAACTAGAGGCTGGACATATGGGTGTGAAATTAACTGAACAAAAAGGACTAAGGAAATTCCTTGTGATTAGAACTTTATGGTAATCCTACTGTCGGAACATTGTGGAGTATTTCTTCTAAAATCCAAATTCGTGTTCCATATGGCTGTATTTTGAATGTTTGGGTTATCACAAAGGGGCTATCAGTCAAGTGGCAACATGTAAATCCTCCATTCCAACCATAAGTCCATGAACCTTCTGATATTTCTCAGGATTTATACAAGGTTATCTTTTTATAATTATTATTATTATTGAAAGGAACAGCACCAAGAACCAAATAAACAAGCATCCCACTGTTCCTAGTAACTACTAGTTAGATAACCCTATTGATAACATTGCTCACCTGCCTAAATGACTTCCTGATGTGTAAAGGGGAATGGATGTTAGCACACAACCATATAGCACTGCACCAAGAAATTTGACTTTTTAAGTGGCTACTGGCTACTAAGCCGTGGACCATGGTACATATCCCCAACAACCAGGCTATACATGAAACCCATGTAAATAGAACCTAGAATTAGCTACTAGGAATTCCCCTATTACAGTTCCATTGCTAAATGCTAAACAGTAATCAAGAGGCGAGGGAAGATTAATTTCGCAAGACTCTTTACCATCCAGTCATGAACTTCTTTGAAGCCCAACTGCGGACGACCTTATGGAAAGCCTGCATTTCAAGAAAAAGAAAAAGGGGATGAAAAAAAATCAACATGAGCTGTTCTAGCTTGAACACAGAACATGCTTTCTCAGTTTCAGCAAGGCAAGTATCAGATAGGAAAAGCAAGACTGCAAGAGTAGGAGCAAGAAAAAAATGTATTTCGGTTGTTGTGAAGTATTGTCATTCCAAATTGCAGCTCAGCATCCTAAGCGCTCTAGGCAGTTTAGAGATTCCATAGAAATTCAGAATAAAAAATATTTTGAACATCATTTCGTTCAACTGGTAATACCAGAGGTGTGCCATCGCACAAAAACAAGTGGGTCACAGTCTTCTCAGCTTTCTATTTTTAAGCAGATAAAATAATGAAATACTAAGCTACATCGAAGCTATGCACCATCCAGTACTAATACCATTTACCCACAAGACCCAAATGGGACATTGAAGCATTTCCTAGTACATAAACTGCTACTCGGTTCATGCCGTTAACAAACATCACAGTCAACAAGATGCAGCTGAGTTTAAAACAACGGAAACAACATTAATCGTAAACTAACCGAACAGACCCTTGAATAAAAGGGGGAAGAGAAAAAAACAAACTATGCAATCGAGTAGGGAGGGGGGCAGGGGGGCGTACCTCGCGGCCGGAAGAGGAGAGCGCGGCGGAGGCGGAGGAGGCCCTGTCGCCGTCCTCGACCCCGTCGCCGGGCGCCGAGCCGCCGCCGGAGACCGGGATGAGGAGCTCCCGGTCCCGGTCCCGGTCGCGCCCGCCCATCGGGCTCAGGCTCAGCGGAGACTTGTTGTCTCCCATGGGGCTCGTCTGCCGCGGCGGCTGTCAGCCACCGGTCACCCTTGCCGGCTCGGGTCGTGGCGATCGCTGCTGGGAGGAACGGAAGGGGGGATGCCGGCTCGGCACGGCCGCTGGGGTAAGAGACTTTTTCTATTTTTCGATTTTTTTTTCTGGAGTCTTTTGAGAGTTTGCCCCTCTTCTGCTGTCCCGTGGGCATCTGTCGAGTCGCTCTTCCTCGCTCACCGCCCCGCCGTGGGATGGAGGCGTGGGGCCCACATGTACGTGAGAGACGAAGCGACAGTTAATGAGGTGGGTGCTGTCATTGATAATCAGGTGAAGCAGAGTGTGATTTGATTGCTAACAAAACAGTTAGCTCCACCAAATAAACAAATGAGCTCTAAACAAATTAACAAAAAGTGGCTGAAGCCTCCAGCAAGTTTGAATTCCCGAAATAAGGTAATAGTAGCACCAAACTGATTTGAACAGTGCACAACCAACGTGTGTAGGGAGTCTCCATCCATCTCGTTGGAGAGGATCTTCCAGTCCAAATTTGCAAGCAACTTGGATGAAAATGGCCTTCCTCAAAATTTTATGTCAACATTTCTTTACTTTGAAACAAGCCTAAATAGTACAGCGAGCATGACACTGACATGATGGCACTCTCGTCATCTCATGATGCGGCTTTTCCGTCGTGGAAAATTTCCGGTCAACCAAAAGCCGGAAGGAGGTAATCCTCGGCGGGCTGCACCCAATGGAGTTGCCCCTTGCAAAGATACCGGTCAACCATTTGCAACGTGCGTTCCAAGCTTCGAAACTCCCAGGCACGACATATGAACACACAACACATATTAATAATGTTATTGGAATATATAGAGTCTAGCAGACACAATGAAATTCTTCAAGCAAGGTAGGGAGAGGAGCTTCAGTTTATTTCCCACTACCAGGCAAGTATTGAACTACAAGGTTTGCACAAGTACACGGTGTGTATTTCATACATAGCGACAGCGTCAATGGTTGGACGCCGTACAAATACAGAACGTGCAGGTTCCTCCATGCTTCCACAGAAACCCTGCAGAGCAGAAAAGAAGGGCTGGTTCAGAAACTCGAACAGAGTTGGTTTGTAAGTTTGTAGCAATTCCAAATAGGCCAGACAGGAGAACTACAGCTGCTTATATCATCACAAATCAGGAATATGAACAAAGTAACATCTTAGAAAGCATAGCATATACACATATCAGATGCCAGGAGGTAATTCGAGTTTTGCCAGCACTTTTTGTTCCAACATGACTTGTGAATCTCAATAAGTGATGATTAAAAGGTCACAAATGCATAAAAGGAAGTGGTTACTTCATCGTACAATGATGCTATGTAAGATCATCTATGTTTTTTTTTTCTCAAACAGCGCAGGAGAACTACGCGTCATTTCATTAAGGTAGAAAAAATGTTACAAGGGTCTAAGAGACCCAACTCACACACCCCACACCCAGGACACTAAGTTACAGACTCGCCACACAAATAACAGAAACGACCAAAAAACCTCCGTGCTTTAAGCTCCAGCGGGCAGCGACCTAAGATCATCTATGTATTGACGCAAACTACAAACTAAGTTATAGGAGACAATGATCTGGATGGGATTTTTGGCACCAAATAAACAAATTAACCATCTGTGATATGAGAGGTAAACGCATGAAGGTGATTTTGGTGGTACCATGAAATGATTCTGAGTGATGGTATTTGGACACCATACTGTGCTGAAAATGGAGACCTAAAGGTCCAGTCAGACTGCTTAAACGACACCCTATACACCACGGCACCAGTCTTATAGTCTCAAAAAGCATGAGACCTGGCCTTTGGCCTAAGACCTGGTCTTGCACAATAGAAAATTGCAACAAAGTAAGCTGACACAGTGAGAGAGCGTGGGAGGACTGTAATCCTTGCTGATGCCTGCCATGTATGAGAAAGAAAAGAAGTTAGGACTCATGTTTATTTTAACTGATATATATGTGGGTCCCGTCTTATAGTCCATCTAGACCTTATACATAACAGCAAATTGATCTTAGACACATCACCCCTTCTTAAGGTCTATGGTGACCTTATACACTACCAATGCCCTATTGTGTACGAGCTCTAGGTTGGTGGCACAGATGCGAATTTCCCTAAAAATCGATAAATTAAGGTCCTGTTTGGCATGGCTCCACTCCTAAACTCCAGTAACTCCATCAAAAAATCAAGCCAAACACCCCAACTCCAAAACTCCATGGAGCTGCTAACTTCATGGAGCTGTAGTGCAAATAGAGGTGGAGTTTTGGAGCACCTCTTTTGCTGCTCCAGAACCCTCTCTTTTGAACCTCCTCGTAGAGTTGATGGATAATTACCCACCAATGCCACTGGTTACACAGAAAAAACGATTCGCTTCTATTCTCCGAGTCCCCCCCCCCCCCCCCCCCCCGCGCATCTCATTTTCCCTCTGTCCTCTTCTCGCGAGGCCGCCGTTAGGGTTTCTGCCGCCGCCAGGCAGACAGGCGGCCGCCGTCCACCCCCACCGTCGGCCGGCCAAGCCCTGCTGCCGTTCTCCTAGCCCCGTCAGGCCGCGTAGCTCCGTCTCCCGCCACATCTGCACGAGGCCTGCCGCAGAAGCCCCGACGCCGGAGATCCCCCGCCCGGCCGCAGAAGCTCCACCTCCCGCCACGTCTTTGCGAGGACTGCCGCCTGCCGCAGAAGCCCCGATGCCGGCCGCAGCAGCCCCGATGCTGGAGATCCCCCGCCCGGCCGCCTAGCTCCGCCTCCCTCCACGTCTGCACGAGTCCCGTCGCCTGCCGCAGAAGCCCCGACGCCGGCCGCTACCCCACGCCGTCGGAGATCCCCCGCCGGCCGCAGCCCCCCACCGACGACCGCAGAGGCCCGCCAACAGCCGTCCGCAGAGGCCCCCCAAGGTATGGTGCCTGCTTTGTTTTTGGGATGCATGCTCTGTATCGATGCTCTGCAATTACATGAATTGGGCTGCATGCTCTGTTATAGTGTAGTGAATGTGTGGCGTGTTGATTTAAGTACCTTGCAGTCAGTGACTATCCATTCTCTGAATGAAATCAGAAGCATTGCTAGCCAAAAATTTTGCTACATGAATGAACTATTCTACAATGCAGTTCTGTCTGCTTCCATCTCTATCCAACACGTTGAAAGCTCTAGTTTGGTTTTGGTTAATTGATGAAACCCTAAGTGCTAACCTAGTTTATCAAGATGATTATGAGATAGGTAGCACTACTCCAAGTGATGAAGCAATAGCGAAGATCATGACAATGGTGATGGTCAAATGCTTAAACTTGGAAAAGAAGAAGGAGAAAAACAAAAGGCTCAAGGCAAAGGTATAAAATGTAGGAGCCATTTTATTTTAGTGATCAAGACACTTAGTGAGTGTGATCACATTTAGGATAGATAGCCGTACTATTAAGAGGAGTGAAACTCGTATCGGAATACGGTTATCAAAGTGCCACTAGATGCTCTAACTCATTGCATATGCATTTAGGATCTAGTGGAGTGCTAACACTCTTAAAAATGTTTGTGAAAATATGCTAACACTTGTGCACAAGGTGATACACTTGGTGGTGTTGGCACAACTACAAAGGAGGTGGTGTTTGCAGGGTTGAGATGGGTTTGGGGTCCCTCTCTCCCTCCCGCCGAGCTTGCGAGCGTCCGGTCGCTGAGTGACCCAGCGTCCGGTCAGTAGACCGACGCCAGCATCATTTCGATCAACTCCATTTCAACTCTAACTTCTTCACCCTTGTCCACCAAGAATTTTACATCCGGCGCAATAGAAAATAGGCATTTCATTTTCCCGAAAGCGCCTATTTTCTACTGCAAGTATGAAAGGCTTGGTATCATGTTGATGGAACTGAGTCATAAGATATTAATTCATATGCTAAACTACTCAATAGACAAACGTGTTAAGTGTTAAAAAATTGAAAATTGTAGCTAAGACCATATGATTACAGGGCAGGATCAATGCCTGCTTCTTTCTTTTGAACTTTTTATTGTCAAAACTGTAGTTAGTACTTAGTACCAGCTATACCCACCTTCAAATGAACTTAATAGCTGTTTATTTGAATTGGCCATTGGATTAACTTTGTATAAAACCACAAATAGAGTTAGCTGATTGACATCAGATGGACTAGCAAGTAGCAACATCTGGCTCAAGATGAATCCCAAAAAAATTGGTTCTCTCAGAGACCAGAGCTATATTCAAATTAGGTAGATTTTTTATCTGAGGTATGGTGAAACTAAAATACTGAATAGGTTAGGTCCATCATAAATGCGCAATTACATAATTAACCAAAACCAGAAGAAATAAACTGAATTCTTTTCAAGAAATGCATAGTCAAAAGTGACGAGAACATCTACATAGTGATGCAAATCGCAGGTTTGCAGGTCACCTTCAAATCAAATTCACAAGAGAACATAGGCATCTTCATGAAGGTCTGATGGACCAATAATTCACAATCATGATAAAAAAAATATGATTGTATCATGATTGGCAAGCATGATATTAAAAATACTAATAAGTCGGCTATACACCTATACTACTTGCTCTTTAGGTTATTATATCAGAGTAGTAGTTATCCAAACTTGTGGGTCTTTCTTGAGGAATAGTTCTACTAAGAAAACAACCACGAGTCCGGAATAGCAAAAAATATGATAGATACCAGTGGGTCAAAGCCTTGTTAGACTCATGCTCCCAGCTTGAACTAAATCCTCATAAAATCAGTTGCATATAAAAACAATACAAAGATCTCATGGAATCAAATAGAAAAGCACAAACAATTTGAAAATTGTAGCAAGTACCATGACAGGGAGATGGAGAAGGCCAGGCCAAATCCCCATATTTCAGTTATTTACGGTTGTTATTACTAAAACAATAACCGTGAACCCTTAGATTGATCTTATAGTTGGATTTATTCTTCTCTAAAGTTGCATTCAGTTACTAATGTCCTGACAGTGTAGTATGTAATTACTCCTCTATTTTACCCCTAGCTCTGCCACTGTTTGCACATGTCTAAAGTTGGTTAATTCGGAAAAGTTCCTGGAATCCACTAACCATGGATAAAGATGAACCTCGACTGAACTGGATCACAATTGCAGCTGAAACTAAGCATATTCTTACTAGAAGCCAACAACATCAGCCAAATTATTTGATTCTGGTTTGATATGGGATTATGGGTACAGCACAGTCAAACTATCGGTAAAACCAGCACAGATGAAACCGTATGTTTTCTCATCAGCAAGAGAGGGACTCCAAGGAGACTGCATCTGCGCGGATACTGACCTCTCGCCAATCACGAAGCTAGAGCTTAGAAGCGAAGTGCTTCCGCTTCTCCTCATCGCTCTCCTCGACAATTCCAACTGACCTGCAGGCCTCAGGGTACATGGACATCCTTATGGACGCGTAGACGCCCCCATCCCACTTCCTGGCCGCGAGCTGCTCGGCCAACTTGAAGGCCTCGGCCGCCGTCTCGTCCGCGGAGGGGTAGACGGCATCCACGATGCCCATCTCCTTGCCCTCGGCGGCCCTGACCTTCTTGCCCCTGAGCGCGACGTCGCGGAGCGCGTTGGCGGCGGTGATCTTGGCGCGGAGCACGGCCACGAAGTAGGGCGGGAGCGGGAGGCCGATGTCGACCTCGCTCATGTAGAGCACCCCGCGGTCCCCGCGCATGACGCGGTAGTCGTGGCAGAGCGCGAGGAGGCACCCGCCGGCGGAAGCGTGGCCCGTGACGGCGGCGACGGTGGGCATGGGGAGCGCGAGGAGGTCAGCGGCGAGCGGGCGGAGCGCGGCGACGAGCTCGCTGAGGCGCGCACGGGAGGTGCCCGCCCACCCGATGTCGAGGCCGTTGGAGAAGAAGCGGCCCTCGCCGACGGTCACGAGCGCGGCCCCGGGCCCCGCCTTGGCCGCGGCTTCCGCGGCGGAGGCGACGGCGGAACGGAGCGAGGAGATGAGGGCGTGGCCCAGCCGGTGCTCGCCGTCGCCGGTGAGGGTCAGGACGAAGACGCGGCCGCGCTGCTGCAGGGTGCACATCGTGCCGGCGGATGGGGATTGGTGCGGCTCTCGCGGCAGGTGCGGAGCGTGGAGGCCGTGTGTGTGGTCTTCGGCTCTTCGCTCTTCAGCAGCAGAGCAGGCGATGAAGGAAGGAGCGCGATCGATTTTTTTAGCCGGCCCGATCGATGAACTGCGGATGAAGTCGCAACTCACAAGGCAGCCAGATTGGTCGTAGTGGCAGCAGACGTACGCTCCAACGACGCGAGATTATTCAATTTGCTACGGATACGGATTGGAGCTTCTGACTCTACTAGGGGGTTGAAATGGTGACGGAACGGAAGAGGCAAGAGTTTGCCACGATGGTGCCGCAACGTTCACACAAACGTTTGGGGACAGCTAAATAGATAAGTATTATCAGCAGGTAATCGCGGTCCAGATTACTAAACATGTTTTTTTAGGGATCTCGAGGGGGATTACTATTCTCATGTGTCACTCCTAGGCTAATCTGTCTATCTTCCAGCGTGTGTTAACATAGACGGGTACCTTTCGGCTGCAGATAAACGTGAGTCCAGATCCCACTGCTGCATTCCTTTTTGTATGTTCCTGGCTTCCAGCGAGTGTTAAACATAGACGGGTACCTTTTAGCAGCAGATAAACGTGAGTCCAGATTCCACAAACATGCTGCTGCGTTCCTTGTATGTTCCTCAGCATGTTCGGCAACATGTAACTATCTGTATCTGGCTTACTTATTAGCCAGCCAACAGTATTTTCCTTACATTAAACCAGCCAACAATACTTCCAGCCCATGACTTATAAGCTAATCCAACCGAAACGAACAGGTTGGCTTCCAGCTAGTGTAACAATATAGCAGGGATGAAAACGGATCGAATACGGACGGATATCATTGATATTATATTTGTTTTTGTATTTCTGTCCAGATTTGGATTCGAATATGAATAGTGTCAACCATGCTGGATAGGATACGATTAGACATTGACATCATAAATATACGATTTAAGTATTCGAATACGGATACGATATCAGAGGTTAAATATCAAGATTTAGATATGAACATATCTGAACCCGTCTAAACGGATTCGATCTCGAATACGATCGAAAAATATCCGTACCGTTTTCACCCATGCATAGTAGACAGGTATAGAGACTTTAAGAGAAACTATTCCGCTGATGGATTCTTTAGCTTATAAGTCAGTTGAAACTGATTTATTGTGAGAGAAAAACACAGTACCATAACTGATAAGTTAAGTGAACAGGTCGATCTAACATGGTAGGACGTATTGAGTATCAACGTGATCGGCTGATCAGCACCCCCCCCCCCCCCCCCCACCCACCCCCCCCCATGAACACTATTCACGTAATTACTTCTCTCTCACATAAACGAACCAATAACCATATGAATCAGCCAACCGAATAGGCTATATATATAGGTTGGGCATGGAGCAGTGCTAAACTTCCAACCACCGAAGTAAAGATAATACAACTCAACTGTAGGAGCCAGCTGGATAAAAAGCTCAGTATTGGGTACTCCTTGCATGGTTATACTCGACATTTCCCATTTGTATATCTGTGTAGTTTAGAACTGGTGAAAGCTCAAAAATGGACGGTTGAGAATGCCCGGCTTATCAGCTAAAAACCATCAGCCGAACAGGGTATAGGCCAAAATAGCACCAAGACATAAAAAACTGGATAGTTAAGGACAGTCAAAAGTATATCAGTTTTACAGAGAACTCGCAAGAACACTGGATATCACATTTTTAGCATTTGAACTAGCATGTTAAACAACAGACCAACTGAACTGTATGTGATTTTCCATATCAAAAGTATTGAGGTACAAAAAGGAACTAGTCTACTGTTAGCTTTGGAATCGTATCGCCTTCGCCATGGGAAACACAAATATCAATTTTCGCAGGCAAGATTAAGGGTATGGTATCAACTGCAACTGCTCACATCATTACCAAGTCTCTCCATGCCCATATAATCAACTAATTTCTAGAAAACTTGAGTCACGCAGCATACACACTTTCTGGAACAACGAAGCATGTTCATGCAGGCAACTCGAGCTTAACATTGTTCTTCCAACTGCAATGATCGACATGGAAGCGTCAATACTCAGTAACAAAGAAATATGATGATAGATGTTAATGATATGTGACATTTTACAACGGTATGCAGTTTACCTTAAGAAATAATAGTAAAAGAAATCTGCATACAGAGCTGTTTGCACCAAACCAGCAAGCCAAGCTGAAAGAGATAGACCATTAGTGGACAACAATTCTGATAAAACATGGGGGATAAAACACTATACCATACAAAAGTGACAACTTACGGATCCATCTGCTGTGATGACCCTCCGTGAAATAACGGTAAATCCAGTTTAGAATGTAAAATGCACGGTAGGCCCTGAGAAAACAAGTATGGTGTTACTATAAAGAGACAAAGTTGCTAGAGAACTGAAAAGTGTGAAGAGAATTTAATCTTCTAGAGAATTTGTTCTCGTCTCATGATGCAAACTTGATATGTCATACTCCTATTTTGTCCACTCTAGGAAAGATATACTCCCTCCGTACCTGAATAAATCAATTCCTAGAGTTGTCTTAACTTTTTTTTATGTTTGATCAAATTTATAGAAAAGACCACAAATATTTATGGAACCAAATAAGCACATTATGAAAATATATTTTATGGTGTATCTAATGATACTAATTTGGTGCTATTAATCTTTGCGCTCTTTTCTATAAATTCGGTCAAACTTAGAAAAGTTTGACTTAAGACAGAATTGATTTATTCAGATATGGAGGTAGTACTAAACTGAAAACTAACCAAAAAAGACAATCCAAGTATAATTCAAAAATGGTAAACAAAGAAAAACATAGTTGCATATAGTGCATGCCTGAAATTAAGCTAGAAACCCAGGATAAAAGGTTAAGTTTCTTTGGATTTTTGGACTCCGAGACTATAAGTACAACTTAAGATGCACTGACAATGACATGGTTGTACAAGCCAACACTATCCCTCCCTCTAAAATATGAACTCCAAATAACACGAGATGATCCATTACTATATTTCTATAGCATCAATCAGATATTAACTACGCTATATGCGTCTGAAATTCTTATATATTGGTTTGTGCCACTTATTGAGGATATGCATATCTATTAAATGCTGGTATATTTCAAGACTGCAGCATGTTCAATGCCATAAATTGTTTCATCTTTACTGGATAGCAGGCTATGAATACAACAGATGTGTTCAGAAAAATAGCAAATTTGCCGACAAAGGAGTAAAAAAATGTACCCAAGGAAGAAAACATATTGTCCAGTTAAGTTATCCACATTTCTGCTTCTCTGGAGCAACACTAACTGTGGGAGAATGGCCACTGCCTCCAAATAGATTGAAAAAGCCCAGCATATCTGCAAAGGAACAGTATTTTAGCCTTTTAGGCTACTATGTCTCCATCAATGAATCTTTGGAACAATTAGTAACACTTCAGTATACACATAACTTATAATATTTTGAGGATTCTGATATGCTATCATTTAACTTCCATGTTAGTAGCTAATGATCACAGCAACTATGATAAGGTAAGACAATTCAAGCCAAACAGGCAATTACTAATAAAATACAACAACAACATAGCCTTTCAGTCCCAAGCAAGTTGGGGTAGGCTAGAGTTGAAACCCACCAACAACCCCAAGTCACGGTTCAGGCACTTCAATAGCTGCTCTCCAAGTACTCCTATTCAAACATAGATCTCTAGGTATATCCCAAGCTTTCAAATCTCTTTTTATTGCCTCCCCCCATGTTAATTTCGGTCTTCCTCAACCTCTTCTCATATTATTAGCTTGGCTTAGGACTCCACAATGCACTGGTGCCTCTGGAGGTCTCCTTTGGACATGGCCAAACCACCTCAACCGATGTTGGACAAGCTTTTCTTCAATTGGTGCTACCTCTAGGCGATCACGTATATCATCGTTCCGAACTCGGTCCATTCTTGTGTGACCGCAAATCCATCGCAACATACGCATTTCTACAACACTCAGTTGTTGAACATGTCGAATCTTTGTAGGCCAACATTCTGCTCCATACAACATAGCCGGTCTAATCGCCGTTCTATAGAACTTGCCTTTTAGCTTTTGTGGTATCCTCTTGTCACAGAGAATACCAGAAGCTTGTCGCCACTTGATCCACCCTACTTTGATTCTATGGCTAACGTCCGCATCAATATCTCCATCCCTCTGTAGCATCGATCCCAGATACCGAAAGGTATCCTTCTTAGGCAATTACTAAAAAAATAAAGTATGTAAAAGCAATTGAACTGTACTAATAGATTTGCAAAAGTGTGAAGAGATTCTGATCAAAGTATATGGGTGTGAACTGAGCAAACGATTGTAAATTTGGAAAAATTATAAATGAACTTCGTTGAGTAAGATGCAGTTTTAGTTTCGCATCCCTTTTACAGTTTTACATTCTAGGCATTGCATTGCCCTTCGGTAAACTAATCATCAAGTTTTCTACTGTAACATAGATACACATACAACATGAATCTGAAAATTTGACCAACATAAAATAATATCTACTAGTCATGAACACATATACGATCTCCTGCTGCCTACTAATCATTATTCAATTATGAGGCAGATCACATTTGACTTCATGCAAGTAAGAATCAAGTATGGTCCTATTTGATGGGTCAACAAACTTTAACTAGTGGTGTGGATCCAATTTCATACCCATGACAATCATACACAGCAGTCACATCACTAGCACAGTTCGTCAGACACGGAATCATTATTCAATTAATAGGTAGCTTTTACCATTCTAGCAGTAACAAAATGGAGGGCAAACTAACAATGCAAAAGATAATATATTTTCTCTCTCTTTTTTACCAGAACACAGCTTAAAATTTCATCACGGATCCCATAACACCATCGTCAATTCAATAATGCAATAAGTAAAACAGGACAGATCCAACAGAGAGAAAGCATCACCTCGCGGAAGGTGAACCGCTCGTGGAACATCAGCGCGAGCATCAATGATGCGGCGACGAGCACCGCATGGCGGAAGGTGTCCTGCTCCTTGTCGTACGTCCTCCGCACATGCGGGTGGCGGCGCATGAACCACACGATCGCCGCCGAGCTGGTGATGAACACCACCTTCATCACCGAGTTGTAGAGCGAGACGTAGTCTGTGAAGAGGTCCAGGTACCTCGCGACGAACACCAACATGTACAGCTCCTGCGTCTTCCTCGACACCCCTGCGCGGCGGCGCCCAGATCTGTAAGTGGTGAGGCCCCCCTAACAGGCGGTCGAAACCCTATCGCTGGTACGGCTTACCTGAGCAGGACTTGGTGGCGTAGATCTTGAGGAGGAGGACGAGGACCGAGAAGAGGTGGGTCATGTCCCCGAGGAACCGGAAGGCGTTCATGGCTGCGGCTCCGGCGGTGGCGGCGCCGGCGCAGAGGTTAGGCCGTTAGGGTTTGGGGGTTTAGAACAACAGCTCCAGATGCGCAGGGAAATGGCGGAGAGGATCAGAGGTGGGCAGAGGACACCAGGACCGGAAGAAACGGGAAGGGAGGTGGCACCCTCGTGGGACGGTGTGGACAGAGTCTGGAGTGCGGGGACCACATGGCAGTGACCCATGGTCCAGTAAAGTTGGTGCAGCAAGAGAGGTCCAGAGGGAGGTGCGCAAGCGACGCGTGGGCCTCGGTGCGGACTTGCTGTGGGTCCCACGTGTCAGTAACAGATGGCGAGGTGTGGACGCCGCCGAGGGGCAGCGAGCAGAGGTGACGTCATCTCGCCGGCTCTTTTTTTTCCCTCTGGCTTGCACTTTGCACAGCCTCTCTCTCTCACATGCCGCTGATGCTTCTGGAACGCCGTTCCACCCTCCCCGTTCCACCCGCCTCTCCCGCCGCGAGATCCGGCTCCGCTTCCAGAAGCTTCTGGAACGCCCGTTCCATGAGCGTCTGATCGGCCGCCGCCATGGGCTGCGCTGGATCCACTCCCAAAGTCGATGGTATCTTTTTGACGCTTGCGTTCTCGATATGTTTCCTTTTGGCTGCGAGCTGTTAGCTGCTAAGATCCGATTTGAGCCGTTCCAAGGCACTGCTAATAGTAGGATTAATCGTCTGTTCTTTACTCTTCTTGATTGTCGATGCAAATGACGCTAAATCCCATCCCATAGCTTTTAAGGCATCAATTCACGAGCCATAAAAGAATTCAGTTGCCGAAGTGTTGATCAAGAGGAAATTTAGCAAATTGTCTCTGACGGATGGCTGCGATGATTTTCACAAACTACTGCTTTAGCAAATTTGTCACAGACTATGGATTTTCATCGATGTAATTGTCCAATTTTGGTAAGGCTATCAGTATAGTGGAGTCAGTACTGGTAGAAAGTAGAAACTCTTGCATCCCAAATAGTATTTGGTTAGTGGAGGGATAACATTATCATGGCTAAAAAAAGGTGTCCAAGTGTCAAAGTAATATGATGCCAAATACTGTGGCGGGCGCGCCTATAATATGCTATGCTGTATTTAATTGAACTGCTTTGTTTCTATGAAATGAAGTGGGAAAACCTTTTACTCTAATAAAAAAAAGGTGTCCAAGTGATGGCTATATTTTCTAGCAGGACAAAAGCTATTTTGTTTGTACCTAACATAAAGCAAAGATGAGATTTCGATAGCAGCGAAGTTGTGGCAGAACCGCCCAATTTAACCTAATCACAAATGTACTTATCAGCCATTTGACACTAAGTACACAAGAGACTAAAGCAAAATCCGATAGTCTGTCGAGCACACCCAACGGAAGAACTCGAAAATCCACGTTTCCATCAGGATTATAAACAAGTGAGTAAAGCTTACAACCCGCAGTCTAGCAGCACTATTCATGGGAGTCACGAGATTTACATTCGGAACCCTAGAAAAGCTTCTATTTCAGCGCGAGGTCCTTCTCTTCTTCTTCCTCGTCTTCACCGAGCATAGGAGGGCCGCGGTAGGACCGATTTCGCCGGCAGAGGCCACCGGCAAGGGCGAGGGTAGTGGCGGCAGCTCGGGCAAAGGAGGAGTGTGGAGGGCCGGCCACGTGTGCGTGCGGCTTGGCCGCTCGTAGAGCGACGGCTTCGGCGCTGTGGGGCGCGACGGGCGGCGAGGGCGAGCTGCGCGGAACCGGGCGGCCACAGCGCGCCCGCGGCTGGGCTCCGCTCGTGCCGGGGCAGGGTGCAACGGGCAGGCCACGTGCTCGCGCGGCGGCGGTCCAAGCATGGGACACGGCGGCTCCCCGCAACGCGGGCTACGACGAGCGCGCGGGGGGCACAGCGAGGAGCGAGGCGGAGGTGGGGGCGATATCAACTCGGCCTGCGACCGAACGCAGCAGCGAGAACGAACGGTGTGGCCGCGAGCTCTAGAGCTCGGGCATGGCGGGCGGTATGAGCAGCGAAGCGAAGGGGAGGGAGTGGTAAAAAGAAGGGTGAGCGCGGCAGGATAAGGTCGGGGTGAGGGAGTAGCGCGGCATGGGTGCTGGGCGTGAGCAGGGGCGGGCAGAGGCGACGTGGCGCAGCATGGCGCCCTGGGCGTACTGGCGCGCACAGAGCAGGGCGTGGGCGACGGCAGAGCAGGGTAAGGGCGTGGCTACTGTAATTAGGGCTGTTTGGCATATTCCGTCCAGATTCGGAGTCGGCTACTGTAACAAAAGATCTTCACCTCACGATAAACTTCCATTCTTATTAAGGGACCAAGGTCATTAGAGCAGCGGATTAGCGGGTAATTAGGGCCAAAGTTAGCAGTGTCAGTGAAAATACTAATCACTTGGAAACTTTTCAAGTCTCCCAAGAAATGATATTTTATTCAAACTTTAAAGCACTAATTAACCTATCAAACAATTAAACTAGGCATGAACAAGCACTCTACCACAAAGTACAAAACTTAAACTAAGTTTTTCATACCAACATATTTTACAATTTTTATATAAAATAATTATTTATTTATTCTTTAAAAAGCTATTGAGCAATTAAAACAAGGTAAGGTTTTTGGCATTTTTAATCTTTTTCTCCACATTTTCCCAACATGAACCCTAAATAACTTTTGTTTGCAAACTCATTTAGAGATGTTTAAGCATAAAATTGAGGTTGGTTGACATCACACATGTTGACTATATTCACAAAGGTGATTTAAACAAACATGTATCATATTATTTCATGCAAGAATTTATCACCAGGCATAGAAAACTTATTTATTAGGTTTTATTAAGCCTTAAACTATTGTTAAACAGATACGTAACACCGGGGGTGTTACAGGGCCTGTTCGCTAGTTGGTTTCTGGGCTGGTTTGGGCTGGCTAGTGCTGGTTTATTATGAGAGGAAAACACTGTTGGTTGGCTGGTTTGGGCTAGCTGAAACCAACAAGCGAACAGGCTAACAGAAGTGACGGTAATGCTCATCATAGAACAAAATAACCTTTTTTTATGGATTGAGCAAATTTGCATTTTTTGATAGCTAGCGCCTTATCTAGTTTAAAGCACTTTATTAAGCCGATACATTTCAGGAAAGGCTTAATGATACTCTATGCAAGTACTTATACTCACTATTGGAAATTTGCATAATAATTTTTCGTTATTGTGCTTCATAACTTCAGCAACAGAAATAGTGTGTTCAATTAATGGTAACTTTGCTCAGTCTACGTAGATAATTGTGAACACTAATTTTGCCTTTTCCTTTTCCGTGTTCTGCAAAGAGTCATGCATCCACAATCTTGCTTGTGAATTGCGGACAAAAAATGTGCTGTAAGTTGGTCTTGCCGCCAACTAAAGAAAAGTATTGCATCCTTCAGTTTCCAACAGTTTGTGAATCCAGATTTCTTCTTGACTACCTCTATATCCTTCCACCATGGTATCTATGTAATCATCACTTCATCAGTCCATCCTTTGCACTTGGAGAAAGACTACACACGTGCCTGTTTGCAAAATACAGTGCTTTTATGTCCAATTTGCATCGTTGCCGTTGTCTGTACTGAAAATTAACGAGCCCAGCTGCTCGAAGGCGCAAAGAAATTCCAGGTGAAAAAAAAAATGCCTGGCAAGAAAGACATTTTTTTAATTCTTTGGGGGTGAAAGACCCTGACAAGAACAACAGTAACAGGAAGCTGCCAAAGAGAGTAGGCTGGCAGGATAAGATTAACGTGAAGCCGCCAAAGAAACTAAATAATCATGGTCGCGCATGATTAGGCTAAGGCTTCTTAGAATCAAATCCTGCCTCAAGTATGCTAGTGTCGGATCTGAGATCGGATCGGCCGAAATGACCTGGTAAATCTGAGCGGAAGAACTGGATGGACGACAGTGGCTTGGGACATGATGATAGCTGGCCACTGCTGGTTCGCTTTCTCTGCTTTCTAGAGCGAAGCTCCCGTGTTTTTCACAACGTCTGGAACATGCAGAAAGGCCGTAGCAATCTCGATGCAGAGGGAAGTTATGACAAATTTGGCTCTAATTACGTGACCAGATAGAGTAAACTGTACTGTACGGCGCTGTAGCGATGTACTGCTAGTACTGAAATATTTATGCATTTGCATTCCTGGTGACGAAGTGTATGGAACGCCGGAATTCGTGATGGTGTATTCCAGGACGTGAGGAACGGCGCGAGGCACGCGAAGCCGAGTCGAGCGGGATGCAGAGTCGTCTGGGGTTTGTTTGGATCGCGTGGGATTAGTTACTAGTCCACTAGAGTGCGTATAGTTGATTATTAAGTGATGACTACTATTCACATAAAAAAATTAAGTGATGACTACAATTTAGTATTGTACTGTTTGGATATAAGGATGTCATTAGTGCATTTTAACTTCTCTTTTATCAACTACTGAACTTATCACCCCATCCATTCTAAATTGTAAATTGCTATGTTCTAATTACATAGTAAAAACTAAATATGTATATCTAGAAAAGTCAAAGCGGCCTATAATTTTAAATTGAGAGAATACAAGTTAACATGTATATGTGGCTTGGACTATCAGCCTGTTCGTTTCGGCTGGATTGGCTTATAAGCCCATAACTGAAGTACTGCTGGCTGGTTTGGTGTGAAAGAAAAACACTGTTGGCTGGCTGATAAGCCAAGCCAGATACATGCAGTTCAGTCTGCCGAACAGGCTGTATAAGCCTGTTCGGTTGGCTGATTCGTATCGTTGCTGGTTCGTGAAGAAGTACTGCTGGCTGATTTGTGTGAGAAAAATATTATTCCGGCTGAAAATTTATGATCATTTACAACAAGCCATAGCCAAACAAACAGGCTGTATATTACTCCCGACGTCTAAACAGGCTTTAAAGTAGTATGTACTAGTACTAGTAGTATACTAATCTAGTTTGGCTTTGTGCACGGAAGCACAACTGAACTTCGATTATACTCAACTCAGGGTCTGTTTGGAAAAAAAAAATCCAAAACGCAGGAATAGGAAAAAACGCAGAAATAAGGTATGATGAAAAGTGAAAAATTACGGAATTTCAAAACACAGAAACAGAAAATTTAGGCTGTTTAGAACGCAGGAATTCATAACATAGGAATCATAAGGCGGGAAGAGCGCATGCAGCCGTGATAAGCGCCAGCGAGATTTCCATTGGTTCTGACCGGATGCTTTTTTCCCTGTGAAATGCACGTAGCTCGTTTCCTTTCCTTCGGAACAAAAATCTCCTTTGGCTTGTTCCAAACGCACCCACGTATTTCCTTTCCTTAGGAACGGCACCCTCCAAAAATCCTGCAAAAATCCTACTATCCAGACAGACCCTTATCAGTTATCAGCAAGGAGGTACAGTACGGTATAGGCAGAGATTCCACTCCACCCAACTGTTTCTTACCATGACTGATCATTGCGAAGTACGGCCCGAGCTATTATTAGGCGGTTGTTTGCTAGTAGTACTACCAATTGATGACCCCTATAAATCCAAGCGTATTCATCAGTCTTCCGTCCACCGGGCTGATCAGATGCATCTTTCGGACACGACTGTTACCGTGGTCCGTGTTGTGCACACATCCCAGGGATCTGAAAGTTTTTGAGCCAGCCAGCTTGAGGGTTGTGAAAGTCATTAGAGACTTTGAGAGAGTATTAAGCCCTTGTTTAGTTCCCACCCAAAGACTTTAATAGATTTTATAATTTATTTTTTTATTAGCATTCGAACACCCCGTTTCCACCTAACGTCCAGGGGCGGATCCAAGGCCCGGGCTGCCCGGGCTGTAGCCCGGGGCGAGTCCATGTAGCCCCTGTAACATATGTGGTGTTTAGCCTAAAAACTATGATCTTAATTAGACAAAAGGAAACCTAGAAAGCAAGATCAGACTGTTTTAACATGAATTAGCAGCTCAGCCCGGGGCGCGGCCCTGTTCTGGATCCGCCCCTGCTAACGTCCGAAATGACACCTAGAAGCTCTAAACAACGGCTAACTAGAACTCGTACTACCGTGCCTACTCGGGACAGGGCAGGTCACAGTGATTAACAGCGTACTAGTCCAACAAGGACGAGCAACCGCTAGCCCTCGTACTTGCGGCGGCGGTAGTGTGGCATCTACGCTTCGTGTACTATGTGACAGCTGCACTGCACGTTTCTGCACTGCATCTGCGTGCAGCGTCTGAGGTCGTAATTCTGCGTGCAGGAGCAACGCAGTGGAACGCTGGTGGTTTCAACAAAAAGTAAGCGCGTGTTTAGATGAGCGGAAGTTAGAAATTTGGCTGTTGTAGCATTTTTATTTTTATTAGGTAAATAGTGTTTAATTATGGACTAATTAGACTCAAAACGTTCGTCTTGCAATTTTCAACCAAACTGTGCAATTAGTTTTTTTTCGTCTACATTTAGTGCTCCATGCATGTATCGCAAGATTCGATGTGATGGCTACTGTAGCACATTTTTGGAATTTGGGGTGGAAACTAAACACGCGCTAATGACATGTGCATCAAACAACAGATAGGGCTTGTTTAGTTGGATGAAGTTTGAGATTTTAGGCCCAGTTTAGTTCCCTCCCAAAATATCAAATTTTTCAAGATTCCCCGTCACATCGAATCTTTGGACGCATGCATGAAGTATTAAATATAAATAAAAAATAAAACTAATTACACAGTTTAGACGAAATCCACGAGACGAATCTTTTAAGCCTAATTAGACTATGATTGGACACTAATTGCCAAATAACATCGAAACTGCTACAGTGTCATTTTGCCAAAAAATTCGGCATCTAAACAGGCCCTTAGCTACTGTAACACTTTCATTTTTATTTGGCAATTAGTATTCAATCATGGACTAATTAGGCTCAAAACGTTCGTCTCGCAATTTCCAACCAAACTATGCAATTAGTTTTTTTCGTCTACATTTAATACTTCATGTACGTATCGCAAGATTCGATGAGATGACTACTATAACACTTTTTAGAAAAAAATTTTAGAACTAAACAAGGCCATATCGTAATTCTCTCGACGCAGACTATTAGTGCAAGTCAAATTTCATCTTCTAATACCTTTTCGGTCCCAAAAGTCTGATGAACATGGTTACAACACGTGTTTCACGATGCTCTCTATCCTTTTGTCAGAGCAGGCTATCGCTGCTTCTGCAAGTTATTCCGATCGTCTGCAACATCACTATGCGAGCTCATTTGGACATCCGATGGAGACGTGGAAGCCAAGACTGTCTACGACAAGAACATATGGACATCAAAATAACAAGAGACCTAAAATCAGCATCCAACAAAGTATCTATATAGAATATCTATTTTGGGTTGCCTAAGAGGCACAATCCAAATATAAGCATCTTCTCTCCTGAAAACTCATTTGTAGAAATTATTCTCTTTTGGATCATGTTGTTGGAGAAGATGCCGAATATATATTGAACATTTTACCTGTAGCGCTACCCAAAAGACGAATGTGTCTTGTATTTTATGTGTTGTTGTTGAAGATAGCCTAAGATTTCCATCGAGCGTGTACTGTTGGGCGTGTCCCGAGGGGTGCCGTCAGACAATAATTTCTGAGAAAATTTCCTATCTGACACTGGTCACTTGAAAAATAGTGTTTTCTTATTTGACATCCAAACTCAAATGGTTTCCGATGTGTCACCGTCAAGTTTTTCTTTCCTATCTTACACTTCTGTTAGTTTAGAGTTATAATTATGTTAAGTCTTAGAGGAAAAGACCATTTTACCCATGTAGTTTTTTTCCAAGTTATGTCATTCCCTTTTGCTGCCTATTGGTGTCTTTTTCTGGATGCTTTTATTTTCAACGGTTATGTTTTCCTTTTTTAATTGCTTCTGTAGAATAAAGGAGGAACCAACATCATCTTATAATTACTTACAATTATGTAGAGTTTAATACCACAAATTAAAGGATGGACGGCTCAGGATAACTTGCACGTATACTTCTATTTTTAAGACATTTCTTCTTTAATTTTCAATGGAAAAAATAGTGTATATGGCATCATCATGACGTCATGGCTCAAGAGTAGACCACGGACGACGATTGCAGCTAGAACCTGCACATCGCCGTGCTGTCACGAACGCTCGATGAGACACAGCCTGGACAAGCTGCACCAGCGGTAGGGCCGTCATGGAGCGAGAGCGAGGTGAAGGCCGTGAGAGAGGCCAAGGCCGAGGTCGACGGAGACGCGGAGACACAGCCTGTCATCTATTTGCTCAAAGGGTATTTCAGTCTTTTCCGGTTGTCCCATTAGAAGATTTAACTGTACTACCTAACAGAGCTAACGGAAAAATGACAAATAAGAAAGAAAAACTTGAGACAGTGATGAATAGGAAAGAATTTGAAGTTTATGTGCCAAATAAGAAAGTAGTACTTTTCTCGGTGTTAAATAGGAAATTTTCTCATAACTTAAATATATATTAATTATAAATAGGGTTTTTTTTTGCTAAGAGTATAAAGTAGTTTTTTTTATAAAGACTAATCATCCATTGGGCTTTCCTAACTCTTAGTTAACAATTAGCCTTGATTTATTTAGGTATTTATTTGACATCAACAAACCCATGCAATCCAATCGCTCTCCTGTTGACCCGAAGCGGTCCCTATGTCCCTAAATATCTGTTGTTTTTGTTTTCCGAGAAATAACTTTGACTAAATATATATTAAAAAATATTAATATTTATGGTACAGAATTAATATCATTGAAAATATCTTTGAATCTAATTTTTTTAATAAATTTATTTAGAGATATAAATATTGTTCATATTTTTTATAAATCAGTCAAACTTATGGCACGCGGAGTACGCGAACAGCTGGCATTCCACGGTTTCGCCGTGGAGGCTGTTTGGATGCCAGCCTGCAGCCTGGAGGCCCTGTTTTGGATTGAGGCCTTCCAGGCAACCTCGCGCCTAGGCAGCCATTCTAGGTGCTCGAAATCGGATGGCCTGGGAGCCGCACTTGCGCCGGGCAAGATTCCGATTGACTGAGGGCCTGTTTAGATTCCATTCCAAAATCCAAAATTTTTCAAGATTCCTCGTCACATCAAATCTTGCGGCACATGCATAGAGCATTAAATGTAGGTAAAAAGAATAACTAATTGCACAGTTTGCCCGTAATTGACAAGACGAATCTTTTAAGCCTAAATAGTCTATAATTAGACAATTTTTACTAAATACAAACAAAAGTGCTATAGTAGTCAAAAGCTAAAAATTTTCGCATCTAAACGGGGCCTAATCAAACAAGCTGTGGCGTGGCAGCTGGTGCCCTAGAACCAAACACCCTCGGAGCGAGGGAGAGCGCCAGAGGCCAGAGCGGCGTGGTGACGTCCCTCGTTGTCTGCGCCATTCCAGCGATGCCAGACGACGTGCAGAGCCGGCAGGGAGCACGCTACTGCCCCACTCTCTGGCCTTTACTGCTCCTGCCAGAATCCTACCGTTTCGCTATCCTCTTGGCCCCCGGCAGAAATTTTTGCTGCACGCCCCCAACGGCTCGACACGATTGATTGATCACGTTGTGCCATCCTAGCGGAGTGGCGGACGCAAATCACGCTGGGGCCTCTTTAGTTCCCACCAAATTTCTGAAAAATACAGAAGATTTTCTGTCATATCAAACTTATGGTAAATGCATTGAGTACTAAATGTAGACGAAATCAAAAACTAATTACACAGTTTGGTTGTACTTTACGAATCGAATTTTTTGAGCCTAATTAATCAATGTTTAAATAATAATTCACAAATACAAACGAAACACTATATTAATGCATTAATTATTTGGTCACTCCTGGGGCCTGGCCGCCTGGGCTATGGGCCTATGGTATGGTATGCCGTAGCACTTCGTCACTCGTCAGAGACCTATAGTACTACTATCGCAAAGACCAAAGATCCTTGAGCCACGTCGCGTGGGTCTAGCGTTTCCCTCCCCTCCTAGCCGTTCCGCCCCGCGACACGTGGGCTGCGCCGCCTCCTCGCTGGCGCCCGGCGCCCGTCGCCATCTCCGGATGACCGGATGGACGCGCGCGCCACGCCGGGCGGGCCTGCCTTTGCCTGATGATCATTTGCGTGTCTGTCCATCATCAACTCGACACGCATATATGCTCCGCGGCGCCCACCGGCAACGTATGCGCTCACTGCCCCGTGGGACCGTCGGCATTCTTTAGGAACGTTGGGTGGGGGCGGCGATGGGACGGTTGCGCCGCCGGAAGCGGAGAGCATCCCCCGGGGTCCGTTCGATTCCCGTGGGAGGAAGGAGACACGGGACACGTGGGCGAGGACGGGTACGACGAAGATCTGCGGGCCGCAGGCCCCCCCGTACACTACAGTCTACACTCCCCTGCGCCGTGCGGTACTGTGCGCGGCTGCTGCCCAAGCACAGTGATGGGGGAACAGACCATTAATCATACGGTGACGCTGACGCTGACGCTGCTGGTTCTCTCTCTGGTCGGTTAAGGGGTGTTTAGTTCGCGAAATCAAAACTTTTGGATGTCACATCGGATGTTTCGAAGATATCGAAAGGGGTTTTCGAATACTAATAAAAAAAACTAATTACATAGCTAGCCTGAAAACTGCGAGACGAATTTATTAAGCCTAATTAATCCATCACTAGCGCATGTTAGTTACTGTAGCACTTATGTCTAATCATGGACTAATTAGTCTTAAAACATTCGTCTCGTGATTCCCAACAAAACTGTATAATTAGTTTTTTTTCTTCTATATTTAATACTCCATACATATACCGCAAGATTTGATGTGATAGTTTGAGGTGAAAATTTTTAGGAACTAAACCAGGCCTAAGATGCAGCAAGTTAATGGCGTGACCGTATATGGCATCACAAGAGCATAGACACGGCAGAGGCAAGTTAGGAGAAGACACCAAACGCAAGAATTAACAAAGTACGTACATAGAATGAATGCAAAATGGATTGAGGAATTGGTCCCTGGAACTCTGTAAGGGCCCGTTTGGTTAGGCCCAATCCTGACCGGAACCGTTCTTGATGATGCTTGGCCCGTGCAAATCGAACGTGCCCTAAGGGCGTGTTCAGTGTTTCGCAGGGACTGGTGGCCCGGAACAAATCCTAGTCGGATACTTGTCTAATTTGTATAACATTTGATGAGCCGGAATGATTTCTGGCTAAATCCGGACTAACCCAACAAAGCCTAAAAGGGACCTGCGATCTTCTTCGTGAAACTTTGTACGGCGTCTGTCGTCTTCGTGATTCGCTGATATAAAATGCTGGTTTCAGCCCATACCCCTGCCATGTGAGGGGTCAGAGAAAGAGGCAATTAAGGCCCCGTTTAGTTGCCAAAAAATTTTGCATAGTAACTGTCACATCGAATCTTGCGGTATATGCATGGAGTACTAAATGTAGACGGAAAAAAAAACTAATTACACAGTTGATCGAGAAATCGCGTGACGAAACTTTTGAACCTAATTAGTCCATAATTAAACACTAATTACCAAATACAAACGAAATGCTACAGTGAGCCAAAATCCAAAAATTTTTGGATCTAAACGCACCCTAAACAAGTGTTGCACGAGACAAACTTTGGAAACAAAAACAATCACACGGTAGAATCAAATAAAGGCATGCCGGCAGGACACCGTTCCTTTTTGGAGCCGCATCAATTCGGTTTTGCTCCTGCTACATGCATGGATCAGGATGGACAAAAGGCAGAGCTAACTGCACCACTCATTACGCCCACTGATACTCGGAAGTGGGAAGCATGGAAACGTGCCAGGAACCCTCAGTTTGTCACATGTGAGTTGTGAGCCCTAGCCCCTAGCAGCCTAGCAGTCTAGCACCACGCTTGCAAGCAGAGAACACTCCAGGAACCCTAAGTTTGTCAGATGTTCGTTCGTATCGTTGCTGATTCGTGTAGAAATATTATTTATATCGTTGCTGATTTCGTGTAGAAATATTGCTGGCTGATTTATTAATTTACTATCCTTTAAAGACCCAGCGGGCAAACGGCCCGGGGCCCTGCCATCCCCAGGGGCCAGGTCGGCCGTGGCGGCCGTGGCAGCCGTGCTGTCCCTCGCCGCCTACGCCGCGGACGCGACGTCTCCGCCTGTCATGCACAGCCCGTCCCGAGGGAGGCCGCGCCCACCTTACCCTTCCCCCACAACTTGATCACCACCACCACCACGGCTCCACTCCACTGTCCACTCCCCCCATCTCGGCCTCCTCTCCTCGCCTCTCCCCCCTCGCCTGTCGCGAAACGATTACCCGACACGGGTCCCCAACCGAGATGACGGTTTAGCCGGAGACGGAGGGAGGGGCGGAGGGAGAGTTTGAACCAGCGCAATGCCGGCGCCAGCAGGCGGCGGCGGCGGGGACCACCTCCGCGGCCATGCGCACCTGACCAACTGCATCCACCTGCGCCACCACCACGGCCCGCACGGCGTGTCCGGGCGGAGGCGCAGCCCGACGGGGTCCTCGGCGTCGGCGTCGGCCGCGCTGATGCGGGACCTCCTGGCCCTGCAGCGTTCGCGCTCGCTGCGGGACCCCTCCACCCGCCGCTCCGTCGACTCGGCCCCCTCCAACAACAACAACAGGGTCGCCGCCGACCCGGACGCCGACGACCCCGACCACCCCCGCGGCGGCGGCGCTCTCAAGACGCTCCTCGACCAGCTCACGGAGAACCCGCAGCCCAAGCCGGGCCGCCGGCCCCGGCGCCGGTTCAAGCGAGGGGCCGCCCGCCACGCCGGCGCCGCGCAACCCGCGGCCGCCTTAGATCGCCGCGCCGCCGCGCCCCGCGTCTCCGTCAACTCCAGCTCCCAGGAGGCCGTCTGCGGCAATAGGTACCTCTTCGGCGCCGGCGGAGCAGCCGACGGCGACGAGCTGATGCAGCAGCATCAGCAGGTGTCGCAGGAGTCGCGCAACGTGTGCGGCATCCCGTGGAACTGGTCGCGCATCCACCACCGCGGCAAGTCCATCCTCGACATGGCCGGCCGGAGCCTCTCGTGCGGCCTGTCGGACCCCAAGTCGACGTCGGCGGCGCGGAGGTCCGAAGCCGCCACCTCCGCCGCCTCGTGCGGTCACGCCAACGGGTCGCGTTCGCACCCGCATTTCCCGGTCACCGCGAGGCTCACTTCCTCGAGCAGTTCAGACTCCGACTCTCTGCCTCTGCTTGTCGACGGCATACGCAACGCCGTCGACATTTCTAGTAGCTTCTCTGGGGAGCTCGGGATTTTCTCCAAGAGTAGCGAGCTGGATTCTGACCTCGCGTCCGAGGCACGGTCGGGGCAGAAGTCACGGGGCTCGCACCGTGTCAGACACCGGAGCTTGACACAGAAGTATGCTCCAAGGACTTTCAAAGACGTCGTCGGGCAGAGCTTGGTCGTGCAGGCGCTGTCCAATGCCATTCTGAGGAAGAAGATTGGGCTGGTGTATGTCTTCTATGGGCCACATGGCACAGGCAAGACCTCGTGTGCCAGGGTATTTGCAAAGGCTTTGAATTGCCATTCAGCTGAGCACCCGAGGCCCTGTGATTCATGTGCCTCTTGTATTGCACACAATCTGGGCAAGAGTAGGAGCTTGTTGGAGATTGGTCCAGTTGGTAATATAGACCTTGATAGCATTGTGGATATCCTTGACAATGTGATGCTCTCGCCGGTGCCATCCCAGCACAGGGTGTTTATAATTGATGACTGCAACACATTGCCGCCTGATACATGGAGTGTCATATCCAAGGTCGTCGAACGTGCACCTAGGCGTGTGGTTTTTGTTCTCATCAGCCCCAATCTTGATCTCCCTCATATAATCGTGTCAAGGTGCCAAAAGTTCTTTTTCCCCAAACTAAAGGAGTGCGACATTATCAACACTTTGCAATGGATTTCTACTAGTGAAGGCCTGGATGTTGATAGAGATGCATTGAAACTTATTGCTTCCCGGTCAGATGGGTCACTGAGGGATGCCGAGATGACTCTCGATCAACTCAGCTTGCTTGGGCAGAGAATTTCGATGTCAGTTGTTCAAGAACTTGTAAGTTATCCAACAACAGTATTTAATTAGGGGTAACTATAGCTTGGTATACTTCTTTGTTCCCTGAAATTCTTTTTTTTTCTTCATTGCTAAACATTTATAACATGGAAGAACTTTAAATTACTAAACAACCCAACAATCTTTAATTAGGGGTAACTATAGCTTGATATAGTTTTGAATGTACTTGAGGTATTGGCCCACATACCCGCTTGACATGCTTGAGTGCATGACTATTTTGACAAATTTACTAAGGCCATGTTTGGGTCCTTGGAATTGAAATCCATTCTAATAATCATAATTTAGGCGCAGCTCAATTAAGCTAATGATCATATGAGGGAGATACCTATGTGCTGCATTTCTGTTTTAGGAGAGCGAGCCAAAGAGCGTGCTATAAGTTGTAGAGTAGAAACCTAGCACGGTGATCTATATAATCAATTTCCATCTTCCACCCTATGAATTTAAGATAGGCTTATATCTGAACTTTGGAAAGTTGTGGAATGTCAAATTCCTAGCCAAATAGTCTAGTCCATTAAGTAGATTCCTATTCCTCCAAAATGAAAGGATCCAAATGGCCCAAAAGTGAAAAAAACTGTCTTTCTTCAATTTTCAGAATAACTGCCAGGAATGCATTTAAGATTATATAAAGGGTTCTCACCCGTATAGAAGAAAAACCAGGGTCACAACAGGAAGCATTATAATGCAATCTTGAATTCTTCATTTGAAATTTACCTGACAGCAGCAAGCAATACATTGTTTCCTTTTCCACAGGTTGGCTTGGTTTCTGATGATAAATTGGTTGATTTGCTTGATTTAGCACTATCTGCTGACACAGTGAACACAGTGAAAACCTTGCGAGATATCACAGAAACAGGTGTTGAGCCACTGGCCCTGATGTCTCAACTTGCTACAATAATCACTGACATCCTTGCTGGCACCTATATATTCACACGAGAAAGAGTTCGGAGAAAATTCTTCAAACGTCCAACCTGTAAGCAACATTGCTATTGCTCATTAACAAATTCATACTCCAACCTTTTCTAGTACTACTAATAGATTGTTTATTTGTTTAAGAATATATTTCCCCAATTTACCTGTTTAGTTAAATCTCTTCTTCGCAACAAGAGTGAAATACAGTGTTAGTAACACTGCTGCACTAGTTTTGTCTATCAAGTTTCTCCTTTCTTACAATCAGTCTTTCCAGTGTAAATATTTGTATCCCCCACATCATTGTGAAAAGATTTATATTCTGATTTCAGTATCAAAGGATGATATGGAAAAGCTACGCCAAGCCTTGAAAACACTCTCTGAAGCTGAAAAACAGTTGAGGGTCTCTAATGACAAGATGACATGGCTTACAGCTGCTCTTCTTCAGCTTGCACCTGATAAACAATATGTATTGCCGAGTTCATCCCCGAGTACAAGTCTTAATCAGGGTCTGTTTACCCGCCCCGAGGGAGACATAGCAAGGAACTCTGCTATGGATCGTAGTGATATATATGCTGGTGCCCATGGCTTGGCAAGAGCATCTGACCTTGGAAATCAGCAGTACAGAGATGCTAATCTAGTGGCTGGTTCCAGCAACAACATGGCAAACAATTGCCATGCTGGAAGGAGACCTGGGGAACATACTCCAGACAGCCATGTGTTGCCAACAGGTGCTACCAGAGTAAATGAAGGATCTAGGTATGGCAAAACTGACAGTGAAATGATTTGGCAGGCTGTGCTAGAGAATGTTCAGTCAGATTCATTAAGAAGATTGTTAGCTAGAGAGGGTCGACTGATATCCGTCAGCCTAGGCACAGGTAAGACACTAAGACTGACTAAAAAAGTTAGCCCTCTATGACTGTAACATTTCAAAGATGTCTTCTGACATTTGCTTTCATGTCGTCATGCAGCTCCAACTGTACAATTAATATTCAGCTCTCGAGTAAATAAGTCTAAAGCCGAGAAGTATAGGGGCCAAATTCTGCAGGCATTTGAATCTGTTCTTTCTTCTACCATAATACTTGAAATCCGATATGAATCAAAGGATGATCTGGCAGCAGGCCATGCTCCAGTTATTACTCCCTACCCTGAGGATGGTTCCTCAAATATGGTATTAAGGAGGTCTTTTACTAAACATAGTTCAGTTTCTTCGGGAGGCGAGAACTTAACTAGAAGGCTTCAGAAAGATAGTGTGGTCCAGGTTGGTAGCTCAAATCAGACACGCTGGATGCAATCTGATCCACATATATTGACTGAAGGCGAAATTATTGAAATTGGATCTCAAATGGATTGGCGTGCTGAACCAGATAGTGGCATTGTTATGGCAAACAGAAGACAAGAGACTGTCTCGGGAGAAGGTTTGTCATCACAGAATCAAGAAATTTCTCAAGGAGGAAAAATGGTGAATAATGGAGATGGTCGACAAAAGAACATTGTGAGAGGCAAGGTATCTCTTGCTCATGTTATTAACCAGGCAGATGCTTGTTCCCAACAAGGTGTCTGGTCTAGACACAAAGCTATATCAATTGCAGAAAAGCTGGAGCAAGATAATTTGTAAGTATTCATGTTTGTTCAACTCTCTTATGCTATTTGTAGGTATAGATATCCATCCACTGCACTTGTGGTTGGTATCTAGTACGTGTGTAATGCAAGTTTGCAAATGAAAATGGCCACAAATACCACACAGTCAGTAATTAAGTATTAGACCAGTGAGGCCTAACTTTGATCCATGCTATGTGGAATAATGTCACAAGAGTCATTGTATGTGCAAACATATCCATGCCATGTGGAATACTATCAAGTACTACTATTCTGCACCCAAATTATGTATGTGAAGCAACATAGTTTTCAATCATCAGAAGATGACTTCTGACGAAATTTTTGAATGTTGATCTGTTTGCAGGAGATTGGAGCCTAGATCCAGTTTGCTTTGTTGGAAAGCTTCAAGCACTTCTAGACGGAAGGTAATGATTTTGTAGCCATCCTCAGGCCAACATATCTTTTTATTATTTTCCTCTCCTTAAAGAACCAGTGACCAGGTGTCGTTTATCATATCTTAATCGGGTGCCATGATAATAAAATGAAAAAATATGGTCACAAGTCACATGGTTAATTGGCTATATGGCCAAAAAAAATGCGGGGTGGTTTGATACTTGTTGGCTGGTCCCTGCTGCACTAACTGTTCTTGAAGAGTATTATTGTATTCATTGTTCATGTATATTCTTTCTCTATTGTCGATCTTCTGATACATATGAAAAACCTGTGCCAAATAGTCAAGATAATTTTTTCGTTAGACTGCAGTAACTGTAAAGAGTTGTATCTCTTTTAGTTAGACTGCAAACGTTGTATGTCATGGATTATTTGTAAACATTGTCAACATGTTTTTCTTGTGGAGTGCAGATTTTTAGTGCCCAGGGACGCTAGCGTCCTTGTTAGCTAAAATACCATGTTGCAATGTAAAAATATCATAAAAATCATGGATGTAGCACACATAAAGTTAAATAAGCTGCGACAATTCAGTTTGCAATTCATCCTAGATGTCAAGAAACAAAATAGACAAGCAGTCAACCTGGCACTGTTCATCGTATGCTGACAGTAACACTTTTTTTTTTTAATCTCAACATCAAAGATGAATTTCAAACTGAATTGTTGTGGCTACACTTAACTTTAGGCGTAATACATACATGATTTTTTGATGATTTTTTGAAACATTACAACATGATCTTTTAGCTAAATAGGGTGTCGGACCCCTTGCGTGACATATAATTTTCCTTTCTTGTGTTTGTGCTGACATTTTCCACTCTTGCTGACCGGCACAATCATTTCCCCTGCAGCTGTCTGCACTGAAGATGAGGACACGAAGATCCCGAGCTTTATCAAGGCTCGCCTTGTGCGGAAGGTGTATTTCAGTGAGATCTCCAAGATGAAACATTAGGAGTCAATCGCCCCAGATTTTACGTGTAGCTAACTTAGTAGGGCGTCCACAATTTATTCTCTGTAATTGTAGCAGCGACCTAGAGGTGTCATTCTGTAGTACATATTGTGTAACATTGTGGAGACAGATAAACACCATAGCCCATTCTTTCCAGTGAAACACCAGAAATAATTGCTCCATAATTCGTTAATCCGAAGCCAAGCCAAGGCCTATTGATCCTCTGTTGTCGTTGATAAAAATAGGGCATGGGAGACTACGATGCTTGCGGCTGCGAGCACCAGCAAGCGTTCCGAGGCGCCACTGTATTTTCTTATACATAGGGCGAATTACGTCATATATATATTCTCTAAAAAAACATGGTATAGTTTTTGTTGGGACCAATAATAATCATATATAATAGCAGACCTCCAAGGCCTAACATTGTTCTGTCATGCGATACTTTTTATGTGATTTTGAATTTTGATTTGTTTGTAGGCAAGGTTTCTTTTGCTGAAGACTTTGTTTAGCAAGGTTTCTTTTGGTTCCGGCTCCTATGGAGGAGCCTGGTGAAGTAAGAATTATGGTTTTATCAGTTTTAGTCCATTTCTGGAAGAGCGTGAAAAATTGACTCCTTACTATAGTGCATAGCACAAGCTCCAACGCAACAGTCGCTTGCCGGTACATCGGTTAGATTCCACGAAACCATCCGTTCGCCACTCTCTTCTGTCAAACGTGAGGCACTCAGTGAGCTGTTTCCCACCACGGGGCAAGGGCGTCGGCGTCTGGTTGAGAGCGAGCGCCTTGCCTATGGTCGAAAATATGTAACAATGTGTACCTCTTAAGTCTAGTCCTCAGTTGCTTGCCTCAAGCATAGCCCTGACGAAAAACTCGTAACTCGTTAGCTTGCTCGACTCGCTCGTTAGTGGTTCGACTCGAGCTCGACTCATTTGAATTTTTAATTAATAAGCCAGCTCGGTTAATTAATGAAAACAATGATTTTTTATCATCCTCGAAATACTTAAAGATGACATATATGGTAAAGGCTTGCTTAGGCAGTGCGTAGGCTTGACGCACGACACACATGTGGCCCCGCCTTGTCCGTGGCTCATGGGTGGTCTTTATATTCACACTCAGCCACCGCACGCCTTGTCCTCCTCCACCCACCTCGTCTCTCTATCTGGACTCTTGGAGAGAGCAATCTATCCGCACACCCTTACGTGCCTTGCTTCTCAGATTGGCCGTTAGAAGGGCATTAAAGTTACCATCACATCACAGAGATATATAAGTGAACTGGATGTATGCAAGCCTTCCGAGTTTCGATGTGTACCTGTACTCTACTGCCTAACTATTGGAATGAACCTACTTTGGTACTCTATTTATTTTCCATGAGCAAAATTTGGTTACTCTATGCATTTTCTTACATCTACAGATTTATTGTTCTGAATGTCTTTTAGATGTCTGTATGCAGTAATTTGCAATTTGCCCTGAAGAAGTCGGTAGCTTGTGTGGCCTTGGCCCCTGTGCTTGTGCTTGTCTGTTTGATTAGCAGTACGTGTTGTGCTCCTCTTGTAAGCACACCCTACCCAGCCTAAGTTGCTGTGATTTGTGTGCGGCACGCACACTCTGCAAAAACACAAACGGCGGATTAGCAGTACATGCTATCTGTGCAGCAGGTAGTCGGACTTGTGCTGCTGACTTGCTGTGCAGAATTGCTCATTGTACTCACTGGATAGTTGAGTATATATCACGACGACAGAGTTTGTTAGGATTACGACTTGTGCACGGGCTTGGCCCAATCATGTAATTAAACTCTCTCCATATATATACCATCATCCGTCTCGGCTCGCAACATCCGCTGCAGCCGCCGCGGTGGGCGCCAGGGCCGCCGCTCACCGACGATCACATCTCGGAGACTCTTGCGCGGGTTCTCTACAGGTCGCTCTGCGGCTTCAAGTGTCTCCCGGTCATGGCTTGCCCTCTGCTCTTGTCCCTATATGCATCACCCTGTTTGCTCGATCATATCAGCCACGTTTATCCGTCATGATACGGTGTTTTTCTCTCACACCAAAACAACATCAGCCGACTTATAAGCCACGTAAATGATCGAGCGAGCAGGTGATGATCCGCCAGACTCTTTCCGGCCTCTTCTTTGGCAGACACTTTGCCGCCCACTTCCGCTTCGTCAGCATTGGGAAGAAGATTTCCGCTCATGGAGGGCCCTCTCTTCTCTTTCTTGCCACTCGAAAGCGTAGGGATTGGCATCGTCGACAACTGCAATGGTCTTCTCCTATTCGATAGCCACCACTATTTTCACAATGGACATGGATCTCGCTATTTCGTCTACAACCCTACTACCGAAAACTGGATCTATTTGCCGGACAAAGAACCGATGTGGAGATTCGACCCAGAAGTAACACCCCCCCCCCCCCCCCCCCCCCCCCCCCCCGCAGACAAGAGCCGCCTTCTTTAATGGCACTTCGCACCTGACAACCTCTGGTTCTTCACCTTCGATAGTCACGGTGGACATGGACGGCAAGACATGGAGAACGATCCCTGCTCCGTGGAATTTTGAGTTCATCGGGCTGTCTTAGGGCTGCTTCTATGCTGTGCTCAGGGATGCAGATGATTGTCGTCTATCGATTTGGGCTCTTGAGGACTACGGTGGTCCGTGGTCGGTGGACATGAGTGGATCCTGAAGCATACCACCAAACCGTTTGCACCCATAGAGTCTGCAGAGTCTTACGCGGTGCATGCAATCCATCCACAAGATTCTTGTCACTTGATCGTGATGTCTGGCAGCTGGTCTCGTGGTTTTGGACAGGTCATATAAATCTACTTCCGCTTTGGTTATCCCATGCCCCTGCTCAAAGGAAAGCATGTATGCAGATCCTTTCCATGGGTATTGCTGCGCTATTTCAGCGGACATACTTATTTACTCTATTTGCTTATATATATCTACATTTTTTTTGTTAACACAGTTCTACTTTATTTCTCATGTCGGAAGCATAAATAAACCCATCATCTATGTTTTAAATTCTGTGCTTTTCATATTTGTCGAGATAGATTAATAATGGGATTTGCTATATTTCATATGCCTGAAATATTGGTTCTATTCAGGCGACGGTTTCTGGGCATCAGATTGTTTTGAACGGTCCAAATCTATTAACAGTTGTTTCTGTACATCGCACTCATAACGGGTCCGCGAAAAAACTGTTAGGAACATTAGATCCTGCCAGGCCCGTCAAACTTTACAGGGAGCATAAACCGAATACTGCTACATGAAGTGGGTGCTCATTTGAGCCAGAATGCAACTATTAGCCCAATAAAACAGCCGTACAAGCACAAATATGTCACTGCATCCTCCAACAAAAAAGAAACAGATCCAATAAAGTACAGATCGGGAAAGCACATAACAAGAGAAAGAGAGCAAAAATCAGTGAAAATTACACAAGATTGGACAAGATCTGTCAAAGAAAAAGGTACTAATCTATTGTTTTTTGTCATGTGTTCACTTCATCTCCTTTGTTCTGTAAACTTCTCTAACTTGGTTCTTCAAAATGTGTAAAGGGATTTGGTCTGCATTGCTATATGTCTATGCTTCATGATTGGGTTTAGGGTTCTGATGAACACTCTGTAGTTATACAAGGGAAACCATATTAGAAATTACATAATAAAAATGAAGTCAAAAGCATCTGTGAAGGAAACAATGCAACAATAGAAATATGTCTTCATTGATAAGGAAATTGCACATTTGAATTAGTGCAACTTTATGTACTTAAAAGTGCAATTACTTCTGTTTGGCAAAACTACATTGTGTCTCAACAATTAAGCTGTTTACAAGGCACCAAGGAACTTAAAGTAACGAAGACAGGCCCAAACAAAATTTGCTTGCATTAGGCTCTGTACAAACTATTTACAAGCATGCTAAACAAGATTTGTACTCACTTTATCTTGGATGAATGGATTTGCTGAGTTCACTAAAAGATAGTTGATAATACCAGCCTTCTTGGAAAGAATTGCTTTGTGAATCGCACACTTGTCATATCAGGTTCCAGACAGATTCAGAGGAAGCAGTGAAATATCACCAAATGCTTACTGAGTGCAAAGAGATTGAAAGTGTTTGATTTCTACCTCAGGCTTCATATCTCGGTGAACTAACCCAGGCAGATGACACTCTGCAGCCACTTTCAGCATTTGGCGCACAACTGCTGCAGCATCTTTCTCACTATAACGACTATTCTTTCTGTCCAAAGGAACACACCATTTAGTAATGAACCTTATACCAGCAACTACAAATCAAACGAAGCAGACAAACAAAATAAAGCAATATGATTTTACAGCACAAAAATCTAGAATTTTAATGACAAAGACTGAGATACAAGAAACAAAGAGATGGACATCCTGTCTCCTTACTTGGCCAAAATTTGGTGCAATAGTTCACCACCCTCACATAGTCTGCAAAAATAGAGGTAAGACTTAAGAGTTGTGTATAGGAACATTTATTTGAAATCACATGATCAAGAGCTCAGAGTGTGATAACGGAGAAGGGATCACACCTGCTTTGGTCTGAGCTTGAACTTCTTGCCTCCAATAGTGAACACAATGTCAGGCATGGACCCAAAGACTGGCACAGACCATGGCTGATTCTCCCATGGGACTAGATAGACGCTCGCAAAGCTGTCATAATGAAATAGTTAAGCAAAGTAGAGTACTAAGTGGTACAGAAACGCCCTGCACTAAATGTTAGTTAAGCACACCTGATTAATGTAGTTCAGGATGAGCTTATGTGTCTTGTTCTGGGCAACTTGGTTCTACATCCATACCACGGGCATTGCACATTGGATCATAGCCCAGGCATCTCACAGGTGAACAGGAAGGAGAATGTGAAGCTTAAGTCATATAGCCCCTTTTGCCGCCCTAGAAGGTGAGCTCTAGAACAGAAACAATTGTGAGCATGGTAGATTGTAGAACCACTGTGCTTGTTGACAAAATACACAAGGTTCAAACATTTATACATAAAAAGAACACAAATTAAAAGTTAAATAGGCAAATAGTGTATACGTGCAGAATATATAGATCAACTAGCAGAAAAACGAGAACATGAGGCAAAATGGTTCAACACCAACATATTGCATATGCTCAGAACTACAATTGCGGTGCCTGATAGTAGCAATTTCCATTATTGCTCATTGCAATTTTGTAATCAATGTTTTATTTGTTTGGTTTTCATCAATGGCAGATATTAATAGGAACATAGCACTTCAAAATTCAGTAGTATACTATCGATGCATCTTATTTCTATAGTACTGCACCAACACCAACACAACAAGAAGAGGTCTTGTTGATTCCTCTGCTTCGGGTCCATGTGCCACCATCATCTAGCACCAAGTACGATCTGGAAAGGCATAGGATCTCAAATCGACCCTGCCAAATCAACAATAAAGCACAGGAGTACAAAACTAAAAAAAGGACGTACCCAGTGCAGAGAGCTCCCGCTCTGTATGGGGTCTGAGGAAGGGTGTCAGTGGCAAGCCTTACCCTCGCCTATGCAATGCGAGGAGACCGCGACTCGAACCCGGGACCTTCCGGTCATAGGCGGTAAGACTCTACCGCTTGGACCAGGCCCACCCTTCAGGGGTACAAAACTAAATAAGAACAAAATAATCAAAGTATACATGAACAATTCCATGAAAAAATAGAAATTATCTTGTATAGTATGGCCTGTACTGCAGCCTCAAACAAGGATATAACCCCAACCTTGGACTGAAAGCAGACGTCCTTAGCATACTTAACTAACTAAGAGAAAGTGTGGAAACAAATACCTCCTTTTATGATTTTTTTTCTGACCTTTGATAGCAATACTTCAGTTGTAACATGTAAGCAATCCAACTATCCAGGCAAATGCTACCATTAAACCTTTTGTTTAATTTGGACAGTGGGCAAACATTTGTATTCAAATATGCAACAAGAGAAGAACAGAACACATACATGAAGTAGTTTTTAGGCAAATGATAACCATCAACAACATACCTCATATGTACCCACACTACCAGACTCTGAATCTTGGAGAAGGATTGTTGTAGAAACAACTCCAGTTGCTGAAATGATGCACACTGGCCTTGGGCCTTGTTGTGAGAAGTCCATTATTCTGGCAGCAACGACCTGCACAAAGATTCAGTGACATCAAAGCAACTTCCTGCAAACATCAACGCAGGCAGAATTGTACAGACTTCCTGCAAACATCAACGCATGCAGAATTGTACAGAGTAAAAACAAAAGCAAGCAACTGATCAAGTAGGAGACAGAGAGAGTATAAGTATAGCAAACCAAAATTGTTAAGCTCCTACATCTACAGCATGTGTGATTTTGTGAAGTGATCACTGATAACATAGGTACATATCAAAAGATAAAACAAATATAGGACTATAGGTGTTCTGTAAACAGCTAACACATTTATTGATTTGTTCTATGCGCTCAGAGAAAAACATTCTTAACACAGGAAAAAAGATTGGAAAATACTTAGCTTCCGTAGGAAAAAAAATCAAAACAATTGTACAGCTCACGTGCATCGTCCTAACCAATCATCATTTTCTAATGTCATTGAGAAACCACAATCCATTATCAACCCTATCATCCAGAGCAAGGGTGTGTTAGCACAAATCATAAGAGACAATTTTTTTTCTATGAAATGACATGAACAAAAAATGGTGTGTGCTAGCACAAATCACAAAAAATAAACTTCAATTTGTGTTAGCACAAATCATAATAAACAATTTTTTTCTATGTAAGGACAATGACAAAAATGAGATGTGTGTTCGCACCACCACCACCACCACAACAACAACAACAACAAAGCATTTAAGTCCTAAACAAGTTGGGGTAGGTTAGAGTTGAAACTCAGCAAAAGCAATCAAGGTTCAGGCACGTGAACAATTGTTTTCTAAGCACTCCTATCTAAGGCTAAGTCTTTGGGTATATTCCATCATTTCAAGTCTCCTTTTATTGCCTCTACCCAAGTCAACTTCGATCTTCCTCTGCCTCTCTTCACGTTACTATCCTGGCTTAGGATTCCACTAGGCACCGGTGCCTCTGGAGATCTCCGTTGGACATGTCTAAACCATCTTAACCGGTGTTGGACAAGCTTTTCTTCAAATGGTGCTACCCCTAATCTATCATGTATATCATCGTTCCAAACTCAATCCCTTCTTGTATGACCGCAAATCCAACGCAACATACGCATTTCCACGACACTTATCTGTTGAACATGTTGTTTTTTCGTAGGCCAACATTCTGCACCATACAACATAGTTGGTCTAATCGCCGTTCTATAAAACTTGCCTTTTAGCTTCTGTGGTACCCTTTTGTCACAAAGGACACCAGATGCTTGGCGCCACTTCATCCACCATGCTTTGATTCTATGGCTAACATCTTCATCAATATCCCCGTCTCTCTGTAGCATTGATCCTAAATATCGAAAGGTATCCTTCCTAGGCACTACCTGACCTTCCAAACTAATATCTTCCTCCTCCCGAGTAGTAGTGCCGAAGTCACATCTCATATACTCAGTTTTAGTTCTACTGAGTCTAAAACCTTTGGACTTCAAAGTCTCCTGCCATAACTCTAGTTACTGATTCACTCTCATAAATCAGAATTAACAAAGTTCATAAAGTGTTAGCACAAATCACAAGAGACAATTTTTTTTCTATGAAAAGACAAGGACAAAAACTTGGCTTGGGCAAGCACAAATCACAATAAACAAAGGAAAATGTGAGCTAGCCCAAATCACAAGAGGCATTTTTTTCTCTGAAAGGACAAGGGCAAAAACTTGGTGTGGGCAGGCACAAATCACAATAAACAGATGAAAATGTGTGTTAGCACAAATCACGAGAAACAATTTTTTTCTACGAAAGGACAAGGATAAAAAAGAGGTGTGTTGCTATAAATCACAATTAACAAAGTTTAAGATGTGTTAGCACAAATCAACTTATTGCATATTATGACAACAACAATTGCGGTGCTACATACTTGCAATTTACACTAGTACTCATTGCAACTAATGATATTTGTGTTTGATTTGTTTGTTTGTCATGAACAGGAGAGTTCCACAGCACTAGTGACCTACAACTGCTATGGACAAGAACAACAAAGAAAAGAAATGAATGTGAGTTCCCAAAATATGTGGGCAACACCAAAATATTATAGTTTTATTGTAATGATGAATGCAAAAATTTGCATGTTATAATGTCACAGGAGGATCAAGCTATATATTGTCACAGGGAGGGACAAGCTACAGGCGCCTTACATGGACTTAACATGCTAATATAGGTGCATACAGTTTTTGAATATTGTTATTAATCCTTGAAACTATATAGGTGAATGGGAGCCTTTACAATTCTTTGCGAGAAATTAAGGCCTATATCCCAAATTATAACCCAAACAAATTAATTAATCACTAATTAACCAGATAACAAAAAAATTCTAATTAGCATGCGAAAATGCAGGAAGAAGTTAAAGATCACAAGAAAAACTTTGCGCACTGTTTTTCAATTTTGAACACACTAAACTTTCACAGTAGCAGCCGTGTAAATCTCCTAATGCAAACAAATTTGCTCAAGTAGTAATCATTAGCAGGTAATTCTTTTCACTATAGCATGATGGTGACTGTACACAAAGTGGCAGCACGTTGTTGCAAATCAAGGCAAAAAGAACTAGTGCTTACTCCGTAGACAAGAAGACAAGAAAATGATTTCAGTCACAACGAAAACTCATGGTGCAGTACTTAACTCACAGAGCTGCTACTCTGAAGATTCTAATCTGAACATTGAACAGACTGCCTGTGCAAGCAAACAGAAATAGCAGCCAGCTGTAGACGCACTGCTTACCTCCTTACCTGATTGTCGAAGTGCAGCTGCTGTCTCTGTCCTACTACTTCCCAACTGAGCCAAAATTGTTGCTGCGGTTGTCTTACTCAACCCGGTGGACTGAAAGCAAGAGCCGGCACCACATGGTTTCCTATCGGACTAATCAAGTACACTGCCCAATAGCTATTTCAGTCTCTGTCTGAATTGAATATCTGGAACACCGCGCAGCTGAAATGTTGCAGTTCCTAGTAACCAAAGAAGGAACCGTTGCACATTGGAATTAACAGGACACTAGCTATCAATGCAAACTGAAATAATTCAGATGAACAAGTACTAAACCCAAGACGCTGCTATCTGAAACATCTGGTGAGAGAGCTGCAAACACGCAAGCCAAATTGTTGCTGAAAGAATACAGGCAGGTCTGTGTCAGACAGCTACAGGACAATAAACAGAGCAGCTCGAACTACGCTAGAATTTTTCAAAGGAGATTGAAATGAACACTGACTGCAAGAAAATTTGTACAGCATCCTCACCTCATCGTGGCAATATAGGTGCATACAGTTTTTGAATGAGATATGTCTCCTGCGTAAAGTGATCCCTGAAACTAAGGTTTATGAGCAACGTAGCAAAGAAAGAACTCAACCATATAGGTGCATACAGTTTTTGAATATTGTTATTAATCCTACAAAATATCAGAACCACAACAGATTCCTCGAAGGCAACAAAAAACTGAAAGAGCAAAGTAAAACAATAGAAATCTCAAATTTATTTCATGAACTAATATGAATTTCTTATGAAGGGACCTTATCAGAAACTTGTGCTATAAGACAATCTATATCCATGGCATCTGCCTGAGTTGTGTACAGGCAGAACACCTCAAATATTTTTACAAATATCAGGTAAGGAAGAAATGTACATGAATCTTTTACATTCTTTATGCAGGCTCAGGTCATCAGAACTGACCCAAAGATATAGTGTTCAGCCATCCCTTTTCACGTGAACGATAATCAAAAGCAAATTTATGGTAAAATTTTAAATTGTTGGTTGCCGCAGCCAACTCCAATACTTGACGCCTAATCACCCATAGTGAGGCACAAACAGAAGGGGTAATTCACTGCATTTAATAATACAACTTGCACATCTAACTGCAAAGGGCAAGAAGGAAATCAAAGCATGACCTCCAACATTTGCCTCCAAAAAATGTTGAATGGATTGCACAAAGCATACATCACCAACACACCTCTCCATCTCCACCACTCATCCGGCCAATACCACTAAAAAAATTAGCACACCTCTCCACCACTCCGTCTGTATCCTTTGCTTATGATTTCAACCAATCGAAGACGAAATCAACACCCAATCAGGAAATGGGATCGAGTACACACAAGCAACAAGTGATTCAGCAACGATGAACACGGAGGAAGGAGATGCAGCCACCCCACAGAACATAGAGCGTCACCAGAGATGGGGATTTCGCCGGTAAAATCGCTTCGCCACGGCGACGATGTGGCAAATCACCGGAAAAATCGCCCTGTCGCCACGACCTGGGTGAAGTCGCCTCGGATTCCTTTCGTGTCTGAAGGGCGCACGGTTTGAGGAAAACAAAAAAGAATTCGAAGAGGTGTCGGCAGTGGGCACAATTAGGACCGGGTAACGGGTCTCATTTCTATTGAATTGAATCACATCCGGATCGAATGCAACCCAACAGAGACCTTGAGGCTGCGCGTGCGATCGCGTCGCCTGAACTCACACAGATCAGGCGACTGTAGTATAGGAAAAGTGATTAATAATCCATCAGAATTTGATAGTGGTCGTGATGATGTTTGTTTGCACAGGGAAGTTTTAACCTCAGTCTCGAATTTGATTGCATACCTCTTCATGGTAAGATATACTAACATCAGGGCCGTGCAGGCAAAAGTTAAGGCCCTATTCTAAACACCAAAATTGGCCCTAAGCCCCTAATGGTCTAGAAAAATAGAACGATAATCATATACAATATTCTATAGCACCAACCTATAGTATTGAGTAATTAACAAAAAATGTTTTCTACAATATAATACAAGACAAACATTGATCCGTCATGCGATACTTTTTATGATATTTTGAATTTTAATCTCTTTGTAGGTAAGGTTTCTTTTGCCTAAGACTCTGTTTGGCAAGGTTTCTTTTGGCTCTGGCTCCTACGGTGGTGGTTTTATCGGTTCCTAGTTCAATAATGAAAGAGGAGAAAAGCGATACCTTACTACAACGCATAATATTCCCTAGAAGCCAAAGCCGTTTTGTGAAGATGAACTCTTTCAAGTAGGGCCTAAACCTAATTCGCTTCCTCGAAAGCTTAAGCACTTCCTTGAAACAATGATTTTTATCATCCTTGAAATACTTCAAGCTGACATATATGGTAAAGGCTTGTTTAGACGGTGCGTGCGACTAACGCACTGTGGGGGTATTAACCCCTATACCCTTATGGCTAAGCTTGGGCCGGCCCGGATCGGTGGGTCCGGTCCACCAAAAGACGACGTGCGGCCCAGCCAACCTGATCGGAGTCCCGCACAAGGAGTCAAGGCGGATTTGGCGATCAAGCAAGATCCTGGTCGGTTAGAATAGGAATCCTTATCCGGCCACGTATGACAATTGTAACTGGCTAGGATTAGTTTTCAGATCTGTAACCCTGCCCCCCGGACTATATAAGGCGGGCAGGGGATCCCTCTAAAAAACATCTCTCATTGACATACAGCAATACAAATCAGACGCAGGATGTAGGTATTACGCCTTCTTGGCGGCCGAACCTGGATAAAACCTCATGTCTGTCTTGCGTCACCGTCTTGTTTGTGGCTTGCGCATCTGTCTGCTGACAATCTACTACTTTGGGCATACCCCTAGGTAGACTGCCGACCATATTTCGTCGACAGTGGCACGCCAGGTAGGGGGTGTGCGTACTGCTCTTCAAGCAAACAAGATGGTCATCATCTCCGGCTCCATGGCTACGCCGAACGGCCTCACGTTCATCGTTGGCCAGATCACCTGGACCACCGGCTCCGACGACTTCATCGCCATGACCATGGAGGAGGCGTGGATTCAGTCTGCGCCGACCACTACTTCACCTGCATCAGCTACGGCTCCGACCACGACAGATACGGCTCCGACCACGATAGATACGGCTCCGACCACGATGGATCTGGCTCCGACCACGGTACATCTAGCTCTGACCACGCCTACATCATCTTCAGCCACGCCGACAATCCGTCATCCGCTTCCCCGCTACAAAGGGAAGCAGATCGACAACACCGACCTGCTCGACTCCATCGATTGGGTCGGCACCAAACTCGCTGAAACCCTAGCTCTGGTAAGTACGATTCAAAGTCAACCTAATGAGTAGGTAACCGCTCCCCACAATAGATCTACCCGACCAGCTCGGACCAGTCATCCTACACGACTTGGTACAGATCTCGTGGTCATATCTACTCCTGAGGGGCGCTCCGCTCGTCGCTGGCCAGCCTTCGCGACGGGTCTCTGACTCTCCGAGTATGAAGCCTCAATGGAGAACCACTAGGTCTAGCCCTACGGCCTGTGAAACGCTGCCTCCAGCTACGCGTATAACCTACAACGCCGCTTGGATCTGTGTCCTATACACCGACCTCGCCCGAAGCCATGCAACTTCGTCAACATGGTCCGGATTGAAGATTATCAAGAAGGATCCGTCCATACAGTCCAAGAGGGTGACTCCAGCTCCTCATCTGGCATCGCATCTAATGCATCTGTCCACACCAAGCTTCAGCATCACGAAGATGAAGGCATCAAATACGATCTAGATCTCCCAGACCACGCCCTGGGCTTCTCACAATTTTCGTCTTTCCCGCCAAGACGAAGGGATTTGATCCATGTTGTCAGCAATGACGAGCCCCTAGCAGTTGGTGAAACAGAACAAGAAAGGACTACACGCGAAGCATGCAATATTGACCGGTTTAATCGCCGACAAATAGAAGCTGAAGCAGACCAGGAGGCACGACGCATAAGGGTCCAGCCACGTGACCTCAACGATGCTTTCGACAGGGTGGGGGACAAATAGGTCTTCAAGACCCCAAGTGCCAACGTAGCCGTCGCCATGGCGACAATGCAACGGCTACCCAACACCTCGGAAACCCAAGCAGTTCGCGATGAAATACAAGCCTATCTGACGGCTGCTATGGCCCAGACTGCGGAGATTGTAAACCAAGCTCGAGCTCCATCCATCTCAGTCGAGTCAAGCCACAGCCGCCAGCACCCAAGTCACTCACAGCCACTCAACCAACGTGGCTCATGCAACAACGACCCATCAGACAACCGTCAAGGCGGAAACGATGGCCACGATGGTGGCCAGGATGACAACTGCCGCCAGGACGGCAATCGCCATGACGTTCGGGACGATAACCGCCGAGACAATCACGACATTCACCGTGATAACCACGGTCGCAGGGCTAATCCAGATGGCAACCGAGATTGCCGTGATGGCAATAACGATCTCCGCCATTACCTCGGTGGACGTGATCTACGCGCTCACATCAACCAGAGAGCCGACGATCGAGCATCCCATGAAAGTTATCGCCGTATGGAATATGACACTGCCCATGGCCCGCCGGGTTTGAAGTAGTTTACTCCACACCTTCGCCAAGTCATATGGTCCAAGAATTTCAAGCTCGAGAAACTTCAGAAGTACGACGGCAAGGAAAACCCTGAATTATGGGTCATGCTCTATGAGACTGCATGCAGATCAGCCATGGCTGACGAACATGGCATGTCTAACTATTTCCCAGTTGCTGTTGGCCATGCAGGTCACCAATGGCTGGTCAGCTTGCCGGCGAACTACTTTGACTCTTGGCAGGAGCTCAAGCAAGCCTTCATCGACAACTTCATTGCTACTTGTGAACAGCCAGGCAACAAATACGATCTGCAACGGATTCGAGATCAAAAGGATGAGCCACTACGCGAGTACGTCCGGCGCTTCTCGGAGATGCGCATCAAGGTCCCATCAATCTCCGACAATGAGGCAATCGAGGCTTTCGTCACTGGCCTCCGCTTCCATGACGCCCTAAGGGACAAGCTCCTCCGCAAGAGACCTAAATCAGTCACTGCGCTCTTGTCCACCGCTAAGAAATATGCGGATGCCGACGACGCTAAAAAGATAATTGTTGAAGAAGCAGCAAGGGTTCCACGCTCCGACCACCCCCACACCGCGATGATTACCGCGGCAATCATGGTCAGAACAACAATTTTGACCGTCGCAACCAGCGCAACGACTCCCGCGACCACCGTGACCAATGTAATCAGTGGCGTAACCGCCGTGACGATTACAGGAGCAAGCGTGCTCGGGAAGACGACGGCGAGGTTAATACCGTTAAAAAGGGGAGCAGACGTCGTAACTACGAAGACGACTACGCCAAAGTGTTGAAGGGGCCCTACCAGCTCCATCCTAAGTCAAACCATACCATGGAGAATTGCCACATCCTCAAGACTATCTACACGCGTCATCAGGCTCTAGATACGTCCGATAAGCCTAACGACGCAGGGGAACAGCGCGATGAGGATAACGACGATGATGATGCAGACCCTCGTCATAAATACGTCAAGCCAACTGATCGCGTGCACACCATCATCGGCAGCAAAGTGTCCATCGAGACCAAATGAGAACGCAAGCTGCTCATCCACGCTTGCTTGAACGTGGCAAACACCGACAACCTTCTCACCGATCCGTGGCTCCCTCCGTGGTCTCACCACGAAATCTACTTCAGCAGAAAGGACCAATGGGCCACAATACCTAAGGCAGGGTGTTTTCCCCTAGTCCTCGATCCTTGTATCAACAAGGTTCAGTTCGACAGGGTACTGATCGACGGTGGCAGCTCCATCGATATACTGTTCAAGAACAGCCTGCCCACCCTGAAAATAGCTCAGGCGGATCTCAAGCCGTATGAGGCATAGTTCTGGGGTGTTCTCCCTGGACAAAGCTCTACACCTCTCGGGCAGATTACGCTACCTGTGCAGTTTGGGACCCCGGACCACTTCCGCACCGACTACGTCAACTTCGTGGTCGTTGACTTCGATGGCACCTACCATGCTATTCTTGGTCGACCGTCGCTCACCAAGTTCATGGCCATACCTCATTACAGGTATCTGGTGCTCAAGATGCCTACCAAGAAAGGAGTCCTAACCCTTCGAGGTAACATGTACATAGCTTACACCTGCAAAGACGACAGTTTCAAAATAGCAGAGGCCCACGACCTCTCTATTCGCATGGCCGAGACCATGCTCAACGCTAAGAAGACCTTAGCCGACCACCTAGAGATCCTAGAGCTCGAGGCACCACGCAAGAACATCAAGTCCAAGGAGCACAAGGTGATCCAGCTGGTCGACGGTGATTCCAGCAAAACGGCCCTTATCGGGGCCAACCTGGATTCCAAATAGGAAGACACGCTCGTCAGGTTCTTGAGGAGCAACGTGGATGTGTTTGCATGGAAACCTGCCAACATGCCCGATGTACCTCGGAACTTGATCGAGCACTCCTTGAATGTCAACAGCAAGGCCAAACCTATCAAGCAGAAGCTACGATGGTTCGCTCGCGATAAAAAGGAGGCGATTAGGGTAGAAGTTACATGGCTTTTGGCAGCCGAATTTATCAAAGAAGTGTATCATCCGGAGTGGTTAGCCAACCCGGTTCTTGTATGCAAAAAGAATAATGAATGGAGAATGTGCATTGATTACACTGATCTCAACAAACACTGCCCTAAGGACCCCTTCGGCTTACCTCGCATAGACGAGGTCGTAGATTCAACCGCCGGTTGCGAGCTCCTTTCCTTTCTTGATTGCTACTCTGGTTATCACCAGATCGCTCTAAAAAAGGACGATCAGATCAAGACGTCTTTCATCACGCCCTTTGGTGCCTACTGCTACATGACTATATCGTTCGGGCTCAAGAACGTCGGGGCTACATACCAATGCGCCATTCAGGCCTGCCTCACAGACAAGATAAAAGACGACCTTGTAGAGGCCTATGTGGATGATGTAGTTGTCAAAACCAAGGAAGCACATATCTTTGTTGACAACCTAGAACACACCTTTGTAGCCCTCAATACATTCCAATGGAAGTTAAACCCAAAGAAGTGCATCTTTGGTGTTCCTTCTGGTATATTGCTAGGCAACGTCGTCAGTTACGATGGCATACGCCCTAATCCAAAGAAAGTCAAAGCTGTCTTAGACATAAAGCCCCCTAAAAAGGTGAAGGATGTCCAGAAGCTTACTGGATGCATGGCTGCTCTCAGCCGTTTCATATCAAGATTGAGAGAAAAAGGACTACCATTTTTCAAACTACTCAAAGCATCCGAGAAGTTTGAGTGGTCGGATGAAGTAGACGCTGCCTTCATGCAGCTAAAACAATACCTTACATCACCACCGATCCTCACTGCTCCTAGAGAAGATGAAACTCTTCTACTTTACATTGCGGCAACCAATCGGGTGGTCTCCACTACCATGGTGGTCGAGCGCGACGAGCCGGGCCATGCCTATAAGGTACAGCGGCTGATTTATTTCATTAGTGAGGTACTCAACGAATCCAAGACCAGGTACCCATAGATTCAGAAACTGCTCTACGCCATACTGATAACATCCCAAAAGTTGAGACATTACTTCGACGGATATCGTGTGGTGGTCATGACCGAGTACCCTTTGGGGGACATCATTCGCAATAAGGATGCGAACAGGCGCATCGTCAAATGGGCAATGGAGCTATGCCCCTTCTCCTTGGAATTTGCAAGCCATACTATAATCAAGTCTCAGGCACTTATCGATTTCATCGTCGAGTGGACAGACTTAAGCATGCCTACCTCCCTAAGATTCGACGAGTATTGGACAATGTACTTCAACGGCTCTCTCAACATTGGTGGTGCAGGAGTAGGAGTCCTCTTCGTGTCACCATCCAAGGAGCAGCTTCGGTACGTCCTCAGGATTTATTTCCCAGCATCTAATAACGCCGCCGAGTATGAAGCATGCCTGCATGGTTTACGCATTGCGGTTGAGCTTGGTGTTAAATGTCTCTATGTCTACGAAGACTTGGCTCTGGTCATCAACCAACTCAACAAGGACTGGGACACGACCAGCGAAAAGATGGACGCATACTGCAAATCGATAAGAAAGCTGGAAGGCAGGTTCTATGGCATCGAGTACATACACATGGTCTGGGACAAGAACCAAGCAGCAGATGCGCTGTCAAAGTTAGGATCATCCTGAGCCAAAATCCCACATGGCGTATTCGTCCAAGACTTGCTCACGCCTTCCATCGAAGAAGAAGATTCCACAGTAGACAAGCCTCCAGACCAGCAATTGGTGGCTACGGTTCCGGCGTCGAGCACCATCGAGCCACCTCCGACCACCCATGAGCCCGACTGGAGAATACCTTTCATCAAGTACTTAACAGATGGCATCGGTTATACTGATCGGATAGAAAACGAGTGTCTGATACATCATAGTAAGCAGTATCTGCTCGTCGATGGCAAGTTATGGCACAAAAACGCAAAGGAGGAAATCTTGATGAAGTGTATAACCCAGGAAGAAGGCGAACATCTCCTGGACCAAATCCACTCTGGCTCCTGCGGCAACCACGCGGCCTCAAGAACACTGGTCGGCAAGGCTTTTCGAGCAGGGTTCTATTGGCCGTTAGCAGTAGCCGACGCAGAAAAGCTAGTCCGCCACTGTGAGGGTTGTCAGTTCTTCGCCAAGAGAATCCACGTACCAGCACATGAAATCTAGACAATACCAGCCTCTTGGCCCTTCGCATGCTGGGGACTGGATATGATCGGGCCCTTCAAGCCGGCTCCTAGGAAATTTACATGCGTCTTTGTGCTGATCGACAAATTTTCTAAGTGGATAGAATACATGCCTTTGGTACAGGCATCCTCAGAGAAGGCTGTCATGTTCCTCGACCAGGTCATCCACCATTTTGGCATACCCAACAGCATCATCACTGATCTGGATACTCAGTTCATTGGGAACGCTTTTTGGGACTTCTGCGATGAAAGGAGCATAGTAGTAAAATACGTCTTGGTGGCGAACCCTAGAGCTAATGGACAAGTCGAGCGGGCAAATGGCATGATCTTGGACGCATTGAAGAAGAGGATGTACAGAGAAAATGACAAAGCTCCCAGAAGATGGCTCAAAGAGTTACCAGCTATGGTCTGGGGCCTCAGAACTCAGCCTAGTCGTAACACCAGTGTCTCACCGTACTTTATGGTTTACGGCGCTGAGGCAGTCCTTCCAACAGATATAGCTTTCAGATCAGCATGGGTAGAGAACTTCAACGAAGGAAGGGTCAATGAAGTATAGGAACTAGAAGTGAACAACGTAGAAGAGAAACGGCTCGATTCTTGTGTACGTACAGCCAAATACCTTGCTATTTTGCGCAGGTATTACAACAAGAACATTAAAGAGCGGTTCTTCGTGGTAGGGGACCTGATCCTGAAGTGAAAGACGAACCAGGCTGGTGTCCATAAACTCGCAACCCCGTGGGAGGGTCCTTTCATGATCAAGGAGGTCACATGACCAACGTCTTACAGGTTAGCTCACCTGGATGGTACTGACGTACCAAACTCGTGGCACATCGACAAGCTTAGATGTTTCTATGCTTAACTATTGATATATGTACCCTTCTTATACTTTCGATTTACTTCAATAAAGCTATTATGATTTCTTCGACCACTCTAATGTGTCACTTTGAATTTTATGGTTATTCTAACTTAGCTAGTAAAAGCCGACCACCACTCCTTCTATGGTTTTCGGAGTAGGCCCTGTCTCTGGTTCCTCCCAACACGTGCATGGGATCCGCTCTCTACGTTATGGGTGATCGGCAGGTCCCTCTTGGTTTGACTTGTCCACGTCTACGTGTGCATAGGTCACGAACCTCACACTCCGACCACATGGCAAACTAGGGCTGCACAAACTTTTCGAGATGATGTGTCGAGCAAAATGGTACAACTAAACAGAACGTTAACATGTTCTCACTTAGTTACACCAGCATAAGTTTCAAGCTTAAAATTGTTTTATACAAAGCAAACAAGCTTATAATGATATACATTTACATTCTTACAAGCTTGCCTGAAGAGGCCTAAGTTTACAATAACACAACTATTCCCTCCTTCTACAGCTCTAAGCCTATTACATTGGCTAGTCGGGGTGCACGACACCTACTGCTCGCTGCTTCCGATGCCCTACTTAGGTCTTGGGGACTCTTGTGCTAGTCGAGCTGAAGGGGATGGCCCCGCCAATGCCTGGCTGGTCGAGACCGCAGGCTTCGTCGGTTGGCTTGCAACTGATGGCGTTTCTAGCTGACTTGTCGATGGCATTCCCTGTATAGGTCCTGTCCCACATCCACACAGGTTAATGTCGCCAATTATCTTTGACGATAGGTCTAGCTGGGCCATCCGAAGCTCCTCTGCCTTGTTTGGGTCTACCTCCTTCGGGTATCTAGCTTCTAGGCGCTTGAGATCGATCAGGGGGTAGTGGGCACACACCATGCTTAGCACATGGGCACCCGTGTACTCACCCGCCTCCTTCATGAACTCTTGGAACCATCCCCATGCTTGTCTGCATCTCTCGACTAGTTCGAGCTGGGGCGTCCTTGGCTCTTCCCCTGTGAGCGCTGGGTCGATAAGGTCGAGGATGGGCATAATGCCAGTTGCCACTTCCTGGCACCGGTTCTTCCATGTGTCCCGATCCTCGGTGGCCTTGAGGCATCTTGCTTTCCAGCCATCACGCTCTTTGATCACGGCTTCTAGATGCCTCTTGGCATTGACTTTTAAAACTGAACACCGTACAAGACATCAAATGTAATGGCACGACAAGACAAGGCGGGGAACAGAATGAGAAAGGTGGTCTAGAATACTTACTTTTTAGTTCCTCCTTCATTTTGGTGGTGTGGTCCTGGAGTTGAGACTGGTTGCGTGCCAGTTTCTTGTTGTCCTCCTTCAGACGACCACACTCTATGGTCACGCGGCTATTCCCCTCTTAGAGGCGGGTTACTTTAGCTTCTAAGCCTGCATTACAGCTGTCACTACCAACAACGCAACAACACGTGTTACACACTTGCTGTGATAAAATGACAACTTACTTGTTTTTTCCCCGCTCTTTGTTATTGAGCTGGCCGAACAAGTTCTGGTTCTATGCCTCTAGCTCTGCCCTCTCCTAGTCGGCGGCTTCAAGTTGGCGGCGCAAGTGTTCCACCTCAGCCGCTAGTTCTTTATTATTCGCCATGATTCCCTCAATCTGGTCGAAGCACCTCTTTCGGTACTTCGCGGTCTTCATCAAGTCCTGCATATAAACAAGCTAGGTCAGACAGATCGACTACATAACAGGGTCAAGTGGTCAAGCCAAACATACCTAGACTTCTGTCACCAAACGCTTTGCCGCCCGTTCAACTCTTAGGGTCTCTTCGACCTCTAGGATTTCTTCGTGCATAACCCACTCGTCGTTCCGCCAGCGCGACACATATACATGTTGTCATTTATCTTAGGGACGGCCTAGGATTTCTTCTACTTCATCCTCTTCGGCCTCTTGTTTAGGGGGCGGCGCCGGTCTGGAGTCTGCAGTCTCCGCGATCACCATGGCTTTCCCATGAGCCGTAGCATCGGCTAGCGTGCTCTGTGCCAACCCCGGTTGCTGCTCCTTGGCTTGGACTGGTTCCCTTGGCGCCAAGGTACCTGCTTCAGCAGGGTTTGTGCTCGGAGCACTTGTACTTTGCTCGGCTGTCTTCTCGACCAGCTGCTCGGGGACTGACGTCTGGTCGCCCATCTGCTGAGGCTCTGGTGGAATTTCTTCTTTAGGTTCCTCCACAACTAGCCGCTGAGTAGCTCTTTCTGCTAGTACTGGCGAAGCCATGCCGCATCTGGCTAGCTGGTCAGGATTTTCGGTGGACACCGACCTGATATACCAGGGAAAAGTTCAGAAGACAATAATATTCAATACAAATTATAAGCTTATATCAAAGTTACAGATACTTACAGCTTGGAGGCATGGAATGACATGGCGAAGGAGCATCTCTTCGATTGCGCCTGCTCCACATGCTCGGCGGGTTCCACCGGGTCTTTTTCGATGACTGGTACTGGCACTGGGGTTTGATGCTCGACACTTCCCTCGCTTGTCCTTTGTGTTGCAGTGGTCGGTGATGCGATCACTGCTGGCACAGAGGAGCCACCCTGCTCCATTGACCCCATTTGTCTCCTCCTCTTTCGAGGGACGAGCCAGAAGATGTCCACATCCTCTGCTTCATCGTCTGAAAGGGGGAAGATGGCTTGGCACCGTTTGTTGGCAGCCGGCCGCTTGCCAGCAGCTCTAGTCGATGCATCCTCCACAACCTCGAGTGCCACCCAATGGACGTCTTCGGTCCTGGCGCTGGTCTGGGCGGCTGGGCCAGCAACTTACGGCCAATCCACACCAGGGGGCAAAGACACGAACACTGTTGCCCGGTCACGACCATTACTCTGAGAAACATAAAGGAGACAACAGTCAATTTCTTGTTATAACCTGATTCTACAGTTACAAGGAAGCATCATTTACCTTTGGGGGAGGTCGGGCCAGCTTGAAGGCGTGCTCGATGTCGTTTAACCTGACATAATTGGGATCGGTCAGGTTGAATAGCTCCCCAATCCTAGCCTTGACTTCTATCTTGTCAAGTGCCTCTTTCCTGGTCCTCGTTGGATCTGCACTCCCCTAGTACTCGAAGCCAGGATGTACCCTCTTCTGGCAGGGCTGGATCCTTCAGCTGATGAAGTTCCCAACCACGCTTGGACCATCTAGCTTTCCCCATGGGATCATCCCAAGCAGTTCTGCGATCTGCTCCAAGTTCTCGGGCTTCTCCGACCAGCTATTCTTCTTCTCCGGAATCAACCCCACATCGCATAGGGTGATTGTGTTCGGCTCTTCACGGATGTAGAACCACTTCTTGTACCATTCGTCCAGCGAGGTGTTCCAGGGGCAGTGCAAGTACTGGGCCTTCATACCGTCACGCAGATTGAGGTAGACGCCTCCGGCTATTTTCGAGCCGCTGCTCCCTTTCTTCCACAGACAGAATAGGTGGCGAAAGAGGTCGAAATGGGGCTGGAAGCCACCATAGGCTTCGTAGAGATGGATGAAGGTGGAGACAAGAAGAATCAAGTTGGGATGCAGATTGCAAATCCCAATCTTGTAATACAAGCAGAGACCCTGAAGGAAAGGGTGCACTAGAACCCCAAAACCCCACTTGAAGAAATCCTCAAAAACCACAATCTCACCTGGTTGTGGATCGGGGAAGCTTTCTCCTTCCGGCGCGCGCCATCCCACGAGTGCCTTGTTGTGGAGCACTCCCATGGCGACGAGGTCTTCGATGGTCTGCTCATTGCTCCTTGACTTCCACCACTCCTTCGCCATGACTCCGCCTTTCTTCTAGGCGTCTCTCTTCGCCATTAGTCTATCCTTACTAAGGGGGTGTATGCGGTGGCGAGGGGATTGATGATGATTTTTGGAGGAATAGGGTTCGGTAAGAGGAAGAAGAAGGTTGCGGCGACGAATGACAATGGGGATCGGTAAAAGTAACTTACCAGATCTATATTATAAATAACAAAGAGCTCCATCGTTTCGTCCGCCCGAGATTCTTGGGAGACGTGCGCACGCGCCGTAGACGGTTGTTCACACAACCTCGAGATCTACGCTAATAAACGCACCCCTTCGTTACCAGTGTACGTGCCTCTTCGTTGATAGTGTAAGAGGGCCCACACTGACACACCTCCATACAGGTGCCAAGCGACTATTTGCTAGAAAAGAGCAAGAAGATAGAGTGACGTACTATACCCATCTGCTTTTTTGACCAGACGTGTCAGACTGGACTTGACAGAGAAAGGAGATAAATAAATACACCAAATAATATTACAAGCGACGTTCGTATTTTTGCTGCATGTCTTGTGCTCAAGGATGGATCAGACTACTACAATGCTCAGGGGTTGCCCAGACCACTGCCGTGCTCGGGGACTGCCTAGACCACTGCCGTACTCGTGGACTGCCCAGACCACTACTGTGCTCGGGGATTGCTCCGACCACTGCTGTGCTCGGGGACTGCTTCGACAACTTTTGTGCTCGGGGACTGTCCCGACCACTGCTCGAAGAATGGTTCTCCTCGGCTACATGTGATCTGTACTCACATATAGTTGAGAGACATTTATTTAGACCTTGCTTCAAGGCTCATACTTCGCCTTCCAGCAAGCTCGGGGACTACGTCGGTACGATGCACCTGCCGGTGCATCTCGTATCGCCTGTACAACGATTGGATTCTTAACTTTAGTGGAAATTCTTTTTTTAGACCCTGGCACCACGTGCCTACGTCACCTACTACCAGGCTCGGGGACTAAGTGGGCACACTTCACCTTGCGGTGAATGTGTTTTAGTCGACCCCTGTGCTTTGAATGATTGTAAGGATTATTAATGTGCTCGGGGACTATCCCGACCACTGCTCGGAGAATGGTTCTCCTCGGCTACATGTGATTTGTACTCACATACAGTTGAGAGACATTTATTTAGACCTTGCTACAAGGCTCATACCTCGCCTTCCAGCAAGCTCGGGGACTACGTCGGTACGATGCACCTGCCGGTGCATCTCGTTTTTGTTTATACGACAATTGGGTTCTCAACTTAACTAGGAATTCTTTTTAGACCCTGGCACCACGTGCCTGCATCACCTACTACCAGGCTCGGGGACTAAGTGGGCACACTTCACCTTGCGGTGAATGTGTTTGTTTTTCGACCCCTACGCCTCGGACGTTCAAGGACGCTATGCTTCAAGACCACTTACATTTCTTTTTAGAAATACAAGTGGGCACACTTCTCAGGACGGAAATCTTTTTCTTTTTCTTAAGAGCACCATACATTCTTCGGACAACTTACTTCTCCAGCGATGACGGTGGTCAGAGATGTCAAGGACTCAAGCCTTACTTGTCGGAGAAGGTTAAAATGGCGTATCGCAGCATAATACATGGTGCTCGGGGACTAGCTGTGGGGGTATTAACCCTATACCCTTACGGCTAAGCTTGGGCCGGCCCGGATCGGTGGGTCCGGTCCACCAAAAGACGACGTGCGGCCCAGCCAACCTGATCGGAGTCCCGCACAAGGAGTCAAGGCGGATTTGGCGATCAAGCAAGATCCTGGTCGGTTAGAATAGGAATCCTTATCCGGCCACGTATGGCAATTGTAACTGGCTAGGATTAGTTTCCAGATCTGTAACTCTGCCCCTCGGACTATATAAGGCGGGCAGGGGATCCCTCTAAAAACATCTCTCATTGACATACATCAATACAAATCAGACGCAAGACGTAGGTATTACGCCTTCTTGGTGGCCGAACCTGGATAAAACCTCGTGTCTGTCTTGCGTCACCGTCTTGTTAGTGGCTTGCGCATCTGTCTGCCGACAATCTACTACCTTGGGCATACCCCTAGGTAGACTGCCGACCATATTTCGTCGACACGCACGCACACATGTGGGCCCACCTCGTCGGTGGCTCATGGGTGGTCTTTATATTCACACTCAACGACCGCACGCCTTGTCCTCCTCTTGTCCTCCACCCACCTCGTCTTTCTCTATCTTAGATCCATGGCTTCCAAGGTCTCCTCCAACGATTCGAGCAGATCTAGTGACCTCAAGTGAGAGATCCAATGACCAGCGACCCCGAGCAAGGTTAGTGGTGAGGGTTTCTAGGTTTAGGGTTTCAGATCTCGAGTTAGGGTTGTTCTATTTTTTGATGGTAAATGGAACTTTGGGGAGGCCGGTAAACCAGTGGTGGTGGTTGTCGAGATGATAGTGGGGCAAGTGGCGAGGACATATCCGTAGGTGGTAGGAGAGCTCAGTTCGACGATGGCGATGGTAGGGGCATCGGCTTGAGAGGGTGGAGATAGATGTTGTTATTATGGCTGATTGTGGAGACGATGTTTCATTGCTGGAGTCCGGATGCGAGATGGGGGGGGGGAGGCACTTATGTCGAAAGTTGACAAAGATCGTTAGGATTAGGGTTGGTAGTGGTCCCAACAAGGGTAGTGAGGCCAACTGCGACGGGAGAGAGAGAGAGAGAGGATGGCCAAAAATAAAATTGTTTCCATTTTTGGGATATGTGCATGACCAGTCTAATGCACAACTGACCAACATATATAATTCTAGTTTTTATTCTTTTTCTTCTCAAGTACCCAATAGGTCAGTCTAAGAAGGATGTTGGGAACATTGTCATAAGTCCTATGAGCACTTGGTTAGATACTTTGAAGCTCATTCTTTAATTTCCTTTTGAGTTTTTAGATGCATAGTTGTAACACAGCAAAGCACGACATGGCTTGAAAGTTGAAACTCATTGGCCCACTGCACCAAGTTGTTATAGAGCGTCCTTCATCATGTACACATCTTTGTTAGTAAAAAATCGAGGGGGTGCAAATGGCCAAATAGTTTCAAAATCAATTTTTGAGCTGGATTATGGCTCTATGGACTCTTTAACTCATTAGTAATGGATCAACAGTGACTGTAAGCAGCCCTGTCCTATTATTTCTCAAATTAGATTGTGAATGTGGAGAATGGCCAAAAATAAAAATGTTTCTGTTTTTGGAGTGTGCACGTGGCTAGTCTAATATTTGGTTGACCGTGCATTAGCTGTGCTTGACATATATATACAAGTTTTTTTTATTATTATTTTCCTTCTCAAGAACCTAATAGGTCATTATAAGGAGGATGTTGGAAACATTGCCATAAGTCCTATGAGCACTTGATTAGATACTTAGAGCATCTCCAAGAGTTCCCTAAACATCCTCCCAATCCTTATTTTTTAGAAAGATTGAGAAAAAACCCTCTCCAACAACTCTTAATATTTACTCCTAATCTTTTAGGACTTGAGAAAGTCCTCCCCCTTTCGCGTAACTTTACGCGCTGCTCCCGTCGCGCGTGACTTTACGTGCTGCTCCCATATTGGCACCTTTCTCCCGCTCGCGCTTGCGACTCCGGCACGGCGCGGCGGCGTGTCCGGGAGCTGCGGCTGGCAGTGGAGGAGGAGGCCTCGGGCGTGTCCCGGCGCTTGAGCAGGTACTGATCCTTCTTGCTGCTGGACTTGGCCTTCATGGCGGACGCGCCTGGCACGATCTCCTGCAGCAGCGCTAGCTCCGCCGCGGACAGCGGCGCCGAAGCTGACCCTGACGCATCCTGCCCGTGGCCCCTCCGCCGCTGCCGCGCCGCGGAGCTGGCCTCACCGTCGCCCGTGGCCCAGCTCGGGTCGAGGGTGGAGTCGACGCCGTGGCACGGGAGCTGGGCCGGGGTGGGCACGAATATCTCGCCGGGGGAGGGTGCGTCCCCGCTCTTGTTCGGGGCCAGAGTGGGGTCTCGGATCCGGTCTCGAGGTAGCCGAGGCTACGGAGCTTCTTGGAGATGCGGCGGAGCGCGGACTTGCCGAGCAGCTCCGGTGTGGGGGACGCTGAGACGAAGGCCTGGACAGGACGGAGGCGGGCGTGGGGTTCGCCAACACCGGCATGGAGACCCACTTTGTGCCCACCTCTGAGCCGATAGCGGCCATGAACCAGCGTGGAGATGATGTGGGCCTTAAATTTGATTTTTTAGATGATATTTATTAGAAACTCTTGGAGATGACTATCTTTTTCTTTTCTAATATCTTTTTAGGAGTTGCCAAACTATAAGTTTTTAGGAGAAAAAAATTAAGAAACTCTTGGAGATGCTCACCCTCACAGGCATATCGTTTAAGTGATGCTAAAAGAAGAGAGAGATTATTGGAGCGTCACTCGCTACACAACAACCACCGATGCCAGCGCCGGCAAAATGAGGAGCAGCGTGAGTAGATGCACCGATGCCATCTCTTAAAGAAAAATAGTTTTTTACTGTTCGTCCCAACTATCTTAACATATGCAGGATGAGCTCAAGGCTAGTTGATTTGACTGCTACGGATGGTTCGTAGAATTTGTAGAGTGATGTTGAATTTTTATGGTGGGTCCCAATTTTTTTCAGGCTTTACTTCCTCGCTGTGGAAGGCCTTACAAGGTCATATTATTTTCCTTCAAGTTTTTAGATGCGTAATGACACGTCAAAGCACGGCATGGCTTGAAAGTTAATTTTTGAGCTCATTAGCCCACCACACCAAGTTGTTGCAGAGCGTCCTTCATTATGCACAACATCTTTGTCAGTAAACAACCAAGGGGTGCAAATAGCCAAATAGTTTCAAAATCAATTTTGAGCTGGATTATGGCCTAATGGACTCTTTAACTCCATAGTAATGGAGTAGTAGCGACTGTAAGCAACTGTGTCCCATTATTTCTGGAATTGGATTGTAAAAGTTGTATATCATTTTTTTTTCATCTAAACAAACAGCTACATATCATGGACTATAGCGTTTCTGAAAGACCAAAATGTTTGAGGAATATATATCGACACTCGACATTTTTCACTACTGTGTTGCTGTTGACGTAACCTGCAGCTCTCTACACTGAAGATCCTGGTGTATTTGGTGTTGATTGTCCAGAGACCGGAATACACAAATCTTGTCTTTTTTCTAAAAAATTGGTGCTTGGTGTTGAACTGTTGATAGAGGGCCAGAATCAGGCAGCCAGGTGAGATTTTCTTCCTCTCCCTAACCTCTAAATCTTTGAACTGCCATAAAACCGTTCGCCCCTCCATCAACTGTTCCTGATGCCGTGATTCTCACTCACCCGCCATAGTGCTGTGCTGCTGCTGCAGGTCGGATCCCCACCACCGCCCTCAAAGGCCACGGGATGGAGGTGAGGTGTACCTCCAGCAAGAACCCGCGCGTGGTGAGGCTGCCCGACGAGCTGGTCACCGAGATCCTCGCGCGGGTGCCCTACCGTTCACTCTGCCAGTTCAAGTGCGTCTCCCGGTCATGGCGGCGGGGCCTCAGCTCCGAGCCCGCCGTCCTCCGCATGTGCCCCCAGACCCTGGCTGGCTTCTTCTTCCACACCATTCCCCCCGGCCGCTCTTGGTACGTCCGCCACTTCGTCAACGCGTCGGGGAGAGGCCCGCCCATGGTCGACCCTTCCCTGTCGTTCTTGCCCCCCGGCTACTCCGACACCGGCTTCCTCGACTGCTGCAATGGACTTCTGCTGTGCAAACGCGACGATATCCACCCCCAGCCCCAAGCCGCATATAGCTGCTTTGTCTGTAATCCGGCGACGGAGAAGTGGATGGGTTTGCCGGACCCAAAAGTGCCGGTGAAAATGTACTGTCTCCGCATCTTCCGCTTGGGTTTCGATCCAGCCATGTTCCCCCACTTCAGAGTGTTCATGCTCGACAGCGACCCACGCCCCCTAATAACTTGGGATCATCAAGTGACGACAGGAGTGGAGATCTTCTCGTCGGAGACTGGAGCGTGGTCGTACAGGCAGAGCGAGTGGGGTGACCGGGCCGTGGTAGGCTGGGGCTCCGTCTTCTTCAACAAAACCCTGCATCTCACAAGCCCTGGTTCCTTGTCGTTGCTCACGGTGGACATGGACGGGAGGGCTTGGGGGAAAATCAACACTCCACATGATTTTTGCTTCATTGGGGTCTCTCAAGGACGCGTGCATGCTGTGCAGATAAGGAACCATCGACGTGACGACGAGTCTATCGGTATCTGGGTTCTTGAGGATTATGCAGGACAACGATGGACCCTGAAGCATGCAGTCAATGCGATGCAGATGTTTGGAGCACGCCCTAGAAGCTTTGGGGACTCTTACTCCTTCCTGGTGCATGCAGTTCATATGGAAAATGGCTTGATCTTCCTGACTGCAGGCAAGCTAAGAAGGCTCATGTCTTACGACACGGATAAGAAGAAAGTGCGTTTTATCTGGACTCTTGGAGCGAGCAATCTGTCCGCACACCCTTACGTGCCTTGCTTCTCAGATTGGCCGTTAGAAGGACATTAAAGTTATCATCACAGAGATGAACTGTATCTGTAGGTATGCAAGCCTTCCGAGTTTCGATCTGTACCTGTACTGTCTACTGCCTAACTATTGGAATGAAGAATGAACCTACTTTGGTAGTCTATTTGTTTTCTATGAGGAAAATTTGGTTACTCTATGCATTTGCTTTCATCTATAGATTGCTCTGAATGTCTTTTTAGATTCCTGTATGGAGTAATTTGCAATTTGCCCTGAAGAAGTTGGTAGCTTATGCCTTATGGCCAGCCCGCTTGTCTGTTTGATTAGCAGTACTTCTGTACATGCTATCTGTGCAGCAGGTACTGGCTTTGACCCAATCAGGTAAAGTCTTTTATATACACACACCATCCGTCATCCTCGTATCATATAGACTAGAGTACATTGAAAACGAGTCTGTCTAGTCAATGACCATGTGTTTCAACAAAAAGTAGCACATAGTTGTTTGCTAGCTATAAAACACACAATTTATAACAGAGCAAAAACCATATATTTTAGCATAAGTTAACACATGGTTGTTGGTTGCTTGCATAACACATGATTTCTAAGAGAGAAGAAACCATGTGTTTTAGCACAAGGTAACAAACATTTTTAAGGAAGGCCCACTTAGAGGAAATCTGTTATAATTTCTGTGCAACCAAAGTTGGCCCATTAACTAAAATGATAAAATGACCCGTTTAACAGCAGCAGCCCATAAGAGAAGTCCAAAACCATGAATACATAAGAATATAACTAAAATTATAAATTGACCCATTTAACAGTAGCAGCCCATAACAAAAGCCCAAAACCATGAATACATAGGAATATAAAGACTTGGGAGAGAAGTCAACCAGAAACAGATCTACGTGGGAGAAGCCTCTGCTTTGCTCACGCAGGGTAGGGGAAAGGGGGAGACGTCAGATTGCAAAGAAGAATAGAAAATTTCAAGAAGAAGAACTAAAAGACTGATCCATACCTCATCAGCAAAGGTTAGTATTCCAATCTTTTGAATCTACTTTCTAAAAAAGCAACAAAAAACAATAGCAACTCATACCAAAGACTAGGAGAATGTAGATCCATAGAAAAGACATCACGCAGATCTGGAACAGACCAGCCACATTGCTTGTGGTAGATCTCTTCAAATAACACATTGAAAGACCTGAATCTGATAGCACCACAGGAAGAAACCAAAAACATGACAATACTTCACAACTTGTACAAGAAAACAATCCTCAAATAATTATAGTATCAGACTAACCTCTCCTTCATAGCCGCTCTTGAAGCTCCACTGTTATTGCTACCATCACTTCCTACCTGACCACTACCACCTGATGAAGTCAAACCTTGACCAGAGAGGCATTGCAACACCTATAACATCAGACCAAATAAATATAAAGTTATCCATATGGATAGTATCTACATATACTAGTTTCATTTTCCATGTGATATTATCACATTGCATGTACAAACAGACCAAGTGGTGCTGCAATCAATGTTGACTTGTTGAGAATAATCCTATTCCTAAACATTGCCTACTTAGTCAGGAACAAGTATTAAAAAACAACGCTAACAGAAAAATATTATCACATTTTTCTAGGCCAATTTTCTAAAAGCAATTCTGCAGCCACATCAATAAGCCACTCTAAATCCTGTCCCTGTTCATCAGAGAACTACTAGCTAGCTAGCTCTAGTTGCATAAGAGATGGAAAATTGCAACTAAGGTACTGGTGCACACCTAAAAACCGAACAAGCAACTCCTTCGGAAAATCGAAGATGCAGAGCAGTAGCTTCTAGAACTCAGGGCCAAACTAAAAACAGCAGCCAAGCTGCTGCTGGGACTGCTGTGCTGTTCCTGCACAAGACAAGCATAGCCACACCACTCAGCAATCCTCAACTAAAATTACAAATATATCTCTTATGCATTTGCTATATTACTATTGTAATTAAATTACAGAACCAAAATAAGGAAATTGCACATTTGACATAGTGCAACTTGTACTTGCTGCTAATGCAATTATACTGTACATGTATACAATTTAAAGATCCAACTCATGCAACTTGTACACGCAAAGCAGGGCAAAGGGGTAGAGATCAGATCGAAGAGGAACCACAAACCTCAATAGCCAAGGTTAGTACACCGATCATTTGAATCTAATCTCCTTGTGTGTGTTAGATGCTTGAAATATGTAATCATGAGAAACCTTCTAACTGTCAAAACATGAAATCTAGATGTTATAACAGAACATGAATTTAGAAAGAAGAATAAGGTAGCAGGAAATGCCAGAGGCACAATATCAAATTCAGAATTACGAGGAAATGATTCACCAAGAAGAAAGCAACAATGATGTAAAATTACTTCTAATTCAAAACAGTTGACACAAACAATAAATAAATGAGAACTAATGGCTTCTTTATTTTCTTGCAGGTTTCAATTGCTTCCCTTATGCAACTAATACAAGCACCAGTCGAGTTTGATCTACTACTTGAGGTAAGAAACACAATTCAATGATGCAATGAAAAGCTATGTAAGTACTCAGCTGCTTGCTTTTCTTTATGAAACAGAATAATATGTATGTCACAACAAGTAGATGTGATGATTATCCAACATCAGTGAAGTCATAAGTAGCAATTAAGGAAGTGCAGTCCGCTCCTTACCAAATATTTGCAGACACAAATTATTCCAGTGACCTTTCAAATACCTACAGATACAAAAAGGTGAGCAAAATCATTGCTTACAATAAAAAATGTCAACATAAAAAGGTTGTTTTTCGACTAAAATATATTTCAATGCAGGGAGGCTATACTGAACTTATGATGGAACAGATCAGGAACTCTCAGGAAGATAATCAGACTGACTGGAATACGTAGGTAAAATTTATAGTACCAGCACACAAAAATTATAATTCAGACATATGTAAATTACACACATATGTGCAATGTAATTTCAGCATAACAGTACTTTAATTTCAATGCTTCATTATAAACTGTGCAGCAACATGAAGAGATGCAAGGATCATTAACAAAGATGATACTTGGAAATGACAGGAATGAGGTAAAACTATATTATATATGATTGCCAAACTAGTTGTGTTATATTATAAATGGTAACCATTCTCATTATCAAACAAATAAAACAAAATATGAGACTTGAAGATCTAGATAGAATCTTTGGACCACAAACTGACTGGTCAATATCAGAGTCAAGGCTGTCATATGAGGTACATACAGATAGCTGAGCCAATTTATTTACATTTATAAGCAATACAAATATGCACTGACATCAAAGTAAAACTTATCTTTGCAAAAACAAGATGGAGAAATGACAATCGTCGCTGATGATGATGGAGCAACGACAAGCATAACTGATGATGATAGATCTGAAATTCAACAATACCATTGGCAAACTGATGTATTCAGTAACATGGACATTGATGAGGTACATAAAAAATGATCTCTTCAACTATTTCAGTCCACACTGAAAAAATTTGTATTATAAATCACATTACTCAAAAACTGAGACTGCTGCTAATATATTTACAGGTGCATCATGAAAATCAAGATGACCAACCAACAATGGGAGAACATGACTTGAGGATTATAGCAGTAGAACCAACAAGTTTAGATATTACATCAACAGTAACAAATGATAATGAACATGTAAATGGTAGCTAGGAACTGACGGAGGAAGAGATTGAAGAATTCATAAAAAATGAGCAGGTTACAACATCTGAAGGCAATAATGCACCAATCAGCAGCAAGTACACCCCACAGCTATCGATGGAATTTAAGAGTAGGGATGATGCTCACCATTTCTTCAACTTCTATGCGTTCCTAGCCGAATTTCAAGTTGCTATAACACATACGACAAGAACTCAAAGTAAGAAGAGAAATAATGAGGTAGTCAAAGTGACAATGAGATGCACTCGTCAAGGAAAAGAAAAGGAACCAAAGTGTTTAGAGCAAGAAGAAGCTGAAGTAGACAAGGATGTTGGAAAGAAACCGGTAAGGAGAAGGAAAACAAATGTTCAGCAGAAGTCAGATTGTCCTTGTGTTATGATGGTGAAAGAAGAAGGAGGTGTATGGAAGGTTAAAACTCTTGATTTGGAGCATAATCATGAGCTATGCCCTGGAGATAGGGATCAGCTATTTTCTGGTCACAAGTATATGATAGAAATGGAAACAGGATTTATCAAGACTCTAAACGATAACAAGATCCCGACTAGAAAGATGGTTTGAGGTGTGGCAAAAAAGTAACTAGATTCAGGAGGTTCATAGGTTCAGGAGATATATAGTAAACACTGACCTAACAGAAGACGAAGAAGAATTTACCTGCATATGTGTAAAATTCAGCAAAGATGGGATACTCTGCTCTCATATCCTGAAAATAGTCATTGAAAAGGAAATCAGCACAATTCCAGACAAATACTTCTTAGACATGTGGAGAAAAAAGGATATGAAGGTACATATTAAAAGACAAGAAGAAGAAACAGTTGCAACAAGCTCATTGTTGAGATTCAACATATTATCCAGGAGATCAACAATACTGAATTCAAAAGGATCAAAAAATAAGAAAGCCGTGGAATACCTTATGGCAGAATTCGACAAGATGGAAATCAATTTAGATAGAATTCTATCTGCTCAGCAAATAGGTGAAGCACAAAATGACCAGCAAGGAAATGAAGGAGAAACTATAACGGCACAAGCTGGAGATCCACAGACTGAAATAGATGATACAGAAAGAATTTAGGGAAAGGGAAGGCCATCTAAACCTGTCAGAATGAAGACACATGTAGAAGAAATAAAGAAGAAACTGGTGGCAGTAGGAAAAAAGAAAAAGAAGAAAACAAATGACACAGATAGTGCATGCATAAAATTTTAGGACATACAAATAGAATTTAAGTACATACAAATAGAATTTGAATCCAAATGCAAAAATTCTTATTTATGTGAACTAATAATGTTTTGTAGGCTCCCCAGTGAAGCCAAAAAGAAAGAAGAGGAAGGAAACATCAAACGGTAGCACTGATCCCGAAGCCACAACACACTGAGGACACGGTGATCAAAGACATGCAGCAATTCATGATGATCAGTAGATAGAAGCAAAATTTAAGTAGCCAATATATTTATGTAATTTAAGTAATGAGTAGGATGTTACAAAAATTAAATTAAATTATGCCTAGATCTAACATTACATATGCTAAGAACTACAATTGCAGTGCCTAATATCTGCAATTTACATTATCGGTGATTGCAATTGTGTAACCGAATTTTATGTCTTGTTTTCATCAGCAGCAGGTAATAATAGTAACAGAGCAATTTCAACTTCTGTAGATAGCTAATACTACTAGTTTCCTCCCACTTACCTACCCCACCATACAGACTTATAGAATATAAAACATGCCAGCGATCTAGGACCAGGACAGTAGTGGCCTAATGTCACACCCGAAAAAATTTCATTTTCTAAAATAGCCAAATTGATTTATTTAAGCAATTTTTGTGAGCATTGAACCTAGGGAAGCAATGATTTTTATGGAATTAAAATCAATTATAAGGTTAGTAACCTGTTGAGGCATTCATGCTACTGCACATTGTTTTTGTAGTGATTAGCTTTGACTAAAATTTGAATTGGATTCAAATTTACCTTGAAAATGATATTTGAAAATTTTATTTATAAAAAGAAAAAGGAAATTTCTTTCCCTTCCCTCCCTTCTTCAGTTTCGGCCCGCTGGCCTATTTCCTCCGCCAGCCCAGCTCGGCCTCCCCCCTGGCGCACCGCACCAGCCTAGTTCCGCGCGGCCCAGCACTGCGCGCATAACCACTGCCGCGCGCCCTACGCCGCCCTCAGCCACTGCCAACCCGACCCCGCCCGTCATAGCCACCCCCAACCTCCCGCTCGCCCTGCGCTTGGTCCAACGGGTCAAGCCGCAACCGCTGCTCCACTTCACGTCGTGGGTGCGTCCTCCCGAGCGCCCGGCCTCTACAAAAGGGTGCCGAACCCCGCCGCGCGCAACCCCTGTTGTCTCTCCGCTCCCTCTCATGTCACCCGTGCCTAAGGAAACCGCCACGCCGAGGATTGCCGTGTTCCGCCGACCGTCTCACCGCGTGGACAGCCGTCATCGAGCCGCATTCATCCCTGATTGAAGTCGCGGTGAGCTTCGCCTTGTTCTCCTCTCTCTCCCTAGAGCCTTAGCTGCGTGCGCCGGTGTGCTCTCACCGCTGGCCATGGCGGCCATCGCCTCAGCCACGTCCTCCGGCCGCCTTCTCGGCCTAGACGAGTTCACGAGAACCCCCTCCATCTCCCGGTGCCCTCGGTTGGGAACACCATGGCCTGTAGGCCTTGTTTTCCCACACGCCGGTGAGCTCTCGCCGCCGTCAGTGGCTGAGCCACCGCGGTTGCTACTGTTCTGGCGCTGGCGTCACCTTCTCCCTCCCCAGATCTAATTCGTGCCGCCCGATCTTGATCCAACGGCTCTAAGAGGCCGATACCCCTTAGCGGGTAGATTTGCTAAAGAGCCCTCCTGGTTTCACCTAATTGAACCCGCCATCCCTAGCACAGTTTCCAGAGTATGCTTTCTCGATTTGACAACGTAAAGTGCACTGTTTTAGTCCAAAATACGTTTTCAGTATTTATAGAAATGCCACTAGATTTGTTTTGCTCATAAAAACTTTGTTTTAGCTCTGAATTAACCTGTTCAAATTGCGTTAGCTTCGTAATTTCATAATCTATGTGTTAGTACAACTGTTAATCAAGTTTGAAACTTTTAAATTTCATGATTAGGTTTAATTAAATAAAGTGCTATAGAAAACCCCATTTAATTCATAACTTTCGCGCTTTAGCTCTGATTTTCGTGAACTTCGCGTTGACGTGATCATAGCGAGACGTAGATTATTTTTGTAAACATTTTATCTTATTTTCTATACTATTGGTGTACTGTTGTAACAGTAGGATTGTTTGCTTTGCATGAATGCCTATGGAATGTTGTATGTTGCCGTGTTAGTCGCGTTCAGACGGTGAGGAGAACGTTGGAGATCAAGAGTTCTTCGACGACCAGCAGGATCAGTAGTAGTTTGTGAACCAAGGCAAGTATAGCATGGGCCTACCTTGATGTCCTATTCACTTTAATCATTTACTCATGTGCATGTGTCTAACTTTGATTACCATAAGGACATTCTAGTCATTTGATGACATGTTCCCTTGACTCCTATGGGTAAATTGCATATGGGTAGATTGCTAGTGCTCTAACTGAACATGATCTATACAATGGTTAATGGTTCTATGGAACTAAAAGTATAACATGATTTATAACAACTGATCCATAGGGCAAAGGTGCAAATGACTTTTGATCATGTTGCTCCCGGTCCTCCATAAGGACTTATCTATCGGCAAAACCTGGGAGTGATAGTGCAACCGTGAGAGTCATATGGCTCTGACTTTAGCTCAGTAATAGGACCTTTTCTAGCTAGTTAGAGGTTACCTTTATGGCGCAAAAGGGGCTTGCCACGTTAGGTATAGGGCTACCTCTTTTCCTATGTGTATAGCCACGATGGATATGTGCCATAGGAAAGGGGGGTTCCTACATCTGCCTGCCGAGGAAACTTAGCGGCCCTAACTTGTTAGAGAAACCTATGAAATGGCTTCATAGTGTACCCTACCTGCTCACCTTGGCAGTGACATGGGAGTAATTAACCCAGGCATATGGGAATTCACGACTCATGGTGAATGTACACCACCTCTGCAGAGGGTTACAAACTATTATAACAGCCGTGCTCACAGTCATGAGCGCCCTGGAAAACTCACAGAATAATTGGTTACTCATTGTGGTTCATTTATGATGGTATACGATGATAATCTGATGCGAATGATTCTGATATATGATTATGTGGGTATAAATGGGAGTTTAAGCATAACTTGATAATACTTGGTAATAAAATCTTGACTTACTAAAAGTGCTAACTGCAGTAAACCAGTGTCATCTTTTTGAGCTGCATAACCCCATGTTATCTTGTTAAGTACGGGAAGTACTTATGCTTGTTTATTTCTATATTTGGATAAAAATCTCGGATGGGTAACAAATGACAACGTGTATGAGGAGTTTCCTGAGGATTATTAGGCTTGTGGTCAACCAGTTGACCTTCCCTGTGATGGTGTTCCACGAGAGAGAGTTATCTTTTATTTTCCGCTGTGATGTGTAAGACTAAGTTATATTATTATCGTGATGTAAAATACACTGTGATGATACTCTTTTATAATTTGTCAGCTTGTGTGTGTGACTGATCCCTGGGCACACATGAGTTAGTGTATTCAATTTTATCCTTAAAATTGGGTGTGACAAATTGGTATCAGAGCCGTGTTGACTGTAGGACGCAAGCCTAGTTAGAAATGGTCGTTTTAGCATCTTGGCTCCTCTGGTTTCTTGCTTACTGTCTTATTCTTGTTATTTTATTAAAACATTTATGCTTTTCATACCTTAATCTATTATATAAAATTATTGATTCTAATTCTATCTCACTTTAAATCTATAGATGTCTCATAACCCGAAGACCGCCCGCCTTGGCACTGCTGGCTACCGTGCCTTGTTCACCCCACGTGCTCCATAGGTGGAGAAGGAGATTGTGATCATCTCTGACGATGAGGAGATGGCTACCTCGACACCTGCACCTGCTCCTACTCTAGCTGTCACACCGGTCTATCCTACTGTAGCTACCCCAGCGGAGTCATTAGCTACTTCACCTACACTAGTGCCATCCCCAGCTGTCCCTATGGTGGATAAGGAGAAGCAACACTGTTTCCTTAAGGGACTCTATGATTTACTACAACTTCAGCTGATGTCCAACACCTACCCTAACTTTTAGTCTTTGGTGAACTGCGCTATTGTGATTGATGATAAGCGTAGAGAGATGGAAGCCAAGAAGAGGAGGCTTCAAGGGCAAGCTTCTAGAAGTAACACCCGCCCGTGTGCCTATCCCCAGCAGGGTTTTCAGCAAAGAAATCAAGGACAATCTAACATGGGAAACCATGGTCAGTATCCTTAGCGTAACCAGTTCCAGCAACGCCCTAAGTACCAGTAATAGTATGGTAATCAGCATCCCCCGCAACAGACTGGCAATCTAGCAACACGCTAGGGACCATCCAACAATGCTCCTGTGAAGAGTGGTACACCCAATAACCCCAATGCATGCTACCGCTGTGGAGAAGTAGGTCACTATGCTCATCAGTGTCCAAAGAAGCAGAACCAGCAAGCTCCTCAGAACCAGACTGGTAATCAAAAGTTCAACGCCCGACCACCTCACACTACGAAGGTGAACTATGTGTCATCTGATGCTACTCAGGAGACGCCCGAGGTCATGTTGGGTACGTTCAGTGTCAACTCTATCTCTGCTATAGTACTTTTTGATTCCAGTGCTTCGCATTCTTTTATTTCCCAAGCTTTTGTTAGAATGCATAGCATACCTTTGTGTGCCATGAAAAACCCCATACTAGTAAATTCACCAGGAGGTAGTATGCCTGTTTCTTATTAGAGTCCCTCAACTAGCATTTCCTTTAGGGGGTAGACTTCAAAGTAAAACCTATTGTGTTGAGAACAGTGGGAATTGATCTTATTCTTGGAATAGATTGGATGAAACAACACTAGGCAGTTATTTAGTGTCAGGAAAAATCTGTGGTTGTGACATCACTCAATGGAGATAGAATCTATGTAGAAGTGGTAGTGCAAGCTCAGCCTATAGCCACTGTGAATCAGTTGAATGGTGATGCCAATGAACAGGATCGTGTTATGGTGGAGTTCCCGGATGTCTTCCCTGATGACTTGCCAGGTATGCCACCTGACTGAGACATTGAATTCATTATTGAATTATTACCTGGAACTGCACCAATAGCTAAATGTCCATATAGAATGGGGGTTAATGAATTAGAAGAGCTTAAGAAACAACTAAAAGAGTTGCAAGAAAAATGTTTCATATGCCCTAGTTCTTCCCCATGGGGTGCACCTGTGATCTTTGTGGATAAGAAGGATGGTAGTCAACGGATGTGTGTAGATTACTATTCACTTAATGAGGTTACAATCAAGAATAAATACCCTTTGCCTAGGATTGATGATTTGTTTGATCAGTTAAGAGGAGCCTATGTGTTCTCCAAGATTGATCTCCACTCAAGATACCATCAGCTTAAGATTCAAAACTCGGACATACCCAAGATAGCATTCACTACATGGTATGGCTTGTATGAGTATACCGTTATGTCTTTTGGATTGACCAATGCACCTACGTACTTTATGTATATGATGAATAAGTTGTTCATGGAGTTTCTGGATAAATTTGTGGTGGTATTCATAGATGACATACTAATATTCTCCAAGACTGAAGAAGAACATGCTGAACATATAAGGTTGGTCTTGCAAAAGCTTAGAGAACATAAGTTGTATGCCAAGCGGAGCAAGTGTGAGTTTTGGTTGAAGGAGGTCTCTTTTCTAGGTCATGTTGTCTCCAATGGTGGAATAGCAGTGGATCTAGGCAAAGTACAAGATATGTTGAATTGGAAACCACCAACCAATGTAAGTGAGATTCATAGCTTTTTGGGATTGGCTGGATATTATAGGAGGTTCATAGAAGGTTTTTCCAAGCTTGCTAATCCTATGACAACTCTGTTGGAAAAGAATGCTAAATATGTATGGTCGGATAAATGCCAGGCAAACTTTGATGAGCTAAAGAAGAGATTGACTACAGCTCCAGTATTGATTTTGCCCAACATAAGCAAGAACTTCTCTATATATTGTGATGCATCCCGTTTGGGCCTTGGATGTGTGCTTATGCAAGAAGGAAGAGTGGTGGCATATGCATCTAGACAATTGAGGAAGCATGAGTTGAATTACCCTACTCATGACCTGGAATTGGCAGCTATGGTACATGCTTTAAAAATCTAGAGACATTATCTAATTGGGCATAAGAGTGATATCTATACAGATCACAAAAGTTTGAAGTATATCTTTACCCAATCAGATCTGAATCTGAGACAACGTCGTTGGTTAGAATTGATCAAAAACTATGATTTGGAAGTGCATTATCATCCGAGAAAGGCAAATGTTGTAGCTGATGCACTTAGCAGGAAGAGCTATGCTAATGGACTTGGGATGACATTTATGTCAGCAGAGTTGTGTGCTGAAATGGAGTATCTCAACTTGAGTTTTGTCACTAATGTAATGGAATTGGTGATAGAGCCTACATTAGAGCAAGAGATACGCAAAGGTCAATTGGAGGATGAAAAACTAAAAGAGATAGCGGATAATGTAGTGCTTGGAAAGGCATCAGGATTCAGGATGGATGAGAATGGTACTCTTTGGTTCGGAAAAAGGATATGTGTACCTAAAGTGAAGGCTATCCATGATGCAATTCTGCAAGAGGCCCATGAGTCTGCTTATTCTATACATCCTGGAAGTATGAAGATGTATTTGGATCTCAAGGAGAAGTATTGGTGGTATAGTTTGAAGAGAGATGTGGCAGAGTATGTGGCTTTGTGTGACACTTGTCAAAGAGTGAAAGTTGAGCATCAAAGACCTACAGGGTTGTTACAACCAATGAAGATTACTGAATGGAAATGGGAAGAAGTTGGTATGGATTTTATCGTAGGTTTGCCCCACACTCAAAGAGGTTATGATTCAATATGGGTAATAGTGGATCGACTCACCAAGGTTGCTCACTTTTTACCAGTCAAGACTACCTATACGGGTGCAAGGTTAGCAGAGTTGTACATGGAAAGAATAGTGTGCTTACATGGTGTTCTCAAGAAAATTGTGTCGGATAGAGGCACTCAGTTTACATCGCAATTCTGGCATAAAGTACATAGATCTTTGGGGACAAAGTTGAATTTTAGTTCTGCTTACCACCCACAGACTGATGGACAGACTGAAAGGATCAACCAAATTTTAGAAGATATATTAAGAGCTTGTGCACTATAGTATGGTAATAGTTGGGATAAGAGTCTACCATATGCAGAGTTCTCATACAACAACAGTTACTAGAAGAGTCTCAAGATGGCACCTTTCGAGGCGCTGTATGGACGTAAATGTAGAACACATGTGGTCTGGAATCAGACTAGTGAAACTCAAGTGTTTGGACCCGATGTCCTTAGAGACGTAGAAGAACAAGTGAGAATGATTAGAGACAATTTGAGAGTGGCTTAGTCCCGATAGAAGAGTTACGCTGATACTCGCAGAAGAGAACTAACTTTCGAAGTTGGAGATTATGTGTACTTGAAGGTGTCACCAATGAGAAGTGTGAAAAGATTCAATGTGAAGGGAAAGTTGGCACCAAGCTATATAGGACCTTTTAAGATCCTAGAGAGACATGGAGAAGTAGCCTATCAATTGAAACTGCCTGAATGTTTGATAGGTGTGCATGATGTGTTCCATGTTTCTCAATTGAAAAAGTGTTTGAGGGTACCAGAAGAGCAGATTCCTTTGGAAGAGCTTACTGTTAAGTAAGATCTTACATATGAAGAGTATCCGATAAAGATCTTGGAAACTATAGAAAGAGTTACAAGAAGCCGAATTATAAAGATGTGCAAGGTGCAGTGGAATCGGTATATAGAGGATGAGGCTACTTGGGAAAGAGAAGAGGATCTGAGAAAGTCTTATCCCCAACTGTTTGAGTAAGCAATCATCTGAATCTCGAGGACGAGATTCATCTTAAGGGGGGTAGAATTGTCACACCCGAAAAAATTTCATTTTCTAAAATAGCCAAATTGATTTATTTAAGCAATTTTTGTGAGCATTGAACCTAGGGAAACAATAATTTTTATGGAATTAAAATCAATTATAAGGTTAGTAACCTGTTGAGGCATTCATGCTGCTACACATTGTTTTTGTAGTGATTAGCTTTGACTAAAATTTGAATTGGATTCAAATTTACCTTGAAAATGAGATTTGAAAATTTATTTTTTTAAAAAAAGGAAATTTCTTTCCCTTCCCTCCCTTCTTCAGTTTCGGCCCGCTGGCCTATTTCCTCCGCCAGCCCAGCTCGGCCTCCTCCCTGGCGCACCGCACCGGCCCAGCTCCGCGTGGCCCAGCACTGCTTGCCTAACCGCTGCCGCGCGCCCTACGCTGCCCTCAGCCAGTGCCAACCCGGCCCTGCCCGTCAGAGCCGCCCCAACCTCCCGCTCGCCCCGCACCTGGTCCAACGGGTCAAGCTGCAACCACCGCTCCATTTCGCGTCGTGGGCGCGTCCTCCCGAGCGCCCGGCCTCTACAAAATGGTGCCGAACCCCACCGCGCGCAACCCCTGCTGTCTCTCTGCTCCCTCTCGCGTCGCCTGTGCCTGAGGAAACTGCCACGCCGAGGATTGCCGTGTTCCGCCGACCGTCTCACCACGTGGATAGCCGTCACCAAGCCACGTTTGTCCCCGATTGAAGTCGTGGTGAGCTTCGCCTTGTTCCCCTCTCTCTCCCCGTGCAATTTATTTCTCATTTTGAGGCTTCTAGAGCCTTAGCCGCGTGCGCCCGTGTGCTCTCGCCGCCAGCCATGGCGGCCATCGCCTTAGCCGCGTCCTCTGGCCACCTTCTCGACCTGGACGAGTTCGCGAGAACCCCCTCCATCTCCCGGTGCCCTTGGTTGGGAACACCGTGGCCCGTAGGCTTTGTTTTCCCACACGCCGATGAGCTCTCGCCGCTGTCAGTGGCTGAGCCACCGTGGCCGCTACTCTTCCAACACCGGCGTCACCTTCTCCCTCCCCAGATCTAATCCATGCCGCCCGATCTTGATCCAACGGCTCTAAGAGGCCAATACCCCTTAGCGGGTAGATTTGCTAAAGAGCCCTCCTGGTTTCACCTAATTGAACCCACCGTCCCTAGCGCAGTTTCCAGAGTACGCTTTCTTGATTTGACAACGTAAAGTGCACTGTTTTAGTCCAAAATACGTTTTCAGTATTTACAGAAATGCCACTAGATTTGTTTTGCTCATAAAAACTTCATTTTAGCTCCGAATTAACCCGTTCAAATTGCGTTAGCTTCGTAATTTCATAATCTACGTGTTAGTACAACTGTTAATCAAGTTTGAAACTTTTAAATTTCATGATTAGGTTTAATTAAATAAAGTGCTATAGAAAACCCCATTTAATTCATAACTTTCGCGTTGACGTGATCATAGCAAGACGTAGATTATTCTCATAAACATTTTATCTTGTTTTCTATACTATTGGTGTACTGTTCTAACTGTAGGATTATTTGCTTTGCATGAATGCCTGTGGAATGATGTATGTTATCGTGTTGGTCGTGTTCAGACGGTAAGGAGAACGTTGGAGATCAAGAGTTCTTCGACGACCAGTAGGATCAGCAGGAGTTTGTGAACCAAGGCAAGTATAGCATGGGCCTACCTTGATGTCCTATTCACTTTAATCATTTACTCATGTGCATGTGTCTAACTTTGATAACCATAAGGACATTCTAGTCTTTTGATGACATGTTCCCTTGACTCCTTTGGGTAAATTGCATATGGGTAGATTGCTAGTGCTCTAACTGAACATGATCTATACAATGGTTAATGGTGATATGGAACTAAAAGTATAACATGATTTATAACAACTGATCCATAGGGCGAAGGTGCAAATGATTTTTGATCATGTCGGCCCTCCATAGGGACTTATCTATCGGCAAAAGCTGGGACTGACAGTGCAACCGTGAGAGTCATATGGCTCTGACTTTAGCTCAGTAATAGGACCTTTTCTAGCTTATTAGAGGTTACCTTTATGGCGCAAAAGGGGCTTGCCATGTTAGATATAGGGTTGCCTCTGTTCGTATGTGTATAGCCGCGATGGATATGTGCCATAGGAAAGGGGGGTTCCTACATCTGCCTGCCGAGGAAACCTAGCGGCCCTAACTTGTTAGAGAAACCTATGAAATGGCTTCATAGTGTACCCTGCCCGCTCACCTTGGCAGTGACATGGGAGTAATTAACCCGGGTATATGGGAATTCACGACTCGCGGTGAATGTGCACCACCTCTGCAGAGGGTTACAAACTATTATAACAGCCATGCTCATAGTCACGAGCGGCCCGAAAAACTCACAGAATAATTGGTTACTCATTGTGGTTCATTTATGATGGTATACGATGATAATCTGATGCGAATGATTCTGATATCTGATTATGTGGGTATAAATGGGAGCTTAAGCATAACTTGATAATACTTGGTAATAAAATCTTGACTTACTAAAAGTGCTAACTGCAGTAAACCAGTGTCATCTTTTTGAGCTGCATAACCCCATGTTATCTTGTTAAGTATGGGAAGTACTTATGCTTGTTTATTTCTATATTTGGATAAAAATCCTGGATGGGTAACAGATGACAACGTGTATGAGAAGTTTCCTGAGGATTATTAGGCTTGTGGTCAACCAGTTGACCTTCCCTATGATGGTGTTCCATGAGAGAGAGTTATCTTTTATTTTCCGCTGTGATGTGTAAGACTAAGTTATGTTATTATCGTGATGTAAAATACACTGTGATGATATTCTTTTATAATTTGTCAGCTTGTGTGTGTGACTGATCCCTGGGCACACATAAGTTAGTGCATTTGAATATTTCAAGGTAGGAGGTTTGTGTTGACACAAATCACAAATAACATATTTAATGATGTGTTAGCACAAATCACAAGAGACAATTTTTTTCTATGGAAGGACAAGGATGAAAAAGAGGTGTGTGTTGACACAAATCACAATTAATAGATTTCAACATGTGTTATCACAAATCACAAGAGACAATTTTTTCTATGGAAGAACAAGGACAAAAAATAGATGTGTTTTGGCACAAATCACAACTAACAACTCAACAACCACAGAAAGACAAGTGAAAGTATCCAAACAGCTATACCACCAGAAATCATGCACATGGTTGAGCTGCCAGCACCAGAAAGGAATGAGCACTAGCGAGCAATGCCACCAGAATGAGGTAATTGCCATCTATGAGACCCCTCGCAGCATGTATGGCAAGATCTGGCAAGTTTCCACCTGCAGAGATTCCAACCATGCTCAGTCATCTTAGAAAAACTGGATGCACCTCCTTCCAACATTAGCTTGGAAAAATATAGTAACAAGTAAATGGAAAAAATTACATTTCAACTAGGTTTTGGATGAATCACATCTTAGATGGCTTTCAAGAGATAACTCTGTTTCAGCCAAATCAGTTGTGCCAACAAATGTGATGACAGCCAAAACAATCAAGTGCCTACAAAAGGTCAATTTAGATTCACTTCACTAAAAATACAGATAAAGATTGGAAGTCCAAACATAAAATGTAGAGTGCTAAACTCAAATGAACCATAAATGATCAACAACTAAAAATCAATGAAACCCCAAAAGAACAAAACAAACAATTGCATAGGATCAACAAAGCTGATAACTAAATATCACCACCTACAAAAAATAGCATAGGCACTCCTAGGACTTTGTTGAAGAAAAAATAAAAGCATAGTTTTTCCTCTACTCATCGGACCAAGCACCAAGAAAACAACAGCAAAATCAAAAAGATGCCATGAGCAGTCATACACCATGAGGGAAAAATAGTAGGAAAAAACTAGCAAAACATGAACACAAAAAGGCTAAAACAAACATCTAATATCAAACATGCTACAAACTTGAGAAAAATTATCTACTCTTACACATTCAGAATTAAATGACATTAGATTATTAGAATAACAATTTTCTCAAATCAACCTTGGGAAAATATCAAAAATGACAAAACTCTAAAAATAGTGATACCTGCAATCCCTACATATCAAAAGGCACTCAGATGGAATGCCATACAAACAAACAAAAGTGAAGTCATGCAACACACACATCCAATGCCTCAACGACAGCAACAGAGCAGTCCACACACTGAAGATGTTAGCAACAACACACACTAAAGAAAAACACAACTCATATAACCTACAGGGAATGACCAAAATCCTCACACTTGCAAGCAATCATCACATATAAAACGCAAAATAAATAGACCATCACAGCTATGAAAATTACAACTAAAAAAAGTCAACTCCACCTTCTAATGCTCCCTCACAAAATCAAGTAATCACCACATAAATAAAAGAACCAAGCAATATACGTCAAAACATCAATAGACATCCCAGATACAACCTAAAGAACATACCTGGACATAAATCTGTACACCAATTGGCCTTGAGTATCTCAACCAGCAACCACCCAGCAGCAGCAACAACTTTCAACTACTGCATCAGCAGCAAAAAGCAACTTCAAAAAAAGAATAGGTGCAACATACATAGCCAAAGTTCTCGCCTTGATTGCCTAATCAAAACAATTTTAAGAAAGAATAGGATACCTCTTCGTCCTTGCTGATAGGTGTAAGAGAAATTATCACTGCATGGCCATCCTTGTCCTGTAGTGGTATTCCAACAGCTCAGATCTGCCTTGCTGATGGCAAAATGACATGACAAATGAATTGGTCCACTTAGACAAAAATGCACGCACTCACCTCATCTCTCTTAAATGCTTTAGTATTTGGACAACATGAGTGGTTCATGCAGCTCTACAAAAAGGAAAAGAGCGTCATTCCTGCCCACGAGAAATCACCAGGGACAATAACTTATACTGATAAGCAAACATAGGCAAAAAAATAATGTCAAAGAAACTTATAGACGTTGAGCAAGTCTGTGGACTACTGAAAAGGATACAAGGTGCACACACAGGATCAAATATTGCATCCTTGAGAAGCTGCAGTGACTACAAAGCATAGAGCTTAACTAGACCTTGGTCATAAAACATAGAAAATATATAAGATTCTATGATGCCATTGTTCCTGAACTCCAGTCTCAATCTACTTGTGAGTCACCTTATGTGGATTCAGTTCAATCAGTAATAATGCTCCCTTTAGCATGCCCAGGCCAAGGAATAATAAAATTATCTAATCATGAACTACAACAACAATCAGTGATTCACTAAAAGCACCTAGGGATTGGCGAACAACTGGACACCCATGAGAGGTGAGAAAGTCACTACAATAATGAAAACACATAGATTAAGTCATACAAAAGACCAGCTACACAATAAATTGCCCAAAATCATGATAACCATCCTCAGAGTTTGAGAATGCAAATGAAAGTCAACTAATAAATGACAAATTCTACTTGAAGCAGAGCGACTTATAGATTGTTTATTCCACCACAACGAATAGGAAAACATCTTGGGTGGTTCAACTAGAGCTCTTAATTATAGCATGGCTCACATGGACATGGAAGAGAACTAAAAAAACCCACACCCAAACCCACATATAAAGAAAAAGATACACACACACAGGGAGAGAGAGAGTTGATAGAGAGAGTGCAGCTACCAAACATAGCAAACTCAAAAGGCAAAATGCAACTAAACTAAATAAACAATCACACCTTAAAATCACACTCACACTAACAGAGAGAGAGAACAAATACTCCTACTCCTATAGTCACAGACAGACAGGAGAACAAATAATCTCAAGGGCCTCAGGAGGCATGGTAGCAGAGAAAAGAGACTCCAACCTGAAACTTGGCTAGGGAAAGCGGGAAGATATCATACATCTACATTTCACCAAAGCATACAATCAATAAGATGAAGGCACAAACACATAAACACACAAACAAAAAGAAAGATCATCCCCCAAAACAGATGCAACCACGCACACAGATGCACTCACACTCTCACCAAAGCTAGCTCCCACCCCCACACACACAAAGACACACACAAAAACCTACCAAAAACATAAATAAAGCACATCTATAACTGAGCAACTCAAATATAAAACATAGCCAATAAACAATAACAACCACACCCATAGCCACAAACACACACACACATAGACACACAAATAGAGGGACAGAGAGAAAGATGGGAACACACACAAAGACACACACAGAGATAGAGGGAGAGAGACACACACAAAAACCCGCACACAAAGACAAAGACAAACAAAAACACCTGTCAAAGACACTGCACCCACAACAACAGACAATGCCCTCTAGAATTGTTCCTGTGAGATTGTTCCCCCTTACATCACTGTATATTTGGAAGGCAACCAATGTCAATAAGATCAAGCTATAGCTTATGCATCAGGACATGCAATGGAGTAGAGCTGTAAACTTACATGTACCATAGACCAGTCAGTTGGCACATATCAGGTGACAAAGTTTTGGTCAGTGAGTTACCCCTCAAGCCTCTAAGGATCAAGATAATAGAAATGTTATCACCTGGAAACATCTTCTACAGTGGGCAAAACCTCAAGATTGTTGTTGGCAAGATTCCTAGAGAAATGTAGAACTTATTAGAAATTGCACAAACCAAAATAGACACTAATTTGCATACTTCCATACAGGATAGGTGTCAAACCCAATCTCTCCTCTAGTCAATGAGTAGCGCTCTGGGACAGTGCCGAGCATGGCGGTGTGTGTTGACACAAATCACAATTAATAGATTTCAAGATGTGTTAGCACAAATCACAAGAGAAAATTTTTTCTATGGAAGGGCAAGGACAAAAAAGAGGTGTGTGTTGGCACAAATCACAACTAACAAAGCAATGCACTAGTAGTGATATAAAAGCAGTGAACATAGAAGTTACTTTAATAGTAGTGATATAAGGAACAAATGGCAAAGAGGGTAGTTTCTGGCAGTAAAGGCAACAACAAGGAAGCACCTTGGCTCTGACATAATTTGGAGTGTTGGGTCCTGATGGGCCTCCAGTCGATTATTGTCGATCAAATATGGTCGACAATCTACCTAGGGGTATGCCCAAGGTAGTAGATTATCGGTAGACAGATGCGCAAGCTACAAACAAGATGGTGACGCAAGACAAACATGAGGTTTTATCCAGGTTCGGCCGCCGTGAAGGCGTAATACCTACGTCCTGCGTCTGATTTTATTGCTGTATGTCAATGAGAGATATTTTTTAGAGGGGTCCCCTGCCCGCCTTATATAGTCCGAAGGGTAGGGTTACAGATCTAGAAACTAATCCTAACCAGCTATAATTGCCATAGGTGGCCGGATAAGGATTCCTATTTTAACCGACCAGGATCTTGCTTGATCTCCAAATCTGCCTTGATTCCTTGCGCGGGACTCCGAACAGATTGGCTGGGCTACGCATCGTCTTCTAGTGGGCCAGACCCCCTGGTCTAGGCCAGCCCAAGCCTAGCCGTAAGGGTATAGGGGTTAATACCCCCACAGCTAGTCCTCGAGCACCATGTATTATGCTGTGACACGCCATTCGATCTCCTTCAGCTAATGTGATCCGTCTTCATGTCATCTCCATCTGGTTGAAATATTAACCAAGCGAATGTGCTAGTATTCTGGTCAGAACAGAGAGCAGTAGACCATAATTATAGCCGAAGATTCTGGTTGTCCAAAGAATGCATGGTGCTATAAAGAAAAAAGAAAAATATTTCTTTCCTGATCAAGTGTGCCCACTTGTATTTCTGAAAAGAAATGTAAGTGACCCTTGTACAATAGTAGTTATGGCCAACAGTCAGAGCGTAGGGGTCGATAAAATAAGCACATTCACCGCAAGGTGAAGTGTGCCCACTTAGTCCCTGAGCCTGGTAGTAGGTGACGTAGGCACGTGGTGCCAGGGTCTAAAAAGAATTCCCACTGAAGTTGAGAATCCAATCGTCGTACAAGCAATACGAGATGCACCGGCAGGTGCATCGTACCGATGTAGTCCCCGAGCTTGCTGAAAGGCGAAGGCATCAGCCTTGTAGCAAGGTCTAAAGAAATGCTTCTCAACTGTATGTGAGTACAAATCACATGTAGCCGAGGAGAGCGATCTCCGAGCAATGTTCGGAGAGTGGTTGGGGCAGTCCCCGAGCATGAGAGTGGTTAGAAGAGTCCCCGAGCATGATGGTGGTCTGGACAGTCCTCGAGCATTAGAGTGGTCAAAACAGTCCCCAAGCACGATGGTGGTCTAGATAGTCCCCGAGCATGAGAGTGGTCGGAATAGTCCCTGAGCACGATGGTGGTCTGGACAGTCCTCGAGCATGAGAAGTGTGGCGAAAAACCATATGCCACTTGTACTATTATTTTTTGTATTTATTTATTTACTTGCTCTGTCAAGTCCAATCTGATACGTCTGGTCAAAGAAGTAGACAGGTATAGCACGTCATACTGCCTTTTTGTCTTTTCAAGCAAATAGTTGCGTGGCACCTGTAAGTAGGTGCGTCAGCGTGGGCCCTCCCACACTGGCAACGAAGAGGCACATATATTGGCATAGATCTTGAGGCTGTGAAAACAACCGTCTGCGGCGCGTGCGCATGTCTCCCAAGAATCTTGGGCAGACAAAATGACATAACTCTTGGGTTAAATATAGTATAAGATAGGTAAGTTACTTTTTACTGAACCCCATTGCCATTCGTAGCCGTAGCCATCTTCTTCCTCTCGCCAACCCTAATACATTCGAAATTACCACCAATCAATCCTTCGCCATTTCCTCGTTCATCAGCAAGGCAAGAGTCATGGTGAAAAGCGATGCGTAGAAGAAAGCAGGAGTCATGGTGAAGGAGTGGTGAAAATCAAGAAGCAACGAGCAGACCATTGAAGACCTCATCACCATGGGGGTACTCCACAACAAGGAGCTCATAGGATGGCATGCGTCGGTGGGCAAGGGGTACCCCGATCCACAACCAGGTGAGATCATGGTGTTCGAAGACTTCTTTAAGCAGGGATTTGGGGTTCCAGTACATCCTTTTCTTCAGGGGCTCTGTCTTTACTATGAGATTGGGATTTGCAATCTGCATCCCAACTCGATCCTCCTTGTCGCCACTTTCATACATCTTTGTGAAGCATATGGCGGCTTCTAGCCCCATTTCAATTTTTTCTGCCATCTTTTCTGTCTGCGGAAGAAAGGAAGCGGTGGTTCGAAGATAGCCGGGGGTGTGTACCTCAACCTCCGTGATGGCATGAAAGCCCAGTACCTGCACTGCCCATGGAACACGTCGCTAGATAACTGGTACAAGAAATGGTTCTACATCTATGAAGAGCCGAACACGATGACACTATGCGATGTGGGGTACATTCCAGAGAAGAGGACAAGCTGGTCAGAGAAGCCCGAGCACCTAGAATAGATTCTAGAAATATTTGGAATGATCCCGTGGAAGAAACTGGATGGTCCAAGCATGGTCGAGAACTTCATCAGCCGATGGATCTAGCCCTACTAGAGGAGAGTACATCCTGGCTATGAATATTAAGGTAGCGCGGACCCGACGAGGACGAGGCAGGAGGCGCTTGACAAAATCGAAGTCAAAGCCAGAATTGGAGAGCTATTGAACTTAGCTAATCCAAATTATGCCAGATGGAACAACATCGAGCACGCTTTCAAGCTTGCCCAACCTCCTCCAAAGGTAACTCATCTTGCCCTGTACCCATAGTTTTATATTGTGGTCGGATAAGTGGAAACTTACTGTGTTCACCCATTTTTGTTACCCAGGTTAATGATCAGGATAGAGCGATAGTGTTTGTGTCACCACCCCCTAGAGTGGAGTGGCCACAAGGAGCTGGTCCCACCACCTAGACCAACGTCAAGATCCAAGACAGTGACGTCGACTGGGCAGTGCTCGGAGCTAGAGAGGAGGCAGTGGCCCTAGCCACTGGTAAGCGGCTGGCTGCCCCCAAACAGCCAAAGAAGAGATTAGCAACCACCCTACTCACCAGGGGGCGCTAAGTATCAATTAGCCCGAGGAGGGCCCAAAGGAGAAATCGGCCAGCAAGCGTCGACAGGCAATTTTTGCCTGGTCGGTCAATGATGCAGAGGAGGGAGAGGATGCAGACACCTTTTAACTTGTCCCTTGAAAGAGGAGAAAACAACTGGAGTCGATGGAGCAGGGTGTCTCCTCCGCGCCTATGGGACCCACATTGCCGATGGCGATGAAGGATGCAGCTGGGTTGACCTCGGGAGTACCTGGGCAAGGAACGCGACCGGCGATGGGAGAGACAACCCGACCGAGCACACCACCGACCACTGCATCGCAAAGGACAAGCGGCGGAGGTGTCTAGCATCAAGGCCTAGTGACAGTGCTAGATGTAGAGGGAGACCAGGAGTCACCCGCATAGCACGTGGAGCAAGTGCGGCCAAAGAGACACGCCTTCGCCACATCATTCCACGCTTCTAACATGTAAGTATTTGTAACCTTATTATAAGTTAGCAATATGCATTGAATATGGTTGCCTTCTAAACTTTTCTCGGATGTAGTAGTTTGGCATCCACATAAAGTCCAGACCAGCTAGTCAGAAGTTTCATGGCTCCACCAATAAGTTTAGAATAGACTACCCAGCAGCCGGTCACCAAGGAAGTCATAGCAGAAGATCCGTCGGGGCCTCAGCAAGAGAGCAGTCAGACAACAGCCCCTGAGCAGGTGGTCGAGGGACCAACTAAGCCGGGCATGAGTGCTCCGAGTGCCAAACCTGCTGAGGGCAACACTTCAGCATCGAGGGTGATGGAGCAGACCGAGGAGCAACAACCAAGAGTGAGAGCATAGCCCACATTCACCGACGCTGAAGCTCGTGGGAAGGCTTTGGTGATCGCAGAAGCTGCTGACGCTGGACCAGCACCGAGACCCGAAGAAGAGCCCAAAGAGGATGAAGTGGAGGAGGTCCTAGGCCATCCGCAGGACAAGCGACAACATGTGTATGTGTCACGTTGGTGGAACAACCAATGGGTTGTCCATGAGGAAATCCCGAAGGTCGAAGAAACCAAGAAAGTTGAACGGGCGGCGAAATGGCTGGTGACGGAAGTATAGGTAAGCTTCGCTTCACCCCCTGATCTCGCTGTCTAGTCATAGCTGTCTTACTTAGCTATCTGCACATAGGACTTAATGAAGACCACAAGGTACCACAAGAAATGCTTCAACCAGTTTGAGGGGATCGCTGCAAGAAACAAGGAGCTGACGGCGGAGGTGGAACGCTTGCGCCAACAACTTGAAGCCGCCAACCATGAAAAGACGGTGCAAGAGTCCTAGAACCAGAACCTAGTCATCCAGCTCAGTAATAAAGAGCGGGAAAGAACAAGTAAGTAGCCACTTTATCACAAGGACTACTGACAAGTGCTGTTGCGCTATTGGTAGTAATAGTTGTAGTGCAGGCTTAGAAGCCAAAGTGGTCCGTCTCCGAGAGGAGAACAGTCGTGTGGTCGTGGAGTGTGATCGCTTGAAAGAGGACAACAGAAAACTGGTGCAAGACCAGTCGAAGCTCTAGGACCACACGACCAAAATGACAGAGGAGCTAAAAGGTAAGTTCTCCAAACCCCTTTGCCCATTTTTGTTGCCTGCCATAGTTTGGCATAATATAACGTCTTAACAGCATGTACGGTTTGCAGTTATAAAAATCAATGCGAAGAAGCATCTGGAGGCCGTGATAAAAGACCACGACGGCTGGAAGGCGCAGTGCCAAGAGATCACCAATGATCATGACACCTGGAAAAACCAGTGCCAGGAGGTGGCAACGGGCTTTTGCCAGTCCTTAACCTCATCAATCCGACGCTAGCAGAGGACGTGCCAAGGATGCCACAGCTGGGATTGATCCAGAGAGGCCGAAAGGCATGGGGATGGTTCTAGGAGTTCATGAAGGAGGCGGGTGAGTACACAGGCGCACATGTGCTAAGCATGGTACGTGCTCACTACCCCTTGATCGATCTCAAGCACCTGGAGGCTGGATACCTAAAGGAGGTAGATCTAGACAAGGCTGAGGAGCTACGGATGACCCAGCTGGACTTGTCGGCGAAAATAATTAGCGATATTAACCTATGTGGAGGCGCGACACCACCTGTATAGGGAATGCCATCAACAAGTCAGCTAGAATCACTGTCATTTTTAAGCCAACCGGCGAAGCCTGCGGTCTCGATCAGCCAGGCATCGACGGGGCCATCTTCTTTAGCTCGATCAACGCCAGAGTCTCCAAGACCCTTGCATGATGTTAGGCCTAGCGAGCAGCAGGTGCCACATGCCCTGACCGGCCTATAGTATAGGCTATAGCTGTGGAAGAAGATGTACTTGTGTTATTGTAAACTTGGACCTTTTCAGGCAAGCTTGTAATAACGTAACTGTAAATCAGCATAAGCTTGTTTGTTTTGTACAAGACTTATTTAAGCTTGGATATCATGTTGGTGTAACTAAGTGAGAATATGTTAGCATTCTGTTTAGTTGTACCAGTTTAGTCGACATGTCATCTTGAAAAGTTTATATGGCCCTGGTTTGTCTTGTGGTCGGAGTGTGAGGTGCGTAGCTTGTGCACACGTAGACACACACAATTCAAACCAGAGAGGACCTGCCGATCACCCATAGCGTAGAGAGCAGATCCCGTGCACGCGTTGGGAGGAACTGGAGACAGGGCCTGCTCCAAAAACCCAAGAAGGAATGGTGGTCGGTTTTAACTAGTTGAGTTAGAATAACAAAAGACTTCGAAGTGACACATTAGAGTGGTCGGAGAAATCATAATAGCTTTATTGAATTAAATCAAAAGTACAAGAGGGGTACATATCTTAGTAGTTAAGCATAGAAACGCCTAAGCTTGTCGATGTGCCATGAATTGGGTACGTCTGTACCGTCCAGGTGAGCTAACCTGTAAGATGTTGGTCGTGTAACCTCCTTAATCATGAAGGGCCCTTCCCATGGGGTTGTGCGTTTGTGGACACTAGCCTGACTCGTCTTCCACTTCAGGACTAGGTCCCCAACCACGAAGAACCGCTCCTTGACGTTCTTGTTGTAGTACCTATGCAAAACAACAAGGTATTTGGCTGTACGTATGCAAGAATCAAGCCGCTTCTCTTCTGCACTATTCACTTCTAGCTCCTGTACTTCATTGGCCTTGTCTTCGTTGAAGTTCTCTACCCGTGCTGATCTGAAGGCTATATCTGCTGAGAGCACTACCTCAGTGCCATAAACCATAAAGTATGGTGATACGCCGGTATTGCGACTATGGGGGTATTAACCCCTATACCCTTATGGCTGGGCTTAGGCCAGCCCGGACCATGGGGTCTGGCCCACTAGAAGATGATGCGTGGTCCGGCTAATCCCCATGGCGCGGAACTCTGAACAGATTGGCTGGACCACGTGTCGTCTTCTAGTGGGCTAGACCCCATGGTCCAGGCTAGCCTAAGCCTAGCCATAAGGGTATAGGGGCCCTGAGAGGCAGGTGTGCTTAAGTCTGTCCACTCGACGATGAAATCGACAAGTGCCTCAGACTTGATTGTAGTATGGCTTGCAAATTCCAAGGAGAAAGGGCATAGCTCCATTGCCCATTTGATGATGTGCCCGTTCGCATCCTTGTTGCGAATGATGTCTCCCAGAGGGTACCTGGTCATGACCACCACACGATATCCATCGAAGTAATGTTTCAACTTTTGGGATGTTATCGGTATGGCGTAGATCAGTTTCTGAATCTATGGGTACCTGGTCTTGGATTCATTGAGTACCTCACTGATGAAATAGATTGGTCATTGTATGTTGTAGACGTGGCCTGGCTCATCGCGCTTGACCACCATGGCAGTGGAGACCACTCGATTAGTTGCCGCAATGTAAGGCAGGAGGGTTTTGTCTTCTCTAGGAGCAGTGAGGACCGGAGGTGATGTAAGGAATTATTTCAACTATGTGAAGGCAGCGTCTACTTCCTCCGACCACTCAAACTTCTTGGATGCTTTGAGCAGCTTGAAAATGGTAGTCCTTTTTCGCCTAATCTTGATATGAAATGACTTAGGGAAGCCATACATCCGGTAAGCTTCAGAACATCCTTCACCTTTTTGGAGGGCTTCATATCCAAGACAGCTTTTACCTTCTCTGGGTTAGGGCGTATGCCATCATGGCTGACGACGTTGCCGAGCAATATACCAGATGGGACACCAAAGATACACTTCTTTGGGTTTAATTTCCATTGGAATGTGTTAAGAGCTACAAAGGTACGTTCAAGGTTGTCAATGAGGGTGTATGCTTCCTTGGTTTTAACAACTACATCGTCAACATAAGCCTCGATGAGGTCATCTTTTATCTCGTCTTTGAGGTAGGCCTATATGGCACGTTGGTAGATAGCCCCGATGTTCTTGAGCCCGAATGACATGGTCGTGTAGCAGTAAGTGCTGAAGGGCGTGATGAAGGATGTCTTGATCTGGTCATCCTTTTTGAGAGCGATCTGGTGATAGCTAGAGTAGCAATCGAGAAAGGAAAGCAACTCGCAACTGGCAGTTGAATCTACGACCTTGTCTATGCGAGGTAAGCCAAAAGGGTCTTTAGGGCAGTGTTTGTTGAGATCAGTGTAATCAACGCACATTCTCCATTCATTATTCCTTTTGCGTACAAGAACCGGGTTGGCTAACCACTCTGGATAATATACTTCTTTGATAAATCTGGCTGCCAAAAGCTGTGCAACTTCTACCCTAATAGCCTCCTTTTTGTCATGAGCGAACCGTTGTAGCTTCTGCTTGATAGGTTTGGCCTTGCCGTCGACATTTAAGGAGTGCTCGATCAAGTTCGGAGGTACACCGGGCATGTCAGCGGGTTTCCATGCAAACACACTCATGTTGCTCCTCAAGAACCTGACGAGCACATCTTCCTATTTAGGATCTAGGTTGGCCCTAATAAGGGCCATTTTGCTGGGATCACCGTCGACCAGCTGGATCACTTTGTGCTCTTTGGACTTGATGTTCTTGCGTGGGTCCTCGAGCTCTGGGATCTCCAGGGGGTCAGCTGGGGTCTTCTTAGCATTGAGCGTGGTCTCAGCCATGCGAATAGAGAGGTCATGAGCCTCTGCTATTTTGAAGCTACCGTCCTCGCAGGTATATGCTGCGTATACGTTGCCCCTGAGAGTTAGAACCCCTTTCTCGATAGGCATCTTGAGTACCAAATACCTATAGTGAGGTATGGCCATGAATTTGGTGAGCGATGGTCGACCAAGGATAGCATGGTAGGTGCCGTCGAAGTCAGCGACCATGAAGTTGACGTAGTCGGTGCGGAATTGGTCCGGGGTACCAAATTGCATAGGTAGCGTGATCTGCCCGAGAGGTGTAGAGCTCTGTCTGGGGAGAACACCCCAGAATTGTGCCTCGTATGGCTTGAGATTAGCCTAGGTTATCTTTAGGGCTGGCAAACTGTTCTTGAACAGTATATCGATGGAACTACTGCCGTCAATCAGCACTCTGTCGAACTGAACCTTATTGATACACGGATCGAGAACTAGAGGAAAACGTCCGGGCTCAGGTATTGCAGCCCATTGGTCCTTTCTACTGAAGGAGATCTCATGGTGAGACCAAGGAGGGAGCTGCAGATCGGCGATGAGGTTGTCGGCGTTGGCCATGTTCAAGCAAGCGTGGGTGAGCAGCTTGCGTTCTCATTTGGTCTTGATGGACACTTTGCCTCCAATAATGGTGTGGACGTGATTGGTTGGCTTGACATACTTGTGATGGGGATCTGTGTCTTCATCGTTGTTGTCCTCGTTACGCTGCTCCCCTGCATCGTTAGGCTTGTCGGATGTATCTGGAGCCTGTTGGCGCGTGTAGATAGATTTGAGAACACGACAATTCTCCATGGTATGGTTTGACTTGGGATGGAGCTGGCAGGGTCCTTTCAATGCTTTGGCATAGTCTTCTTCATAGTTGCGATGTCCGCCAGCTTTTTTAATGGTGTTGACCTCGCCGTCGTCTTCCCAAGCACGCTTGCCCCTATAATCGTCACGGTGATTATGCTGCTGATTACGCTGGTCGCGGTGGTCGCGAGAATCATTGCGCTGGTTGCGGCGATCAAAATTGTCGTTCCAACCATGGTTGCCACGGTAGTCATCGTGGTGTGGGGGTGGTCGGAGCATGGAACGCTTGCTGCTTCTTCGATGATTATCTTTTTAGCATCATCGGCATCCGTATATTTTTTAGCAGTGACTAGGAGCGCTATGACTGATTCGGGTCTCTTGCAGAGGAGCTTGTCCCTTAGGGAATCGTGGAAGCAGAGACCAGTGATGAAAGCCTCGATTGCCTCATTATCAGAGATTGATGGGACCTTGATGCGCATCTCTGAGAAGCGTCGGACGTACTCGCGTAGTGGCTCATCTTTGCGATCTCGAATCCGCTGCAGATCATATTTATTGCCAGGTTGCTCGCAAGTAGCAATGAAGTTGTCGATAAATGCTTGCTTGAGCTCTTGCCAAGAATCAAAGTAGTTCACTAGCAAGCTGACCAGCCATTGGTGGCCTACATGGCCGACAGTGACTGGGAAGTAATTAGACATGACGTGCTCATTAGCCATGGCTAATCTGCACGTGGTTTCGTAGAGCATGACCCATAATTTGGGGTTCTCCTTGCCGTTGTACTTCTAAAGTTTTTCGAGCTTGAAGTTCTTGGGCCATATGACTTGGCAAAGGTGTGGAGTAAACTGCTTCAAACCCAGAGGACCATGGGTAGTATCATATTCCATACGGCGATAGCTTTTGTGGGATGCACGATCGTTGGCTCTTTGGTTAATGCGATCGCACAGATCACGTTCTTCGAGGGAATGGCAGAGATTGTTATTGCCATCATGGAAATCTCGATTGCCACCCTGGTTAACCCTGTGACTGCGGTTATCATGACGATTGTCATGGTTGTCTCGGTGGTTGTCATCCCGGTAGTCATGGCGGTTGTCATCCCGGTGGCGGTTGTTGTCCCGACCACCATCATGACCACCGTTTCTGCCTTGACGGTTGTCTGATAGGTCGTTGTTGTGCGAGCCACGTTGGTTGGGTGGCTGTGAGCGACTTGAGTACTGGTGGCTGTGGCTTGATTCGACTGAGACAGATGGAGCCTAGTCTTGATTTACAATCTCTACGGTCTAGGCCATAGCAGCTGTCAGGTAAGCTTGTATATCATCACGAACTGCCTAGGTTTCTGGGGTATTGGGTAGTCATTGCATTGTTGTCATAGCAACAGCTATGTTGGTGCTTGGAGTCCTGAAGACCTGCTTGTCCCCCACCCTGTCAAAGGCATTGTTAAGGTCACGTGGCTAGACCCTTATGCGTCGTGCCTCCTCTTCTACCTCGGCTTCGATTTGTCTATGATTAAACTGGTCAATATTGCATGCTTCACGTGCTAGTCTTTCTTGTTCTGTTTCACCAACTATCGGTGGTTCGTCATTACTGACAACATTGATCAAGTCTCCTCGCCTTGGTGGGAAGGGTGGGAATCATGGAAACCCTAGGGCATGGTCTGGGATATCCAGATCATATTCAATGCCTTCATTGTCATGATGCTGGAGCTCGGTGTGGATGGAGCCATTAGATGTGATGCCGGACGAGGATCTTGAGCCACCCTCTTGAACTGTGTGGACTGATCCTTCTTGACAATCCTCAATCTGGACCATGTTGATAAAGTTGCATAGGCTGTAGGGCTGGGCCTGGTAGTTCTCCATTGAGGCTTCATACTCGGAGAGTCAGAGACCCATCGCGGGAGCTGGCCGGCGATGAACGGATTGCTCTTTAGGAGTAGATGTGACCACGAGATCCGCATCGAGTCATGCAGGATGACTAGCCTGAGCTGGTCGGGTAGATCTGTTGTGGGTAGTGGTTACCTACTCATTAGGTTGATTTGAATCAAACTTACCAGAGCTAGGGTTTCAGCAAGTTTGGTGCCGACCCAATCGATGGAGTCAAGCAGGTCGGTGTTGTCGATCTGCCTCCCTTTGTAGCGAGGAAGCGGACGACAGGTTGTCGGCGTGGCTGAAGACGATGCTGGCATGGCCGGGGCTAGATCCACCGTGGTCAGAGCCGTAGCCAATGCAGGTGAAGCAGTGGTCAACGTAGATTGAATCCGCGCCTCCTCCGTGGTCATGGTGATGAAGTCGTCGGAGCCAGTGGTCCAGGTGATCTAGCCGATGGTGAATGTGAGGCCGTTTGGCGTAGCCATGGAACTAGGGATGATGACCATCTTGTTCGCCTGGAGAGCAGTACGCACACCCCCTACTTGGCGTGCCACTGTCGATGAAATATGGCCAGCAGTCTACCTAGGGGTATGCCCAAGGTAGTAGATTATCGGCAGACAGATGCGCAAGCTATAAACAAGATGGTGACGTAAGACAAACACGAGGTTTTATCCAGGTTCGGCCGCCGTGAAGGCGTAATACCTACGTCCTGCGTCTGATTGTATTGCTATATGTCAATGAGAGATGTTTTTAGAGGGGTCCCCTGCCTGCCTTATATAGTCTAGGGGGCAGGGTTACAGATCTAGAAACTAATCCTAACCAGCTACAATTGCCATAGGTGGCCGGATAAGGATTCCTATTCTAACTGACCAGGATCTTGCTTGATCTCCAAATCTGCTTTGATTCCTTACGCGGGACTCTGAACAGATTGGCCGGGCTGCGCGTCGTCTTCTAGTGGGCCAGACCCCCTGGTCTGGGCCGACCCAAGCCTAGCCGTAAGGGTATAGGGGTTAATACCCCCACAATTATGTCAATGATCTCTCAAAGATCTACAGAACAAGACAACAAACAACAGTTACCAACTGTAAGCACAATAGACATCCCAAGAGGGCAATCAAGTAGCACACAATAACAGAGAAAGCACACACTAACTGGATCAGAATGTCATCTTTAGAAGAACAAGAGGAACCTCCACAAACCTCACGCTTGTCCTTGTCTTTGCTATCAAAGGTTACTACACTGACACATAGTGGACAAAAAAAGACACACCAACACAGAAGGACATAAACTTAGAATAATGGTACAAAAAACAGTTAACATCAAGCATCCAAACAAACCATCCAACCAAATATTATCATCCACTTTAGTTTAGCCTCTTGACTGTAGATTAATATTTACAACCATTTGAGCACCAACTATTCTCATCAACGTAGCTACTTCTTTACAAAGTACCATGCACTCATAGCATGAACCTACACACTACATGACAGGAACCTAAACACAAGATCCAAACACAACACGCAATATTAGAAACAAAAATCAATTGAGTACATGATGGAACAATACACAAAGTGACATTGCAACTAGTACTACCTCAGCATCATATTTCATCACTTTAGATCGACCATCATCAGAACTATTGTATTCATTGAAAATCATGTTATTGACGTACTTGATACAAAGATGCCCAATATCAGCTTTAGAAAACTTGTCCATCAAATAGACATTTAGCTCCCAAAGCTCTAGATTCTTCATCGCAAAGATACCACTATCATTGCTAAAGCTGAAACAAGATATGAGAAAGACAAGACAGAATATTATAAGCACCAAACAAAATGATATGATCTAAAAAAATTAAAAAAGACTATACACTACCTACTTCTCAGTCTGCTAAGGTACATCTGCATAGATAACTTCATATCCATGGAACCCAAAGTCAATTTGAACAACTTCACTCCAGATTGTGGTCAAGTTTGGTATCTAAAAGCAGGTAGAGGAAATAATTAGAGTGCAGATATATATTTTTTCTTATTTGAACAAAATTTCACATTGCATTCAAACAAAATGATGTGAATCCATGTGCTGCTGCTAGTTACAAATTCATCACAGACAGCTTTATGAAAATGTGAGTCTACTCCAAAATGTAGAGTACACGAATCCAAGATTACAATCAATCTTTGAGTGATATACACAACAACCACATACCACCGATCATGGAAGAGAATTAGAAAATAAAGCTGACAAAATAACATAAAATGAAAAAGAAGGGATTATTATCACAACTGCAATGCACACAACATATGTGCTAAAGCTTAAAAAAAATTAAAAGAATGTGTTACTCACAAATTGGCTGTTTGCTAATGACCTTGCACGACCAGCACCCTTAAAGCATTTTACTGCATTATCATAGAGCTCCTTCTCCTTGCTATCATTAGGACCGTGATTTCCAATAAAATAGTCCTACAAAAATATATTGGTCAATATTATTTTATTTGATATAGTTACCACATGTAATTGAGAAAAAAAAGAGAAACAAATGACACTTACACCAACTTTAGAGAAGAAATAATGCTTGTAAGAATTCTTAGGGTGTTTCCTATGGAATAACAATCTGCACAAAGCATTCACTACAAAGTAATGAACCTTTCCTTGAGGCTTAAGAGAACTTGCAAGTGCACTTAATTTCACAACCACTTGCCCATAATCGATTATTGCAAGACTAAAACAAATGAAAACATTTCATAATTACTTGATTCAAGTGTACTCAAGAGTGGTGAAAACGGTAAGAACGTTGTAAACATTGAAAACTTACTTGGAATGTTTAGTTTCTGCCATCTTCAAAACAACCTCATATATGTCAGTTTCAAGTCTGGAGACTGTTATCTTCGAATGAGGCATCATATAAGGGCTCAACTTGTATTTTCTTGGGATCACTGTCCTCCTAGGATGATGAATAGCCAACTTTGCACTAGAAGAGTACCAAGGACCTTGGTTTGAAAAGGACTCAGAGTCATCTGATAAACCATTGCTTCCCATACTTTTTCTAGAAACAGAAGTCCCACCTCGATGGGATGGAAGAGGTGTAGGTGCCTGCAAAAATCAAGAAAAAAACATAAAGTTGTTCGAAAATCATAAACTAAAAATTGACATAATAGGGTTCAAACTATTTCATTCTATTCTCCAAATACCTAACAAACAAGCACACAAACAAACATGACTAAGAGGTATAAAGAAGGGGACAACAGAAATGCTTCTATTGCCTTTATTGTCAATATATACAGCACTAGTACCGCTAAGGTACACTAGAGCATGGATACTACTACAACTACTTGTACTAGCTATTACATGACTGAGAGCAGTCCCAACTACTAACAATTGTCCTTCCACTACCATGGCTGCACCGAAAGCAAAATCAACAGGTTATCTCACAAGACAATTGTTCCAAATTGATAAAACTAGAAATGCCATTTTACAATGTCAATGTGTACTCCAGAAGGGCTGATTGCAGCTAGAGGAACAGGAGCAATTGATTCTTCAGGAGTCTCAGTAAAAGGTAAAGACTCCATACGCACAAGGTCCTGATCAAGAAATACTACAATATTAGTTACAGAAAAGAGATAACAAGATATGTCACAATACAAAATTGATCCAATCTAATAAACAAGTTTATAGTTTCAACATTGTCATTTCTCTCGGTCTCAACAGTTTCATGATTGCTCATGCTATCGCTTGGACCAAATGGATTAGAACTCATCCGATCAATAAAAGTTCAATTTTCTAGTCCAGGGCTAAATCGGAAGTAGAAGCTGCTCTCAGATTGAACCTATCAAAAAGTAAAAATAAATTAGGTGCTATAGTACAGTGAATAAGACAAACATATTACAACCACGAATTTAAAAAAAGAACAAGTTACAAACATATTACCATAGAATTGACTTTTTCATGCATGTCATTGGATACAACACGTCGAATCCCATATATCACTCGATCAATAGGACAAGCTATACTAGCACCTGATAATGGACCAACAGGATGCCATAGTTTAGGGTCTTCAACATAATTTCCCAAATCATCCTCAGATTCAAACATTTTAAAAGATGGAATGCTAGGACTATTAAAGTAAGGAGCCTTATTCTTTATACAAGGTTTCTCAATAGCTGCTTTCCCTGGTTAATAAAAAAGAAAATGGTAAAGAAGATTGAAAATTATAGGTGACAACAAAGGATATTGCACATGTCAAATACCATAATTGCTTTATTTCAATTATGCAATTTACTGCTAATAAAAAGTGCAATCTAAAAAGTGCTAACCGTTAAGAAATTCAAAAGTGCAATTTACTGCTAAAGAGAATGCAAACTACAAAATAGGTACTAACCGTTAAGATCCGGAGCAAGAGCTGTATTTTCATCTAATTCAATTTCTTTTGAACTACAGGGGATACTTTTTGGATCTGAAACATGAGGAACACCACTTGAAGCAGCTTGGGCATTCTTCACTCCACAAAGACCGTGACCACTCAGATAACCAATAGGATTCTTTGGACTGGGCACTTCTCCTATTTGTCCTACACAGAGACCATGCTCAAACATGTGCCCAGTTCATATATCATAGATTTGTTAAGCATTTTTTTCATTAGCAGAACAAACCTAGGGCCTTCTCAACCATACTCATCGAGGGGGCAGCAACAGCTTCACTAGTTGCTTTGCCTTCCTGAACCATAGGAATCAAGGGGGGAGCAGCACCTCCACTAGTTGTTTTGCCTTCCTGAACAATGGAAAACAGATGTAACAAGTCCAGTCAGTAGGATATTTCCTTTACTTGATCACTGCCTTAGTACTGTCTAGCAGGATAAGACACAAGTGAAGACCAGAGCACACTATCACATGGATAAGCATTCAGCTTCTAGTGTCATCCATCAAAAATAAAAACAACATTGACAAACACATACTCACTTTTAGATGAAGCTTCTGACGTTTAATTGCACCTTTAGAAGTTTACACTAGGACTTCCTCAACAATTACAGGATTGTCCACCATACCTCCAATTCCAACATTATTAACATTTGTGCGACTGAGAGGGGATTTGCAAAGCCTTGAGAGAGTCTTCATCGAGTCATAGAGCCTACACTGTCGGGACTCAAAGATTGGGATGCTTTGCATTTTCTCTTGCTATTCCTTATACCTAAAGCTGCACCTAAAAATATACAAAAAAAATATATGAGCAAGAGATACAAAAGTTAACTGAATGCCGAACCAATGTTACAGAACACTTCATCTACCTAGAGCTGGTGAGTCATTGGAAGGAAGAATTTCAGTTGACTGGGATGATGCATTTTTTCCTCTTTCGATTTGTTGCACCTGATTCTGCACATGAAAAATATGCATAAACAGTATGAACAAGATATACAAAAGTTAATTCAATGCTAAAACAAATGAAAAGGAACACTTCATCTACCATGACCAGATGAGTTAGTCGAAGGAAGAATCTCAGTTGGCTGAGAAGCAGTACAATACTCAGTACCAAAAGCATTGTATAAGCCATCTGATTCCATTTTCTCAGTCATAGAAGCTTCTTCCATGGGTTGAACATCTTCCACAATGCCATCTATACCAGCAGCAGCATCAACTTCTTTCACAGCTATTTTACCTCTAACAACAGCCATTCTCGAAACCAAGACATCTTCCGAAACAATACCATCTGCTGGAGAAGGCAGTGGGGCTTCATCTTCAGCAGGCATAGCATCAACACCTCCATCATCAGCATTATCATGTGCTGGAGAAGCCACTCTGGCATTAGAATTCTAAGCCTCAGCAGGTGGGTCGGTGGCATGACAATAACGCTCATGCATGTACTTAAACATTTTGGCAACAAGTGTGGCGAGACTCCTATAGCCAAGGCTTGTCAAGTGGTTTTCGAAAAGCTCACACATAGCATCTTTGTCCTGTAATGTCAAGTTAATAGTACCATATGAATCATGTATTTTTTTAATATAGAAGAATACTCATAAACATACTGGACAAGGCACCTACCTCTATACGGATGAAAGCACAATGTTTATCTAGAGTATACCTAAAGGAATCACGAGCATCTACCGGTAGGTATGCTTCTACATGGCAAGTGTCCTTAATGGATTTCACCTACACAAAATGTATTTAAGTTAGCCAGTGATCTAAAAAACAACAAGAGATGTATGTGTCATGTAATACAACATGTAATACAACAAGAGAACTCAAAAACAATGAAATCATCACATAGTTTGGCGGTGATATAGCAGACAACACTTCCTAGGCGCTTTCCATACTTCTCACCAGACACACGATCATAAGAAGCATATTTGTTAATCATCGAGCCCTTCAATAGAGGATCCTTAGCAGATTTGGGGGGAGCTCATTACATTTTTCAAAGTTGACAAAATCAAGATAATAAGCCTATAAAAGATTTCAAAGACATCACTAAAATAGGGTACATATCCAAGACAAACAATAGAATACAGCGAAGAAAGGAGCAACAAAGAAACACTTACAACAATAAAGTATCTGCAGCCACCAATAGTGCTTCTATTCTTCTTTCTGTAGTTTGAAATCGAAGCAAACAACCAATCAAACACAAACTTGGACCAATCCCATTCTTTCACCTTAGATACATCAATCAAAGCACTAAGGTACTGTGGACTGGGAAGAGTACTAGAGTTTGCACATAGAAAAGTGGACAAAGCAAAAACCATAAAGTACCAAAACACATCATCATTTGACAAAGTGTCACCTAACAACTTCTCGCCAAAGGTCTTGATCAGGGCAGAGAAGCCTCAACGATTTCAGAAAGAAACTTGGTCTTTGTAGAGTCATTATGATTTTCCCTAATGTCTTCACCACCTATAGGAAGGCCTAAGAAAAGATGAACTGCCTCTGCAGAAAATGGGATCATTTTCCCTCCAACAACTATGTCACAACAATTCAAATCAACTTGATCTGCTATCCACTGCACAAAGCCTCTAGGTGTAGAACAACCATCATACTCCAGCAAGATACCAAAACCCTAATCTCGAAAAACTTCTTCTTACGCTCATCCTATTTCACAATTATCTCTCCAAAATACTTACTATTGAACCTACAGGATGCTCTCTCTGATGTACTTGTAGCAACACTTGATTTCCCTTTACCCCTACCTCTGACAGTTCTGTTAATCTGAAAACCGATGCAAAAAATAACATAAAAATTCTAGTTAAGCTACTGAATTCAGTAAACATGGTGACAAACAAAAAAGAAGATTAGTTAGGTACTAAATTTACCTTTCCAGAACGCGTCCGGACGCCAGACCGTCTTGATTTCCCTTTGTTCCTAACAAACTTAGCAAACTGTAAGAAAAAACCAAATAAATGGCTTGCATCACACTACAAAAGATAGGGTGTAAATATATTATCATTCTTCCAACTATTCTGGCTTAAAGAGAACAATAGTACATAGATAACTAAACGTCAAGGAATAGACAAAATATTAACATAAACTGATTTCCCTGGCCTAAGAGTTTTGTAACTAGTCTATATCAGACAACTGCGCTACAATTTAAATACAGGAATCTTCACCACACAAATTTCAGAACATACTCCAGATAAGGCTTCCTGCACATGCTTGAAAGTCTTCAGCATCTCAGCAGTATCAATATCATTATATGTGGGATTTCGATCCTAAAAAAGGCAACAGCATATATTAGATTATTATAATACACAAGTGCACAAACAAACCAAAATCAAGTGAACTTAGTACCTCGCTAACATTCATAGAATCAGAGTTGTTGTCTTCTTTAGAGTTCATAGCAAAGTCATCCTCACTCTCACCATTTCCAAAATTAGCATTAGAAAGAAACTCATCATCATCCATGGCTACATAACACAACAAAAAAAATTGGTTAATGACCTCTCTGCTAGCTACAACCAATAAAAGAAGCAAAACAACTAGCTCAAAAAGTAATTGGACGCTTATAGAACAAATAAAAAAAATAACTAAGAGCCTTTTTTGAAAAAATAACCTGAGACTCCAAACAACTCAATGACATGAATTTTAGGACAAAAAATGAACTAAGATCATTGGAATAACTAGAGCCAAATATATTATATATCATAGTTCAATATAATAATTACAAGCCAGCTGTAACACCCTCGGTGTTATGTTGTACTATTCTTGCTAAACATCGCATGAGCATCATAATTATGTGCATATGTGTACAACGCGAGTTATAAATCAATGTTAGGCACTTGTAACATTTATGCAAAATGTGAAACAAGCATACGCGTCATGTCACTTGATTGCATCTTGTCGAACAAAAATGTATATAACGTTTTGTGAAAGGCGATGTAACATGTGCGGTCGAGTACTGGATGACTCGCCAGTGCAAGCCCGTAGGTTGGATTTGGGTTTCGACATGAAATTGTTCGAACCGATGTCGTTCCGCGTAGTTTTGAAAGAAGGTCGACGAAGCCACCTTTGGCAATATTTGTAGAATGATCGGCTTAGGAAGTGGTACGATATCTTGACTCCGATCGACAGCCCAACATACCCTCTTGTGCATCAAATAGTTGGTTCAGCTTTTGGAGCATCGTGCACAAGTTTTCTGGCTACTTTAAAAAGTGTGCACAACACATGACTTAGCCCTGGGCGCGGCCACCCCTTAGTCTGGCACGCTGCTGGCTTGCCAGTGCTCTGCCGCGCTGGCCGCACATGCTACCACGCTAGCTACGCCCACCACCGCGCATGTGCACGCGCATGGCTCTTGCGCTGCGCGCTTAGGCCGTCTGCCTCCACTATCGGCCATGTCCACCACTGCTACTCTCATGCCACCACGGCAGGCTTGCCCAGCGTGCTGAGGCGCAGGCCACGTCGTCATACCACCGTGATGCAACGCGAGCAGGCCCTGTGCTGCTGCCGTGGCTGCTTGCTGCCCTCGCTGGCGCGCGGGTCACCTCATCGGCTGACGCGCTACGCCCAAGACGTCGGCTGACCTCTGCGCCATGTCCTACCCTGCTTGGCCATAGGCGCACCGAGTCACGCATTTCACACTGCTAGCGGCCAAGTCTAGAACTGCTCCGTTGACTCCCCTTGGTTGCTCACGCGGAGGACGACAGCCTACTCCGCCATCTCTTCCACATAGCATCGCACTGTCCCCTTTTGTCTAGCGCTGCCCGTTGCATCACCATGTTAAGTCCTGTTGGCTTGCAGTCGGTGCCATGCACACGGTAGCCTCGGGCATGTCCCGCTGTCCCCCATTGTGGTACGTGTTGGCTTGTTGCATTGACAGCCATAGTCGGACTGAGCCAAGCCACGCCTGGACTCCCCTGCCTCTGCTGTCTCCATGGTCGCCGGGGCGGCTCCTTCAAATTCATCGTGGTAGCAGTGCTTTATTTTAAATTGGGCACGTTTTCAACTCCGCTAGGTAGCCTGCAATCATACTGACCCCACATCGCCGCCTATAGCTCCGTCCTGTGCTCCAATTTCTAAATGCCGCGCCATCGGGTCCTTAAGATCGGACGGACGCCCCCCGATGGCAAGCCAGCCCCTCCGAGCACCTTGTAGCAATTCAGTGCACCCTCAGCTTAGCCATACCCTCCTAAGCACGCCGCGCACCTCAGCCATAGCTTTACAGTAGACCAGCCACCACCGCCGTGGCCGTGCCATCACCAGGCGCTGTCGCCTCGTCGGTGCGCACGTGGCCAACTCAACTCGGGCCTTCTCTGGCCAAACCATCACCTCTAGGGCCTCCATGGGCAGTACCTCGAGCTCGCTGGCTATTGGGTTTGTTTTGTTTTCGCTGTGGCTCATAGGAACATATCCACCATTGCAGGTCAGAGCTCACCGCCGGGGAGGGAATCTAGGTCGACACCCCTGTTCGCCATACCGCTTCCAAACGCCGTGTGTTGCCGTGGAGGTACTCATCGGCTCCTTAGCTTGGTCTGGGAGGCTCGGGTGATCCCGGCGTGGTCGCTCGGTGCCCACGGTGTTACGCCAGCGCACGCACGACTGCCGTGGACTTCATCGCGATGAAGAATGTAAAACAGGAGGGTGCAGCTATAAAACCTTAGACTGGTGGAATAGTGTCTTAGGGCTCGCTGTGATTACATAGTACTTCGGGGGTGCCCATGCATATTTGCCATTGCGCGTGGGCCTACCCGCATCGCGGGCCATTGGTCGGCTGGGCCATGCGCGCGCATGGGCCGCGCTGCTCTGGCGCGCATGTCGCGCAGTCACAGGCCGAGCCAGTGGGTTGGGCCGAGGGAAGGGATTCAGTTTTCATAATTTTTAGAAGATTAGAAATTTTTATTTATTTTAGTTATGCTTTGAAATTTGATAAATCATAGTAAATTGCGTAGTCGTCCAAAAATAGTAAGACTAATTTTGTTAGGTTCACAAAAACACCATCTATCTGTTAGTGTAGTTAGTTCACAGTTAGCTGTTATGGTGATAGGCTCATAAATTCTAATTAGAAAGCTTGGTATTATGTAGCTTCATATTTGCAGGAATAATTGTGGACAATTGGTGATAGCTATCGAGACAAATTTTACAGTAGTTTCCCTAGGCCATGATGTACTTGCTGTAAATTTTGTAGCCTTAGAATGAGTTGTTAGATAGAGTAGCTATTACCATTGCCTTATCATATATTGCGTAAATTAGCACTAGGAGTAAGAATACCGTAGTTGCTATACGAAGGAATGTCATGTTTCATACTTACTAGGGTGCCGGTGGGTAGCTTAGCCTTTAGTGGGTAGACCACACTTAGTAGTCTAATCGAGGTATTTTTATTTTTAAGAATTTCTATTGCTGTATTATTAAACGTTGCATCATCATTTCATGTAGATCACGAACTAGTAGACTTTGTGCCTGTCGGCGAGCCAGAGTACGATGAGGTGATCAAGGAGTACGAGGAGGAGATCCTTGTGCAGGAGGAAGCCCAGGAGCCTATTGGTGCTGACCCTACTGACCCGGCGCCTGCCCAAGGCAAGCCCCCGGTGCATAACCCATATTCTTATGATCACTAAATATATACATGTGATGTGCATTTAAGTTACAAGCATTTTATGGAAACTACATGCATGAATATATCTACCTATGAGTCCTACTAGTACAGGTCGAGTAGCTGCTATGCTCAGGATATTGGTAGCATGAGTAACCTGCCGTTACTTGCAGATAGGTGATAAAATATGATCACTTATGATAAAATGGGGAAAGCAAAAATGGTGACCGGGCAGGGATATGGTTTGGGTATTGGTGAGTGTAAGTGGTTGTGTCCTACGACCAACAGGGCATGACTGGTTTGCACTTTTCCCTGTCCGTGTTGATTAAGGACCGGTCTTTGCAACGGACGCTAAGCAAGTCACAGATCTATTGTCCCGAGCGCATACTTAGGTATGGGCGCATGGAAATCTATTGTCCCGAGCACATACTTGGGTATGGGCGCATGGAAGACTTGTTGCTCTCTTGTCGTGGATCCGACTCTTTCCGGACCGACTGATTGGAGGTGGGGATGGTGGAGGTCCTTGCACCGCACTGAGTCTGGGACTCAGGGGCGGGGGCTTAGAGTCCAAGTTTGGATGGGGACCTGGACACCCGGGACAAGAGAGTGATGGGTTAGTCTTGCTTGTGCCTAGGGTACAAGCAGGGCACGTGTTTTGGAGCACCTAGCTGGGCACATTGGTTCGCGAATTGCTGCCGAGTCGGTACGACTTGTCTTAACTCTAGCATCATAGTAAGAACTAAAAGTTGAAGAGAGAAGACGTGGAACTGATTGCTCAACTCTTGCTTGAAAGTAGAACATGTGCTTATATAGACTGGCTAGATGATAACTTAATACGGCTGATAATAATAATACATGAATAAGGACTCACTATTAGTATTGCTTTCTGCTAAAGAAAACTAGCAAACCAAAAAGCTCATCATGCTCCTTGGAGTCGGGAAATTATTCCCATTAGTCAGATAAGTCTTGCGAGTACATTGTGTACTCAGAGTTTATTTACCTATGTTGCAGGTGATGCTTGAAGAGTAACTCTGTGTGGAGGATCTTTCTGGTGGGCTCAGACGGAATCCTCGCCCTTATCGCTAGTTGTTATTTTTAAAATTCCATTATTTATTATTCCGCACTCTGGTATTTGGTATTGTAATAATGTACTTTTTAAGAAACTTGGATGTATGAAATGAACTAGCATTGTAACTCGTTCTCATTATTGGATCCTTAGGAAAAATGTGGATCTTTTGGGTTCTCCCTTGGGGTGTGCCCGACGGATACCACCCGCGATAGCTTGCTTTCGGGGCACTTAGTGTGTGGTGAAAGATGAGTGCCTCCGTAAGTATGTTATCTCGGGGGGTTCTGCCACAGTTGGTACCAGAGCCAATAATGGTCACGAGTTTCATCACTCTTTTCCAAAACTAAAAATTTGACCAATAAAAGTTTTATGAAAAGTAGGATGTGATTAAGTTAAGTTACATAAGTATAAGCCCTAGCTATATGGTCTATCTAAGATAGCGGCACTGGTTTTATCTAATTAATTTTCTACAGGTACACTGACTTACGTTGTGTAAGAAATCGCTTAGTATACGGAAAGTAAGCATGCGATGTGCCAAAACTTTTACGAATGCCGCTATATTTTGGCTAGAGTGAACGTATAGGTCAAAGCATGCATCATGATAATAGCATCTTGCTTCAACTGAAATCCCCTTCACATATAACGGAATTAGTAAATTAATAGGGCTAACTAACGTAATGCTTTAATAAATGTGATGTCTTTTCCCCTAATTCCTTGCTCTTGATTTGAGAAGGTGTTCTAATGGATGGTTCATCTCACTTACAGATGAATCTAAGGTCTGGACTTGGGAGCACTAGTTCTGGGGTGGCTCACGAGGGCCAGGGTAACAGTGGCCAGGCCATTGAGCGCGGCAACGGGGGAGGTCAGGAGGTTCCACCTCTGGCTCCTCATCCTTTCTCGCTGCTGCCACCACCTCTGCCGTTGACTCCCATAGAGATTATGGTAGAGCTATTGGCTGCTCACCGAGAGTCAGTTGTAGCTCATCAGGAAACAACCCATGCCATGGACATTATGGCACAGGCTATCGAGGGCCTCGCCCATAGAGCCCACGGGGGTCACAGTGGGAACGGGGGTGGTGCCCATCGTCCTGAGGGATTGTCCTCTTACTAGGGCTTCCTCAAGACTCACCCACCCACGTTCACCCCGTCTGATGAGCCTCTGGAGGTGGAGCACTAGCTTCGTACTATGGAACAGAAGTTTTGGCTGCTCGAAGTGACCGACGAGCAGAAGGTGTACTTTACGGCGCAACAGCTTTTGGGTCTGTAGGTGCTTGGTGGGAGACCTTCTAGGTCACGGAGCTACCAGATCATCCAGCAACCTAGCAGGAGTTCTCCACTATGTTCCAAGAGTTCTTTATCCCTGCTGGTGTCATCAACTAGAAGGTGACGGAGTTCCTAGAGTTGCTCTAGGGGAACAGGACAGTGATGGAATATATAACCAAGTTTAATCACTTGGCTTAGTATGCTGGCAGTCAGGTGGATACTGATGACAGGAAGAGGGAATGCTTCTTTCATGGTCTAGCTCCCCTTCTTCAGGAAAAGCTCTACACGGTGAACTATCAGACCTTTGGGGCTCTGATGAATGCCGCCATTGCTATGGAGGGTTTTCAGCGGGAATCTCAGGTTGATTGGAAGAGGAAGCAGGTGGTAGCTAGGTCCTCTAGCCACCCTCACACATAGAAGATACAAGTTGTCTGACAAGGGCCCTATCAACCATCTGGTGGGCCTTCGTTTCGGCAACCCCAACAGACTTTGCATGCTTCCTCTACATAGTATCGTGCACCTCCACAGTAGGTGTAGCCTCAGTAGTCTTAGGGACAATAGGTCCCACCTCATCAGGGGTTTAGGAACAAGCCTAGTGCTTGTTTCAAGTGTGGCAAAGATAGCCACTATGCCAGGGAGTGTCCCCAACATCAGCCAATTTAGTCATCTCAGCCGTCCGCAAATTCTAGGCTTATCAAGAGGACCATCATCAAGAAGAAGGTGCCCAGCAGATCTGGCCAGGTGCACTTCATAGATGCTGCACAAGTATTGCAGCAAGAGTCGGTGAGGGCTGGTATGTTTACCATCGACTCCCATCCAGCCTTGGTGTTGTTCGATTCTGGTGCATCACATTCCTTTATGAGCATGGGGTTTGTAGAGCGGCACAACTTACCACTTATGACTATACCATATGCCTATAAGATCCGTACTATGGGTTCACAATTGTTCATCAATACCTGCACAAATACCGTAAGTTTGGTATTAGCCACCCACACTTACCGCCTACAGTTCATGGTCATGCCTGGGCAAGGCATTGATGCTATTCTTGGAATGAACTGGTTGCGGGTATATGGGGTAGTATTGGATATGCAGAGGAGAAGTGTGGAGTTACTGCTTCCTTCTTTTAAGGATAGGATGTCTCTTATTGTACCCTCAGAACCAGCCTTACCTGTTGCTGCCCATGCTGAAGCTGCTCCTGATCTTACCTCCATTCCGGTAGTATGTGAGTTTCTGGATGTTTTCCCTGAAGATCTTCCTAGGTTGCCACTAGACCATGAGGTAGAATTCTCCATTGAGCTTCAGCCTAGTACTGCCCCGTATCTCCAGACGCCCATACTGCATGGCTCTAAGAGAACTAGCAGAAATGAAGAAACAACTAGAAGAATTGATGGACAAATGTTTCATCCGCCCGAGTTCTTCACTATGGGGTTGCCCGACTATTTTCGTGAAGAAGAAGGATGGTACCTTGCGGATGTGTGTGGATTACTGCCCCCTTAATGTGGTAACTGTCAAGAACAAGTATCCTTTGCCCCACATAGATACCTTGTTCGACCAATTGGCTGGTGCTAAGGTGTTCTCAAAGATTGATCTCAGATCAGGCTATCATCAGATCAAGATCTGGCCACATGATATACCAAAGATAGCTTTCTCTACTAGGTATGGGCTGTATGAGTATCTAGTGATGTCTTTTGGTCTCACCAATGTCCCTACCTTCTTCATATACCTGATGAATTCAGTTTGCATGCCGGAGCTAGATAAGTTTATGGTGGTTTTCATTGATGACATCCTGATCTATTCCAAGAATGATGAAGAGCATGTCCGACACCTCTGGATAGTACTGACTCGACTAAGGGAGCATAAGTTGTATGCTAAATTTAGCAAGTACAAGTTTTGGTTAGATCGAGTGTAGTTTTTGGGGCATGTGTTGACACCTGAAGGTGTTTCTATAGATCCCAGCAAGGTGCAAGATGTATTGGATTGGAAGTATCCCAAGTCTATGCACCAGATCCGTCAGTTCCTTGGTCTAGCTAGATACTATCGGTGTTTCATTCCTAATTTCTCCAAGATAGCCCAGCCCATGACCAAGCTGCTCTAGAAAGAAGCTAAGTTTGATTGGGGACTAGCTTGTGAAGAAGCATTTCAATCTCTAAAGACTTTTCTGACCACTGCTCCTGTGTTGGCTCAACTAGATATTGATAGTCCCTTTGATGTATACTATGATGCCTTGAAGATGGGGTTGGGGTGTGTGCTTATGCAAGATGGGCGTGTGATAGCTTATGCTTCGCACCAATTGAAGAAGCACGAGGTGAATTACTCCACTCATGATTTAGAGCTGGCCGCTGTGGTCCACGCTCTAAAGATTTGGAGGCACTATTTATTGGGCAACAAAGTACATATTTTCACTGATCACAAGAGCCTCAAGTATATTTTTACTCAGTCTGAGCTGAACATGAGGCAAAGGAGATGGTTAGAGTTGATAAAGGATTATAATTTGGAAGTCTATTATCATCTAGGAAAGGCCAATATTGTAGCAGATGCCTTGAGCTGTAAGTCACATTAGGTTGAGGAAATACCTTTGTCTCTCAACCACACAAAGGTGCTAGCTCATATTGCATTGACCTCAGAATTGCTAGAGCAAATTATTCAAGAATAGAAGGAAGACCCCGAAGAGATTCCTCACATCAGGAAATTGATGGCCGAAGGTTGTGGCCCTCACTTTAGCATTGATGAGTAGGGGGTCATGAGATACAAGGATAGACTAGTGGTTTCATCCAATGTAGAGTTGAAAAGAAAAATTTTGAATGAAGCTCACCATTCCAAACTATCTATTCATCCTGGCAGTAACAAGATGTACCACGATCTGTGTCACGTGTACTGGTGGTCCAACATGAAGTAGGACATCACCCGGTATGTCACCGAATGTGACACATGCGGTAGGGTTAAGGCAGATCATCTGCGTACCCTAGGATATTTGCAGCCCTTGCCCATTCCTATTTGGAAGTGGGAAGATATTTCTATGGATTTCATTGTGGGTTTACCCCCGCACAACCAAGGGTTATAACTCTATTTGGGTCATTGTGGATCGCCTCACCAAGTCCGCTCACTTCCTCCTAGTAAATTCTAAATACTCTACCAAACAGTATGCCGAGCTGTACCTGGACCAGATTGTGACCCTACATGGAGTTCCACTGACTATTGTCTCTGATAGGGGATCGATTTTTGTCTCTCACTTCTAGGAACAACTCTAGGAGTGTCTTGGGACAAGTCTCATTCGCAGCTCAGCTTATCACCCCTAGACCGATGGTCAAACCAAGAGGGTAAATCAAGTGCTTGAAGATATGTTGAGAGCCTGTGCCATTTCTTTCCCTGAGAAGTGGGAGGCCTGCTTGAAGCTAGCAGAATTCTCTTACAATAATAGCTACCAAGAAAGCATTCGCATGGCACCCTTTGAAGCTCTATATGGAAGGAAGTGGGAGATCATGGATACTTTGGGCCAGAGTTCATAGAGGAAGCTCAGGAGCAAGTCCTTATTCAGAGTCATTTGAAGGCAGCTCAGAGTCGGCTGAAAGCATATGCCGACAAGCGGAGAAGGCCTTTGGAATTTGAAGTTGGAGATTATGTGTACCTTAAGGTGTCTCCTATGAGGGGAGTGCATCGGTTTGGTATCTAGGGTAAGGTAGCTCCCTGGTATGTGGGCCCTTATTGAATTTTGAAGCGGTGTAACCTAGTTTCTTACCGTCTACAACTTCCAGATATTCTCTCTGCAGTACATGATGTGTTCCATGTATCACAGCTGAAGAAATGTTTATGGGTTCCCAAGGAAGCGGTGGAAATTGAAGGACTTCCTCTCCAGCTAGATTTGACTTATGTGTAGCACCCTATAAAAATCCTGGATGAGAAAGAAAGAGTCACCAGAAATAGAGTGGTAAAGTTCTACAAAGTGCAATGGCAAAACCATTCTGAAGATGAAGCCACCTGGGAGCAGGAGAGTTACTTGTTGGAGCATTATCCCCATCTCCTCTCTGGTGCTAGTAGTTAGTGCGGTGTCAAAATGTACTCCCTGTCTCTTTCTCACACTAGGCACATGAAATCTCGGGTCGAGATTTTGTTTTAGGGGGGTAGATTTGTAACACCCTCAGTGTTACGTTGTACTATTCTTGCTAAACATCGCATGAGCATCATAATTATGTGCATATGTGTACAACATGAGTTATAAATCAATGTTAGGCACTTGTAACATTTATGCGAAACGTGAAACAAGCATACACGTCATGTCACTTGATTGCATCTTGTCGAACAAAAATGTATATAACGTTTTGCGAAAGGCGATGTAACATGTGCGGTCGAGTACTGGATGACTCGCTAGTGCATCTCGTAGGTCGGATTTGGGTTTCAATGCGAAATCGTTCGAACCGACATCATTCCACGTAGTTTTGAAACAAGGTCGACGAAGCCACCTTTGGCGATATTTGTAGAATGATCGGCTTAGGAAGTGGTACGATATCTTGACTCCAATCGATAGCCCAACGTACCCTCTTGTGCATCGAATAGTTGGTTTGGCTTTTGGAGCATCGTGTACAAGTTTTCTGGCTGCTTTAAAAAGCGTGCATGGCGCATGACTTAGCCCTGGGCGCGGTCACCCCTTGGCCTGGCACGCTGTTGGCTTGCCAGCGCTCTGCCACGCTGGCCGCACACGCTGCCATGCTGGCTACGCCCACCACCACGCCTATGCACGTGCACGGCTCTTGCGCTGCGCGCCTAGGCCGTCTGCCTCCGCTGCCGGTCGTGTCCACCGCTGCTGCTCGTCTACCACCATGACTGGCTTGCCCAGCACGCCGAGGTGCAGGCCACGTCATCATGCTACCGTGATGCGACACAAGCAGGCCTTGTGCTGCTGCCATGGCTACTTGCTGCCCTCGCTGGCGCACGGGTCACCTCGCCGACTGACGCGCTGCGCCCAGGACGCTGGCCGAGCTCTGTCGTGCCATGTCCTGCCCTGCTTGGCCAGAGGCACACTGAGTCACATGTTTCACGCCGCCAGCAGCCAAGTCCAGCACTACTCCGTTGACTCCCCTTGGTTGCTCATGCGGAGGATGATAGCCTGCTCTGGCATCCCTTCCACGTCACATCGCATTGTCCCCTTTTGTCTGGCACTGCCCGTTGCATCGCCGTGCCAAGTCTTATCGGCTTACAGCCGTGGCCATGTGGACGGTAGCCTAGGGCACATCCTGTTGTCCCCCATCATGGTATGTGTTGGCTTGTTGCGTTGACAGCCGCAGTCGGACCGAGCCAAGCCATGCCTAGACTCCCCAGCCTCCGCTGTCTCCATGGTCGTCAGGGCAGCACCTTCAAATTCATCATGGCAGCAGTGCCTTATTTCAAATTGAGCACATTTTCAACTCTGCTAGGTAGCCTACAGTCGTACTAACCCCACATCGCCGCCTATAGCTCCGTCCTGTGCTCCAATTTCTAAATGCCACGCCATCGGGTCCTTAAGACCGGACGGACGCCCCCTGACGGCAAGCCAGCCACTTCGACCACCTTGTAGCAATTTAGTGCACCCTCAGCGTAGCCGTACCCTCCTGAGCACCCTGCGCAACTTAGCTGTAGCTTTACAGTAGGCCAACCACCACCGCCGTGGCCATGCCATCACCAGGCGCTGTCGCCTCATTGGTGCGCACGTGGCCAACTAAACTCGGGCCTTCTCCAGCCAGACCGTCACCTCCAGAGCCTCTGTGGGTAGTACCTCGAGCTCGCTGGCTATTGGGTTTGCTTTGTTTTCACTGTGGCTCACGGGAACGTATCCGCCATTGCAGGTCAGAGCTCATCGCTGGGGAAGGAATCTGGGTCGATGCCCCTATTCACCGTACCGCTTCCAGACATCGTGTGTTGCCATGGAGGTACTCATCGGCTCCTTAGCTAGGTCGGGAGGCTCGGGTGGTCCTGGTGTGGTCGCTCGGTGCCCGTGGCGTCGCGCCAGCGCGCGCACGACTACCGAGGACTTCGCCGCGGTGAAGAATGTAAAACGGGAGGGTGCAGCTATAAAACCTTAGACTGGTGGAATTGTGTCTCAAGGCTCCATGTGATTACGTAGTACTTCGGGGGTGCCCATGCATATTTGCCATCGCGCGCGGGCCTACCCGCATCGCGGGCCGTTGGTCGGCTGGGCCGCGCGCGCGCATGGGCCGCGCTGCTCTAGCGCGCACGTCGCGCAGTCGCAGGCCGAGCCAGCGGGTTGGGCCGAGGGAAGGGATTCAGTTTTCGTAATTTTTAGAAGATTAGAAATATTTATTTATTTTAGTTATGCTTTGAACTTTGATAAATCATAGTAAATTGCATAGTCGTGCAAAAATAGCAAGACTAATTTTGTTAGGTTCACAAAAACACCATCTATTTGTTAGTGTAGTTAGTTCACAGTTAGCTGTTATGGTGATAGGCTCATAAATTCTAATTAGAAAGCTTGGTATTATGTAGCTTCATATTTGTAGGAATAATTGTGGACAATTGGTGATAGCTATCGACACAAAAATTTTACAGTAGTTTCCCTAGGCCATGATGTACTTGCTGTAAATTTTGTAGTCTTAGAATGAGTTGTTAGATAGAGTAGCTATTACCTTTGCCTTATCATATATTGCGTAAATTAGCACTAGGAGTAAGAATACCATAGTAGATATACGAAGGAATGTCATGTTTCATACTTGCTAGGGTGCCGGTGGGTAGCTTAGCCTTTAGTGGGTAGACCTCACTTAGTAGTTTAATCGAGGTATTTTTATTTTTAAGAATTTCTGTTGTCGTATTATTCAACGTTGCATCATCATTTCATGTAGATCACGAACTGGTAGACTTCGTGCCTGTCGGCGAGCCAGAGTACGATGAGGTGATTGAGGAGTACGAGGAGGAGATCCTTGTGCAGGAGAAAGCCTAGGAGCCTGTTGGTGCTGACCCTGCTGACCCGGCGCCTGCCCAAGGCAAGCCCCGGTGCATAACCCATATTCTTATGATCACTGAATATATACATGTGATGTGTATTTAAGTTACAGGCATTTTATGGAAACTACATGCATGAATATATCTACCTATGAGTCCTACTAGTACATGTCGAGTAGCTGCTATGCTCAGGATATCGGTAGCATGAGTAACCTGCCGTTACTCGTAGATAGGTGATAAAATATGATCACTTATGATAAAATGGGGAAAGGAAAAATAGTGACCGGGTAGGGATATGGTTTGAGTATTGGTGGGTGTAAGTGGTTGTGTCCTGTGGCCAATGGGGCATGACTAGTTTGCACTTTTCCCTGTCCGTGTCGATTAAGGACCAGTCATTGCAATGGACGCTAGGCAAGTCACAGATCTATTGTCCCGAGTGCATACTTAGGTATGGGTGCAGGAAAGACTTGTTGCTCTCTTGTCGCAGATCCAGCTCTTTCCGGACCGACTGATTGGAGGCGGGGATGGTGGAGGTCCTTGCACCGCACTGAGTCCGAGACTCAGGGGCGGGGGCTTGGAGTCTAAGTTTGGATGGGGACCTGGACACCCGGGATAGGAGAGTGATGGGTTAGTCCTGCTTGTGCCTAGGGTACAAGCGGGGCATGTGTTTTGGGGCATCCAGCTGGGCACATTGGTTCATGAATCGCCGCCGAGTCGGTACGACTTGTCTTAACTCTAGCATCGTAGTAAGAACTGAAAGTTGAAGGGAGAAGACATGGAACTGATTGCTCAACTCTTGCTTGAAAGTAAAACATGTGCTTATATAGACTGGCTAGATGATAACTTAATACAGCTGATAATAATAATACATGAATAAGGAATCACTATTAGTATTGCTTTCTGCTAAAGAAAACCAGCAAACCATAAAGCCTATCATGCTCCTTGGAGTCGGAAAATTATTCCCATTAGTTGGATAAGTCTTGCGAGTACATTGTGTACTTAGGATTTATTTACCCCTATTGTAGGTAATGCTTGAAGAGTAACTCTGTGTGGAGGATCTTTCTGGTGGGCTCAGACGGAATCCTCACCCTTATCGCTAGTTGTTATTTTTAAAATTCCGCTGTTTATTATTCCGCACTCTGGTATTTGGTATTATAATAATGTACTTTTTAAGAAACTTGGATGTATGAAATGAACTAGCATTGTAACTCGTTCTCATTATTGGATCCTTAGGAAAAATGTGGATCTTTTGGGTTCTCCCTCAGGGTGTGCCCGATGGATACCACCCGCGTTAGCTTGCTTTCGGGGTGCTTAGTATCTGGTGGAAGACGAGCGCCTCCGTAAGTGTGCTATCTCGGGCGGTTCTGCCACACCAGCAATAGCTGGTATTCATAAAAAAACCAATACTTATAATATCAACTAACCAAACTACAACTCAACATCATCACCATCGTTTACACTAGGATACCTATATCGGCACAGAGGGCATGACTTATCGCTACCAAGCCACTCAAAAATGCATGTCTTGTGGAATACATGCATACAAGGCAGCACCCTCGGTGTCTCCATGGTAGCCTCTAAAGCAGCTTTGTCATCGTCCTCTTTTCTGATATCTAAGACACCTAAGCAGATAGCACAGACATCGTCGTCTTTCAAAGGCAACTCTACTAAAATAGGTTCCCTTTCAACGCGAGGAGCTGACGATTGAATAACAGGGGACATGAAGAGCTCCGCATGCGCCTGTCCATCTAAACTCAAACGATCAAAGTTGAAAATATTAAAGCTACAATCAACATATTGGAAGCTTACAGAATAAATAAAGAAATAACATAAGTACGGATTACAACTGAACTAGCTCTACACTGCTTTGTGCTAACACTACAGGTTCGGACTAGAAAAAACTACCTCACAGAATCATCACAAATCTCCCCATGTCCTCTATTCCTATTACTACTCAAAGTGAACTAATGAGAAGGTAAGTGTAGCTATTACAACTGAGTTAGTAATACCATGGCAGCCTTCTCATATTCAACCATAGCGAATTCTTCTAGGAAAAGGAGCACAAGTTACATGGCCGCATAGTTTCATTGCAGCCTTCTCATATTGAACCATCAACAAGCATGTTCTCATATTCAAAAAGCATGTCCTTAATCACAGCAACTATTTGGATAGATAACATCAACGGTATTGAACTTATAATTTTTTTCCAATCTCTAGCGCTTTGAATGCATTACTCCAACTTGTAATCATTTTTTCAGACTTAAGTGCACAATTTGTTGTATTGTGCAGTGAAAAAGTAACTACAGTAAAATGTGATAACTAAACAGATCATCAAAGAACCTCTTCAGCTAGAAAGGTCATGACAGTAGGATGGAATCAGTATCACCACCATGTTCAAACAGAGTAAGAAATTGGCAAATGTGAGAAACTAACCACACAACATTGGTTTGTCCCCGTATCACAAGCATTGGAAAAGAACAAGGAAGATAAAGGGCTAACTTTTGTAAGGCCCAAGCACCTATCAAATTACTTGATCTATCTTTTATTTCATCATAGATCACAAATTTTGCTAAAACAACATTCCATAATTGCACTATTGCACAATAGGTTACCATCTAGTGTGATAAACAATGATACTCAAGCAAAATGTTTGAAACCAATCTAGATTCCAATGCTAATAGAATCATATAAAGAGATACAAATTCCAATAGTCTTTCAATTTTTACATCACCTTGTGCTATCTTAGGAAATACAATACCCAACGAGGCGTGATTTTGATAGTTAAGGTTCACTTCAGTAGGCTGCCAAGATGTGTTCTTGCTGGATGCTTAATAGACATGATTATGTGTTCATCAGTATTATTCATACCATGATATTCTATTCTGACTGCTCCACAAATTTCAGGCAACAAACCAAGTTCCGATGGCAAGACACTTGGATTGGTTAACAGTCAACATAGCCACAAATCCAAATCAAACACGAACCTACTCATTCAGACCTCATAGAGCAAAATCTGTCATAAAATACAAACATTTCTTTGATACTCCATTCACCAAAAAAGAGAGAGAACTAAGCAGAGGTTATAGGTTAAACTATAAAGTTTGCTTCAGCACACTAAACAATCAAACATATATACCCTCAGCTATTGCTAAACACTGTATGATAAAAATAACCAAGATAACTAGTTCATCATCATTCTACCTCCATAATTAAGCAGTCACAAAGCTTCATGGTTCAAAAAAGTAGCAGGCATCAATATATCAATTAAAATTTCTTTCTGGTTGACAGTTTTTTTTAATGTCAGGAAATGACTATTATACAATAAAATAACATGTTAAAAATATCCTGTGCAACCAGCAAAATAACTTTAAGTCTGGCATTCAATTCTGAATGAGAATCAAGGCTTAGAAATGAGACTCAAATTGCATATGCCAATATACTCGTGACCTCTATAGAAACCCTACCAAATATGACACAAGTTAACTGATCCCAATCACCAAACACTTGCCAATACAGATACCCGGTTTAAAATTCAGAGTAAAGAACAGAGAAAATAAAGTTTCACTATTTTGATTTCAACATGGGATCAGAAACAATGAAATCAAAATAAAAACTTCACTCGAGCACACAACATGCAGGCTTAACAGTATTATTACCTTGCTGACAGCCTTCAGTGGGTACCCTCCTCCAAGCCTTGGATCTCTGCACCTAAATTCAGTTAAAAATCAGGATGTTAACTAGCCATCAACAAGCTTAATGTACAACAATGAAACCAATCACAGATGTATATTCCACGGACAAACGCGGCAGAAAGCAGGATCTATATTCCACAGAAAATCCACAAAAATATCGCACAAAAATCGCCAACAGATCACAGGGGCGTGAATACGAGACAGAGAAATGAATCACAATGCGCAAATATTAGGAGCTAAATAAACAACTTGCAAATCACAGGTGGCCATGCACACCAAGCCGTTGCTTCGTCAATCCAAACTTGCAAATCACAAACACACATTCTATGACTCAAGCACCAGGCACTGGCCAGGCCTAAACACAACACAAGCGTAGGCTACATAAAAGATTTGTTTTGTATCCAGATGATCAAGTAAATCCACACTAAAAAACAAAAGCCAAATGAAAAAAATTGAAGGTAGGAGGAGCTGAGTTTGTGGGGTCTGTGTTGAACAGAGAACCGTACTCTGATGGAAGTTCAGTACCATACAAAAAGAAAAATTTAAACTCATCAAGTTATCAAATAACTCACTATAAATCAGAATTAGTATCTGAATCCGAAATGAAAAAAAAGAATGGAAGACAAGCCATACATGAACTTGTAAATCGACAAACAACCTCTAGGAAGCAACCAAAGATACCAAAGAAAGCAACATAAATCTTGACAGTCTGACAATATAGAAATTCACAGGTAAACTGAAATTATGAACTTAAAGGGAACGAACGAACTGGACTTAGTGGTAAGCAACACACAAATGGCAGCTCAGAGCCAGACCAAAACTTATGTGTCAAAGGCAATAGGAAGGCTGAACCTACTGGGAAGAAAGCACACAAATGAGAGCAGCACCAAAACATTTAATAACTTGTATTGTATAGCCGATCATAGCCTTATAGGCCACAAATCAGCAAGGCTCGCAACGTACCCAGTAGGCTAAACACACAATAGCCACCAGGCTGATAAGTAGCAAACAACACCGCAGCATATGAGCTGAAACAAGTCGGCAACCCATAGGTAGTGCTAGGCTAACAAATGCAATATTACTGCAGGCCTAAGCTATGGGCACCAAATAGAAACACGTTGCGTATATCAGGAAAGAAAGCACATGATATGTATCAATGTAAGCAGCCCAAAATGCTACGGCCTACAGGGGCATCCTCGAGCTCTGCTTTGCAATGAACAAATGCTTTAGTTACTTACACTGCACTACTTGCATGTTGCCTGTACTCAGGCCAGTGGCTGCAAATTTCCCTACATGATTGTTTACTTGAACAATCCATCAAACCCTATCAAGCTAGGCAAACAAAATGCTAGGCTAACAAATACATGATTGTTTACTTGAAAGATACAATCCCTATCAAGTTGTCCCTCCCCGTCACTACATCTTGTTGTCTCCTCCCCTATGATCTTTCGTTTTTTGACAAATCCCCACTACATGTCCTCAATCAACCACAACTACCCCATCAAATACTAGAACAATCCATCAAACCAAACCCTAATTAACAAGGACAAACAGAACACAACCCCTGCAAAAAAGTTCACAAAAAATCGCTTCAGTCATGATCTGATAGAGGAGCGGCAGATCTGGGACTGGGTCACTGGGAGAGTGGGAGGGAAAGCTAGAGAGCAGATTATCCTAGAAATCGCCGTGACAACCGACAGCGGGCCTCATCGCCGCGCGCGGTAGCGAGTCTGCCAGGGAGGGTGAGATGCGTGTACAAATTTCTGCGTGGCGCGGGGGATGGCCTGGGCGGAGAGCGTCGACGGGATCCAGCGGATTCCATCGGTGCAGCCCGGGGGGATAGCCTGGGCGGAGAGTGCTGACAGGATCCGGGCGATTCCACCGATGGAGGCCGGGGTCCGGGGGCTAGAACGGCGTCGGGGTCCGGGGGCAAGAAAGAGCGTGGCAGCGACGTACTCTCAGTAGGATGCTCGTCGAAGATGGCTGGGAAAACAACATTTAGAAGAAAGGGGACAAACCAAAATGCACTAGAAATCGCCGGTAGGCCCTAGCATCCATGGAAGACAAGAAGGGAGCGAAGAGAACATACCTCGACGAACCCTAGAAATCACCGGTCGGCCGCCCAAGGAGAGCGGCGCGTCGCCTGGAGTCGCCTGGAAGAAGCCCAAATGAAATGGAAATGGAGGGTGTGGGGTGGGGTGGGGTGGGGGATGGACGCCACTGAATCGGGCGCGACTCCCAAAAAATCAAAACTAGCGCCGACATCTAGGTCCACAGGTCAGAGAAACAAAGACAACATACCACATCCAATGCCCAGCAGACGCGCGCGAGGTGGATCCGACGGACAGAAAATCCATGTGCCAACGAAGGAAGAAACACACATGTGTTGTATAGCATTCCTGTTGAAAAGTTGCGTCTCGGATCCGAAGAGTTGCCGCCACCATCGCCTCAGGAGCGTGGCCAGGCTCACCGACGACCTCATCTCCGAGATCCTCGCACGGGTCCCCTACAGGTCGCTCTGCCGCTTCAAGTGTGTCTCCTGGTTATGGTTCGCCCTCTGCTCTTGTCCTGACATGATCCGTCGGACTCTTTCCAGCTTCTTCGGCACATTCTCTGCCGCCCACTTCCGCTTTGTCAGCACGTCGGGAAGATTCCCGCTCATGGAGGGCCCTCTCTTCTCCTCCTTGCCAGCCGGAAGTGTAAACATTGATATCGCGGACCGCTATATGTATAATAAACATGGATCATCTCGCTATTTCGTTTGCAACCTTGCGACCGGGAACTGGATCAATTTGCCAGACATAGAACCGATGGGGAGATTCAGGCCACCAGTTATTCGGCTGGGGTTATAGGTGGCCAAACGGGCCGCTCGGCATGACACGGGCACAGGCACGATGAGGCACGGCACGGCTAGGCACGACACTATGCGGCACGATATGTTAGCCATGCCGTGCCGTGTAGTGCCGCCGTGCCTAAGTGCTGGCACAGGCACGGCACTAACAGCCCTTAGGCGTGCCATGCCGTGCCATAGGGCACGGCGGCACTGTAGTGCCCATGCCGGCCCAAGCACTATATATGCCTAATCCCTCATTCAACTCAGAATCACAAGCATACTTCAAAGCCGGAGCACTAGAGTCGCCGGAGGTCGACGAGGCACGGATCCGGCAAGGTCGACGACGAGGGACGGAACCGACGAGGTCGACGAGGCACGGATCCGGCGATGTACACGACGGATCCGCGCGAGGAAACCGACGGATCTGGTGAGGTCGACGACGGATCCGGCGAGGATGAAGCGAGATCAAGGGTTAGGGTTAGGGATTGAGCAAGGGTTAGGATTAGGGATTGTGCCAGTGCTGGCCAACGGTGGCTCCAGAGGCCACCGGAGAGCGAGAAGAAGAGAGGAAGTCGGAGGCGAGAGAGGAGAGCGAGTCACCGACGCGGCGACGTGGCGACGCCGGCTCGCCGAGAGGGGAGAGCGAGGCGAGAGAGGAGCGGGCAAGGCGGCGCTGCGGGGGAGACTGGGAGAGCAAATGAATTAGGGCGACAAAGCGAGAGCGAGATGCGGCCAGGACGAGTTTTGTATCCCCAATTCCAACGGCCGGATCCAACGGTCCGATGGGAGCAAGGCCGGGGATCCATCGGTCACCTGCGGCCGAGCCGTGCCGCTGCTGGGCCGGCCCATGTAGCGTGTCGTGCCCGTACTAGCACTACGGGCCAGAATGACGGCCCAGACACGGCACTAAGGCCGGGCCGTGCCAGGCACTTGCACGAAGACCGTCGGGCCGGACCGTTCCTAGGCCGTGCTACTTAGTGCCGTGCTTGGGCCGGCCCGTAGTGCCCGGGCCAAATGGCCAGCTATAGTTGGGGTTTGACCCAGACTAGTCCTCCCACTTCAGAGTGTTCTTGGTCGTGCATCAGGTCCCTGATGTCTACGTGCCGGAAAAGGTCGCCAGAGTGCAGATATACTCATCGGTAACCAGAGGATGGGCATACAGGCTGAGCGGGTGGGGGCCGATATCATTGATCGTTATCAAATAAGAACTGCCTTCTTCAATGGCACTTTGCAACTGGCAACCTCTGGTTCTTCACCTTCGATAATCACAGTTGATAAAGATGGGAAGACATGGAGAACAATCCCTGCTCCGAGGAATTTTGAGTTCATCGGGCTGTCTCGGGGGGCTGCTTCTATGCTGTGGAGGATACGGATGATATACATAGTAATGGTTATCGGCTGTCGATCTGGGCTCCTGAGGACTACGGTGGAGGACATGAGTGGATGCTCAAGCATACCGCCACACCGTTTGCATCCACAGAATCTTACACAGTGCATGCAATCCATCCATAAGATCTCCTTTGTTTTTTCTTACTACTGCTACTGTGGGGACGGGAATACGACGTGCTCTTGTGTCGTACGATTTCATGAACAACAAAGTGCATGCTATCAAGACTCTGGGACGATCTTTCGGTATGCCCCTATATCCTTATATACCATGCTTCTCAAAGTGGTTGTCAAATGGACACTGAAGTTAGAGAATGAATCTCATGTCCCTGTGCTCAAAGGAAAGCTTGTATGCAGATCCTTTAATTTCCATGGGTATCGCTGAGCTATTTCAGCAGACCTACTTAGTTACTCTATTTTGAATATCTACATTTTTTTTGTTAACACCGTTCTACTTTCTCATGTTGCACTACTGGATATAGGGACTTTGCCGAGTGCCAGGGCGCTCGGCGAAGCCCCAAAAACACTCGGCAAAGGGTTTGCCGAGTGTTACACTCGGCAAAGGGTTTGCCGAGTGTTACACTCGGCAAACGACACTCGGCAAACCCTTTAACGGCAAACGCAAGTTTGCCGAGTGTTTTTTGTTGGGCACTCGGAAAAGACGTTGCCGAGTGCCAAAAAAACACTCGGCAAACTTTTTTTTCAAAAAAAAATAAAAAAATGGCACGCCGACACCACGCCCGCACCACCAGCACCGCCGCCGCCACCACCATCCACGCCGCCACCACCATCCATGCCCGCACCACGCCGCATCCGCCACCATCCATGCCCGCACCACGCCGCATCCACGCCGCCACCACCATCCACGCCCCCTCCCTGGATCTCGCCGGCAATTTCAAGGGGAAGACAGCTCGCGGACGCGGATGGCGTTTGCCCGCTCACCTCTTGGCGCGCTTGGGGTCGAGGAGCGTGAGCTCGGCGAGCTTGTCGTCAGGCACGGCCTTCTTGGCGTAGCCCGGCAGCATGGAGGACGGCGCGGACTCGCCCTCGAACGGTGAGGTGGCCCCATCCATGGAGCCGCTCCTCTTGTGCCCCGCCACGCCCCCGCCTCCTCCGTGCAGTGAGAGGCCGCCAAAGAAGGTGGCGTCGAGGGAGAGGCTCCGCATGTGCGCCCCGCTCAGCGGCCTCGGCACCGCAGACGCCGGGGAAGCTGCTTGCGGCAGCGGCTGCTGGGCGGGGCCTGGGGCTGCGGCGTCGGGTCGGGAACGCCACAGGGCGAGTCATGTGAAGGAATGAGAGGGGCTGGATCCGGGAGAGGGAGGGCAGGGATCCGGGGGCGGCGGGCCGAGGAAGAGGGGGGGGAGGGGGCGGACGCCGCCGGGATAGAGGGAGGGGGCGCCGGAATCTGGAGAGGAGGGTAGGGGGAGCCCGGGAGAGAGGGGAGTTGCGCCGGGAGAGGAGGGGGACGCCGGCGAGGAGGACGCCGGAGAGGAGGGGAGGGGACGCCTGGGAGAGGAGGGGAGGGGCGCCGGCCGGGATTTGAGGGGAGGGGGCGCCGACGAGGCGAGGCGAGGGGTGGGGAGGGGAGGGAGGAGGTGGCGCCGGCGGGGAGGGCAGGGAGAGGGAGCTGGGAGGGGGCGCCGGGAGGGAGGTGCGCGCGGTGTGCGGGGGAGGCAGTGGAGGGAAGCGGGGTTTTATTTCCAAAAAAAAATATTTCTTTGCCGAGTGTTCTGGATCTGAACATTTCGGCAAAGTTTTTTTTTCTTCTCTTTCTTTTTTCTGAAAAAAGATTTTATTTCTTTGCCGAGTGTTCTAGATTTGAACCCTCGGCAAAGTTTTTTTTTCATTTTTTTCTTCTTCTTTTTTTCCCAAAAAAAAGATTTTATTTTTTTGCGAGTGTTTTTTTTTACACTCGGCAAACCAGCTCGTTGCCGAGTGTTTTTTATTTGACACTCGGCAAACCTCCTATTTTGTCGAGTGTTTTTTTTTTTTGCTGAGTGTTTTTAGCGCAGCACTCGACAAAAAACTTAGTCGTTGAGTGCCCGAGAGAATACACTCGGCAAACACAAAAACACTCGGCAAATTTAAGGATTGTGTTGGAATGAAACATAAGTAAACCCATCATCTATGTTTTAAATTTTGTGCTTTCCATATTTGTCGAGACATGATTAATAATCCATCAGGCTTTGATAGTGGCCGTGATGACTTTTGTTTGCACAGGGAGGTTTTAACCTCAGTCTGGAATTTGATTGCATACCTTCTCATTGTAAGATATACTAAGATAAGGCTTGAATTGGCTTTCTAATTGTTTGTTCCATATGCATATACAATGAAGAAAGATTAGCAGATTACTTGGATATCTACATGGTTCTTCCCCATGGTGTCAAAAAATGTATTAGGCATCAGAAAGATGAAAGATCAAATGTACAGTATGATATCACTTGAGGTAAACTAACTATGAGTCTATGATATGCCCATATTCTAGACTTTCTACGCAAGAGTGTTGTGTATCGTTGTATTAATATAGAAGAATTAGTTTTATGTGACGCGTCTAGCAAGCCAACGCAAGAACAGAAGGTAGTTGTAAACGGATTACGATGGGTACAAACAACCTAGAATGATTCGCTAAAATCACTACAGAAACAATTCCTAGGAATGGTAAATACGGTTCTTGTCGAAAATATTGAACTGGTTGTCAAACATGATGTGGTGCATTTTTTATCTTCATGGCATTGTGGAAAGACAGGTAGAAGCAACAAGTGTAACTGTATCCATGCCTCTTGCGATTCCACTGTGCAAGTCAGGAGTATAAATACTACTCTTCCCTTTATGCCCATTGCACAATGCCTCAAATCAATAATTGGTAGTCCGGTGGGTCGTTCTAAAAGAGCATTGGACGCGCTGGTAATCCTATAGAGACTATATAAAATGGTACTGCTTAATGTGCTATCTCTGAAATATATTTCTTTTTGAGAGGAAAAAGGAATGATTTTGCTTTGGTGACAAAATGAGAAAACTCAGATGTCCTTGATGAATTTTCTTGTTATCTTTGAGCGGTTGGGGTCAGCAGGATAGCTTGTTTGATCAATTCTGAGCTAGTCTAAATAATTTCAGCCACCACTATCAACGGATTCATCATATGTACTAAAACATATACACAGCTAATTACAGGTAAAAATGCTGGGTATAGCGCTTATAATGGCAATTACCTGAACATATAGTCGCACCTTTATGGCAAAACCAGACTCAAACTGTAATACCATGTATCTGATATTGGCTTTGTCTCTTAATTGGATCTATCTATGCACAGCTCGATGAACCGTCACACCAAAATTGCAGAGCCTAGAATCGCAGGGCAATTCTCCTTTGGCACGCATACGGCTGCTGTTTATTTGCACCATTTGGCCAGCAACTTCAGCTACCAAGCTAGCTTACTCTCGCCTGATTCGCATATGCATCTATGCATTCTGCTGCATGCATCTGTGCCAAAGGAGATGTACCCTGTAATTCATGCTCAGCGCATGCCAACTAGCTCTCCTTGTATTTTTCAGAGCTCTGACGCTTGTTGATGAATGTGTTGAGGCCTTGACCTGGTTTATATAGCGCGCCATGCGACGGCATATGCTCCGAGTCCGGGGACTATTCCGGTGGACCTAGCTAAACCTTTCTTGCAGGTGGCTTCTCTATCGGATTTCCTATGGAATGTGCTCCTGTGTAGAAAGCCAACCTGCCTTTTTCTGATGTTCAGACAGTACAGGAATTTTGTTTAAGTTCATCCACCAGTACAGTATTATAGAAAAGATTGCCTCTCTCAGGACTAGCATGAAACCAAGCAGTCTTTGCAGAAACTACCAGTAGACAGACAGATAGCATATGAGCACAGATATGAGCAGATTTTATTCTTGGATAGCCAGCCAGCTTTTAATGGAGATGTTGCTGTTGAAATCACCTAGGGTCTCCACATGCAACAAAAGAACCCTTGATGTATATATGCTTTTGTTCGTGTGGATTTGGATGTTGCTGCTACAATGGTACATTCTATTGGATCTTCTCTATTCTCCTGCAGTTGGAAAGCTTTTCTGGGCGGAACACCGTACCAGCTGGCATAATTCATAAAGACGGCTGCTTCGGAAAGCTGACCATGAAGGAATATTGTGTTGAGCAGCACGGGAAAAAAATGCAAACTTACAGTTTAGAACAAAGAGAGTATAGGGGGAAAAAGGCAAGGAAAAAAAAGCTAGCTTTGTTAGGATCGATGATGTGTGTACCTCTCTGTGTAACCCGTAGATCGGGGTAGACCTCTCTTTAGGGCTTCTCTACTCGCCCTGGCTCAGTAGCACCGCAGCAATGTAGGAGACGCCGGTGCCGCGGTGTAGAAGGCGTGCAGCGCGGTGGAGACGATCACCAGTGGCGCTGTGGAGACCCTGCAGAGGGAGCGACGCGGTGGCGGGGCACATCCCGTCGCTGGCAGCACGACCTTTGATCGGATTAGGGTTTTCTGTAGATGGGATGGCGGCTCCAGTGAACCTCGTGAAACGAGCCTCGATCCCCACCTTCTCTATTTGTATGTGCTGTGCGACAGGGGCCCACCAACCAGTTAGGGTTGGGCTCCCCCGATCAGGGAGCAGAGGCAAGGGCCCAATAGGCCGTTGGGCCTATTGGTGGAGATCAACTAACATTCTCCCCCTTGATCTCATTCCATCTTTCACTTTCATATCATTTACTTTTGTTACATTCCATTACAGATTAGCTCATAGAGCATGTCTCATCGTCACGGTCCATTGCCGATAGACTTAACAGCTACAACTCAGCTACTCTGTTCTGAAATAGATACTTATCTTTGGGCCTTCTTTTGTCCAGAATTTTAGGCTTTCCCTTAAACCCATGCTAGCTATATGTTCTCTGAACACCATGTTCTCTGAACATGTTGGGTGGTAAGCCTTTTGTAAGCGGATCCGCGAGCATCTTTTCTGTACTTATATGCTCAAGACTTATGACTTGATCCCGGACTTTATCTTTCACAACATAATACTCTATGTCAATGTGTTTGGCAGCACCACTTGACTTATGTTGTGAGCATCTTTACTGCCAGATTATAATCGCAGTATAACTTTAGTGGTCTATAGATGTCGTCAACCACCTTCAAACCGGGTATGAACTTCTTTAGTCAGTTCACCTGCCTGTTGCCTCATAACACGCTACAAACTGTCATACATTATGGACGATGTACTGACGGTTCGCATTGAGCTTTTCCATGAAATAGCTCCTCTTTGCGAGATGATAGAAAATCCACGTCTGGATATGCATTCACTCTCGCATAATCAGAATCTGAATATCCCACCATGTGGAGTGAATTAGATCTTCTATATATCATCATGAGGCCTTTCGTTCCTTGCAAATAATGCAAGACTTTCTTTACTAATTCCAGTGTTCTATTCCAGAATTGCTCTGGAATCTGCCAAGTAAAACCCGGTAATAAATGCCAAGTCAGGGCGCGTACATACTTGAGCATGTTGCAAGCTTCCGACAGCTGAAGCATATGGAACCACTTTCACTTTATCGATTGAGCTCATATTGGTTCCTGGGGCATTTAAAATCCCCATATCTGTCGCCCTTGACTATAGGAAGCAGGTGAGGGACTACATTTGTGCATACTAAATTTCTTTAAGATCTTTTCCATGTATGCCTTTTGTGACAGTCATTATACCCGTTTTCTTCTATCTCAGGTGAATCTCGATCCCTAGAACGAACGAGGCTTCGTCAAGATCTTTCATATCAAGTTTTGAGGACAAAACTTCTTTGTCTCCTGTACTAGACTGACATCACTACTAGCAAGTAAGATATCATCACATATAGGACAAGGAAGATAAACTTCCCATTCTTAAACTTTGCATAGACACAATTGTCCTCTACATTCTCTTTTAAAACCCAAAATTCTTTATTGACTGATCAAACTTCAAGTACCACTGTCTTGAAGCTTGCTTTAAGTCCATAAATGGATTTCTTTAGGCGGCATCCCATTCGTTCTTTTCCTTCCATGACAAAACCTTTCGGTTGTGCCATGTAAACATTTTCCTCCAAGTCTCCGTTGAGAAATGCCGTCTTTACATCCATCTGATGTAATTCTCAATCGTAATGTGCCACTAATGCCATTATGATTCTGAAGGAAACTTTACATGAGACTGGAGAAAAGGTCTCATTATAATCAATCCCTTCTCTTTGCATAAAGCCTTTCGCCACAAGTCACACTTTATATGTCTCTATATTCCCTTGAGAGTCATGTTTAGTCTTGTAGACCCATTTATAGCCTACTGTTTTGACTCCTTTAGGAATTATTTCCAAATCCCAAACTTTATTGACATTCATCGATTTCATTTCATCTTCTATGGCCTCAAGCCACTTTGATGAATGATCACTTCTCATGGCTTCTTCAAATGAGGTGGGATCATCCTCCATTTCAAATTTCTTAGTGTTATACACTTCATAATCAGCATAAATAGCTGATTTTGACCTTCTAGGGGCCTCCACATTTAGCACATCTACTGTTTGAGGTTGTTGTCGCTCCCCCTTATATGTGGCAATAGGTTCTATAGAATCCTAAAGAACAGGTTCCTCATCGTCATTCATTGTTGCCACAGGTGGGATAACAACAGATGCTGGCACCACAGTATCTAGCACTGTCGGTGTAGCTACAGCAGGTAGTGAGAAAAATGGCTCATGAATCATTGGAGTGGGCGCATACACCCGCTTCACTTCAAGGACAATTTCTCGAGCTACCAAGCTCCCCCTCATCTTTTCATCCTCTAGGAAAACAACGTGTCTCATTTCCACAAACTTTGTATGTCTCTCTGGACAGTGGAAAACGAAAACCTTTTGACTTTTCTGTGTTGCCAATGAAATGGCACCTTACTATTTTGGGATCTAACTTCCCAATGTTTGGGTTAAATACTTTAGCCTCAGCAGGGCTCCCCCCCACACACGCAAGTGGTTTAGTGAGGGTACACTTTCTGTCCACAACTCATACGGTGTTTTGGACACCGATTTACTTGGTACTCTTTTGAAAATATGAATGGGGTTTTTAACGCCTCCATCCACAGGCTCAACTGTAAGGTGGAGTAACATATCATACTGCCCACCATATCCATCAGGGTACGATTGATTCTTTTAGCTACTTTATTCTGCTGAGGTTCACCCGGTATAGAATACTGGGCTACTATGCCATTCTTTTAGGGTATGCCGACCGCAGTACTCCCCCATGGTCATACCTGACTATCTTAATCTTTAATATCTTGAATTTATCCAGTACATCATTTCTTTCTTTGATTGGATAAATATAGCCATAATGGGAGTACTTATATGTGAATATTACTGAACGAATCATAACCATCCACACTCTTTACAGGAAAGTTGATCACAGATGTCTGTGTGAATAATCTATAAAATTCCTACGCTTCATTTGTCATCTTTCTTAATCTTCTTTACATACTTTTCTTTTATGCATTTCCTGCATTGAACTTAATCTGAGAGCTCTAATGGAGGAAGAATATCATTCTTAACTTGTCTTTCTATTCTCCCCCTCGAAATATGGCCTAAACGATAGTGTCATAATTTCGACAACACATCGTGAGCTCTCTTATGCCACCTTTTCCAGATTAACACTCTGTGACCAGCTGCTTTATCAGCTAAGTGGCATATGTCTTTGAAGAGCCAATGAACTAACTCTTTATTCTATCAAGGTACTCGGTGACCGTGTCATATTCTGGGATTGAGTCCACAATTACAGGTTCAATCATGTTCTTTATCATAGCCAAACATTTCTTGTTTGCAGTGACCCACTTCCTATGCTCAAAAGCCATAGGATATCTTTTGGGATTCAAAATCCCTTTCTTTAGTTGCCCAAGTGGCATCATTCTCTTTTTGTCTCCCTCACCGGTGCCACAATCTCAGTGGAACACGGTGAGGTGACTACCCAGTCCACCTTAGACAAGATGAAAACCAGGTCAAAACTTTTCTTAACATAAAAATAACACCATTTGCATGCCTTGATTCCAACGTTGGTCAAAATCAAAACATACAATTATTCTTATACACTAATTCTACATCACCGTTGGGCAGAAATAGAATTAATGCATAAATCTTTAACTTTCACAACTGTTCTTACACACTAATTCTACATCACCGTTGGGCAGAAGTAGAATTAATGCATAAATCATTAAAATTAACATCTATTCTTATACACTAATTCTACATCACCGTTGGGCAGAAGTAGAATTAATGCATAAATCATTAACATTACGATATTGTTATTAACAACGTTGGTCAGAAAACAACAACATCATAATCATATCTAAACTCTTTTTCTCCAATTAAATACCATATTGATTCAAAATAACTGGAGAATCAATATTTTCTTTAGCAGCGGAAAAAATCTCTTTTTTCTCCAATTAAATACCACGTTGGTACAAATTAACTGGAGAATAAACAATTTCTCTAGCTGTGGAAAAACTTCTCCTTTTCTTGAATTTTACCCACAGGAAAAAATTATATTTTCTATTTCCTTTAATCCATTAATAAATTTCCAGGAAATAAACATTTACTGGAAAAACTTTTCTTTTCTCCAGTTAAATATCATGTCGGTTCAAAATCACTGGAGAATATACTTTTTCTTTAGCAGCGAAAAACTTATGCTCAATTTCTTGAATTTTACCCACAGGGAAAAATTACTTTTCTATTTTCCTTTTGAGCCTATTTGCATTTTCAATTTTCCAGGAAAACTAGAAAAAATCGAAAACTGGCTCATTCTTTACTCTCGGCGGCCCAAAACCGGCAAAAGCCAGCTCGGCCCAGCTCACCGCGCGCGCGCAGGCCGCACCCAGGCCGCAACCTAGGCTTGGGCCGGCAAAGCCGCGCCGGTGCGCTCGCCCGCCTGGGCCGCGGGTCGGCCCGATCATTTGCAGCCGTTCAATCTGATCGGACGGCCGAGCGTTCGTTTCGGGCGGTATAACAACCGTCGCCGCGGCTGTGAGTCCCAGAACCCTAGCTCATTTCGGCGTTTGCTTTCTCTCTCTTCTTCGCCGCTCTCTCCTCTCTCTACCTTGCTCTCTCTTCTCAGCCGAGCACAACCGAGTGAGCGAAGGCGTCCATGGCACCGCCACCGGCCCCCTCGCCGGCGTGCCGCTCCCCACCGGGTGAGCGCGTCGTCGAGCGGCCTGGCCGTGGTGACCCCTTTGCTAAGCCCGGCTCGGTCTTCTTCTCCCACGCCGGCGAAGGGCCGGCTCGGCTCTTCTTCTCCCGCGCCGACGAAGGGACATCCCGACGCACGGCGAGGTAGATCCACCCCTTCCCCCTTCGGATATGTATTTGTTGTTCTTCCTTTTCTTTTCGAGTTCATCCGAATGGGAAACTAGGGTTAGGGTTAGGGTTCTGACCCTTCTTTTTCTCTTCTTCCCCAATCGGATCTAGGGGTTCCTTTCTTTTTCCCCTTCGGATTTGAGCGGGTCTAGGCCGAACCCCTCTTTCTTTGTTTTTCTTTTTGGTGCTCGGATTGAACCGATTTGGATTTCTTTTTTTTTTTCGGGTTTCATCTGAATCCTCTCGTGGGTTAGGGTTTGAGTGCCGAGGGCCCTTCCTTTTCTTCTTCCCCAAGCTGTTTGCGCGGGTTAGTTCATCCGAAACGGGTTCACTGTTCTTCCCCTCCACCCAGTTAGGGTTCGGGTTCGGAACTTTTCTTTTCTTCTTTCCTCAGATCCAAACTGGATCTGTTCGGTTCTTTTCTCTTCTTCTTCCTCGAGCTTTCTGCGCGGGTTAGGGTTAGGGTTCTTGAGATCCTAATCCTCTTTCTTTACTTCTTCTCTGATCCGAACACGGATCTGTTCTTTCTCCCCCCCCCCGGGCGGTGGTGGTGGTGACCGGGTTCTAGTGACATCCGCCACCCCGGTCCCTTTTCTTTGCTTTTACCCGGTTAGGGTTAGGATTACACAGAGGCAACCTGTGCTCTGGATACCATTGTTAGGATCGATGATGTGTGTACCTCTCTGTGTAACCCATAGATCGGGGTAGACCTCTCCTTTAGGGCTTCTCTACTCGCCCTGGCTCAGTAGCACCGCAGCAACGTAGGAGACGCCGGTGCCGCGGTGTAGAAGGCGTGCAGCGCGGTGGAGACGATCACCAGTGGCGCTGTGGAGACCCTGCAGAGGGAGCGACGCGGTGGCGGGGCACATCCCGTCGCTTGGCAGCACGACCTTTGATCGGATTAGGGTTTTCTGTAGATGGGAATGGTGGCTCCAGTGAACCTCGTGAACGAGCCCCGATCCCTACCTTCTCTATTTGTATGTGCTGTGCGACAGGGGTCCACCAACCAGTTAGGGTTGGGCTCCCCCGATCAAGGAGCAGAGGGAAGGGTCCAATAAGCTGTTGGTGGAGATCAACTAACGAGCTTGTGTATGGCCTTGACCATACACTGCTAGATGAAGCTATAGGCACACGTTTCTCCACGCTTCCTTCCTGTTGCTTTCTACTGCAGGCAGCATATGCCGCCGGACAGGCATGTCCAGATTCCAGAAGCAGTTCATCGTGAGCATTGAGCACGGATCACTGCATGGTGAGGCCATGAGTTTTTTTTTTTAGGCACACGTTTCTCCACGCTTCCTTCCTGTTGCTTTCTACTGCAGGTAGCATATGCCACCGGACAGGCATGTCCAGATTCCAGAAGCAGTTCATCGTGAGCATTGAGCACGGATCAGCATGGTGAGGCCATGAGGGTTTTTTTTTTTTTTTTTTTTTTGGGTGAGGCCATGAGTGCATGGCACCATGCAGAGTAGTCATCAGTCATGCAGATCGATCAAGCCCAAACCCAGCACCAAGAAATCATAAAAATGCGAACGGCACCGAAACCATTGGACGAGCGAGTGCAAAAAATCGGGCCTGATGCGCCTTCGGTAGTTTTGTGCTCAGAATAATGCCGATTCGATCCACCTATTGGGCAGCGTAGCTGGACGCGACTGCGTGACGCCGCCTCGCTATAAATATGTGAAACCTCGGACATGGAAATCTCAGCAGGGTAGATGGAGCCGGCAAGAACAGACGTAGAAGATAGGCAAAGCTGCGGTGTGTCTGATATGCGGGGCCCATGCATTACCGGGTGGGTCTCCTCTGGCAGTAACTTGGCTGGTCGATGACCTGCGTGAAGACACTGCCAAAGGAGATTTGCCCAGCAATGCAGTTTTGAGTCCCCGTAAGATCTCATGTGTGTGTGTTTCGATAATAATGCTACAGGACGTCCGACATCAGCGACTCTCTTCGGACGGACGCGTGGTGTGGCGTACCACAACTTTGACTTCCTCCGTCTCTTATTCTTATCCAGACACCACTCGCTCACTCCGCTCGGCCTTCTCCCACCGCGCCCTGACCCTGCCCGCTCCCGCGCCGTTGCGCGCCCCACTTGCACCGCTCACTCCTTGCTCCTCTCCCCCGCCTGTGGCGCGCCCCACCAGCACCTTGCTCCTTGCTTTGGCCGTGCGCCGCGCCGCCCGCTAGACTGAGCCAAGGCCGGTGCTGGTGGCATTGGCTGGTGGTGGTGCTCACGCGCACCGCTGGTGCTGGGTGCTGGTGGTGCTCGTGCGCCGCCGCTCACCTCCGGCTCCGACCCCGACGGCGGTAATCGACCGGCCCAGGCTTTCCCCTCCCTATGTTGCAAATGTATATTTCAGGTGTTTCAATCGTTTCAAGGGTATGTTGCAGTTGTTTTTTATAGATGTTGCAAAAGTAGATCGGGGATGTTGCACATATTGCATTTGTTGCAAGTGTTTCAGAGGCATGTTGCAAGCGCTTGTTCAAAATGTTTTATCTGTTCCAGAGGTATGTTGCAAGCATTTTAATCCGGATATTTGCACATGTTTTACACATATGTTACAACATGTTCTATATGTTTTATCTATTTTAGACGTATGTTGCAAGTATTCTATCTGGATGTTGCATATGTTACAATAACTATGTTGTAAGTGTATGTTCTAAATGTTTCATCTGTTTCAGTCGTATGTTGCAATTGTTTCATCTGAGTGTTGCAAAAGTAGATCTCAATGTAAGGCTGTTTAGCGAGGAAGAGAGCTACTGCGAGAGCCATGGTGGCGTCGGCTGTAAGCTGGTGGCAACGCTCCACCGAAGGACGCGCAAGCGTCCGCGCTGGCGCATGCGGCCCGTTGCTGTACGACATGCTACCTCCGCCGGAGGTCCTGGAGTAGAAGCTTGTGTCATCTCCTCGCGCGACGGAGATGTAGACCCTGGCTATGGAGGTGACGCGGGCGCGAAGAGATTGAGACCCCTGCGGACGCGGTGAGCGAGCGGGCTCCACTATTACGTGGGCGCAACGAACACTCTATTACGTGGGGACAGGACAGAGTGCGACGGAGCTGCATCCGGACGTGGCCTGGGGCCGAACGTCCGGGCACTAGTTATTCCCTTTTTTTTTCTTAGTTTGTATTCCTGATTCTGCGTGCTGTTTTTAGCGTACTACTAGATGCGCCAGTTACATAATTTGCCGTGTATTGCATGCATGATGCAGACATGGCATTGCCCACGTAAGCATAGCGTTTACCCATGTGGTGCTGCTGGCATGCAAATATGGATATAGGCCTCGCTAGTGTCGTCACTAACTGTCACCACTCGACAAAGGCGTGGTGTGACTGGTGAGTGACACACGTACTTCCTGTCTTAACAACGATGCATGGTTGCCAAACTTAGGTGAAATTAGTTAAGTTATTACATCCCACTTAGTGTAACACATGCTTAGTTAACATTCACACCAGAGCGGATCGGAAAGTCGATTGATATGATAAGTTCATAAATACATCTCGTGTTTTATGCCACCACCACGAGTTATGCCTCTCCCTGTCAACTCTCTATTCTCAATCGACAGGGTCACTCCCCGGCCTCAACGCGGGAGCTCGGCTGCAAAGAAGCTAAAGTGATTTACCGACAAGATCCTGCGTAAGGCGCCATCGCCGCCACTGCCTCAGCCGGTGGTGGAGGCACAACCAAAATTACCGATACGCAACAGGAGGATCGTCGCTCAGCCACTTTCACGCGTCCCGGCTTCTAAGCAGGGGGAGGTGCTGGTGATGAAGTGGATGGGATTCCTCGACGGACCGGAGAAGCCTTCCACGGCAACCAAGAACGTCTACGTCTCTACGACAATATCTTCGTCAACTAGCTCAACCCCTCACATGCTGATGCAATGCAAGAGCTCTTCCCGAACCCACAAGGAGGGCGGATGAGGCGCCGCGCAAACCAGCGTGTCTGATCGCTGATGTTGGCTAGGTAGTTTTTTTTAGCGAGTAATAGCCCATGATCCCCTTCTGCTAGGAGGGCAGAACCGATTGTATAACATAAAACCCCCCTAGTGTGCCATGTTTGTGGCACGTCGTTGTATCTTTCACTATTTCTTGATCTTAATATAAATATGCGCAAACTTTTTGCATATTCGAGAAAAAATCGACAGGGTCAAGAGCATAGAAGTAGCCATACATGGGGGGCATCTCCTACATCCAATGTAGCACTATGCCCTACACAATTGTACTTCGTAGGATTTACGTGATATTACTCAAATAATATGCATTATGGCTTTAGCAAAGTAAACAAGTTAGGTTTCCTTAAACATTTTGTGCATAATGGAAAGATTCACCTAACCAACTATCATACGAGTAAATAGTGTCATGAATAAAAACATGAGGGTGGACCTCGATCTTCACGAGTCCTTTCATGGTAAGTCTATTGTGATGCTAGAAATTAGGAACATACTCATAACTGAGATTGTGATATTTCGAAATGATTAAAGGTGTCCTTGCAGGGGTGCATAATGTTACCCACAAGAGGATAGGGTCACTGCCCATATGACTCATCTAAAGCAATCAACTCCTAACTCGCAAAGTCGCAAGACCATGTATGGGGCTGACGCCTGCCCAATGCCACAGGGAAGCCGGCGACCAAAGCCCATGAACAGTGCCGTAACTATAATGGTCCTAAGGTATCAAAATTCCTTGTCGGGTAAACAATGAGAAAGCCATCATATGCATCCATAAGTATTTTAAGCAATCAATTAAGAAGTAAACAATCAACACTTCAAGGTATGGAGGTGAACAAGTCATAGCCCTACATACGTCAACATGCATCTCGAGTAACATAAACAAGTTATGCAACAACATTACTTCTTAGGTCTTAGGCTACAGGGTGCTAGTCGACATATAGACTGCCCATCTAATTAGCCAGACTATCCGGATACTTAAGTCGGACCGTTCGTCTGAGGGGTTAGATTGTCCCTCAAGAACATGTGTGCTTGAGACTTGAGTGGGTTTGTGAGGACCGTCCAGTACTAACTGTCGGGGACCAATACTAGGGTATCCGAAGAGGAGGAGCTAATAACCATCAACATTGATTCATCTGAGCAGTCAAGAACGCGACTATGGCTCGAACCAACCCCAGGCGCGTAAGCTCCGCCTCGCCCGACCTCTGGGAGCGAACTCCGTCTCACCCGACCTCTGGGGGAGGGCTCCGCCTCGCCCGACCCCGAGGCCACGGGCTCCGCCTCGCCCGACCTCTAGGGGTGAACTCCGCCTCGCCCGACCCCGAGGCCACGGGCTCCGCCTCGCCCGGCCCCTGGGAGAGGGCTCCGCCTCACCCGACCCTTGGGTTTGCGCTCTGCCTCGCCCGACCCTAAGGCCGCGGGCTTCGTCTCGCCCGACCGTTGGGTTTGCGCTCCGCCTTGCCTAGCCCCTGGGGGAGGGCTCCGCCTCGCCCGACCCCGTGGCCGCGGGCTCCGCCTCGTCCGGCCCTTGGGTTCGTGCTCCGCCTCGTCCGACCCCGAGGCCATAGGCTCCGCCTCGTCCGACCTCTGGGGGCAGGCTCCGCTTCATCTGACCTCTGGGGCAGGCTCCGCCTCGCCCGACCCTGAGGCAGCGGGCTTCGCCTCGCCCGACCTCTGAGGGCAGACTCCGCCTCGTCCGACCCCTCGTGTGAGGGCTTCGTCTCGCTCGATGGAGTTCCATACCGCCACCAACCACTCCAGATCCAGACATATGGGCCTGGGTCAAAACTTTGACACTAGAGAAAAGACTGGCACGCCTCAATGTAATCCGCGGCCACGATAGTCCATACCTGAGGATTCACATCAAGAATAGTGTTGAGTGTACCGGTACTGTTTTGCCTAACCCTCGTACGAACACTGACAGGCGCGTCAGTTCATCTCGACGTCTGTCAAGACGGAGTGGAGCACCATGACCGGCAGATGATGCCTGCGCATGGCGCCAGTGACGGACGGGGCCACGACGTGGAGTTGCCCCTGTTGACATCTACAGGGTTGGCGGGACCCACATGAAGGAGAAGAAGGACCCGACGATCCTGAAGGACTTCTTCTCCTTCTCATTCTTCTCTTTTCCTCCGCTGTAACCCGTGCTTTCTCTTGGCCTATAAAAGGAAAAGCAGTGCGTCCCATAAAGGGCATGTGATGACCGATCGGATTCAAGCAAAAAAACCCATCGAACCCCGAACCGATCACACAACTAAGTAGCAATCGAGCTCTCAGCACCCGTTCACTCCTTTCACTAGAGACTTGGGACATGTCCCTCTCTCGCCCGTTTGTAACCCTCTACTATAAACTTTTGGTGCTAGTAACACGAGCAACAACAACGAGCTGGACGTAGGAACATTCTGCCGGAACCAGTATAAAGCTCGTGTCCTCGAAGCACACCATCCGAGTCAGACGCGTAATATTAGAAATTTATTCATCGGTGGTGACTCGAAACATCGACACTAACCATCAGACTGTCCGAGTGGACGTGACTGAGTTATGTTTGGGGTAACTATCTCAGATAGTCAGATGGCATAACCCGTAGGTGAAATTTTGTTAGGTTGTCCCTCTAAACGGGCGTATCGTCTGCCTAAACCAATTTGCAGACAAGGTGCTTCTCTGGTGTTGTCTTCGTAGAAGATTTCACAAGACCATTATTACCTAGTTTTCGACTTTTCCGGAAATATATTAGCGGATGAATTAGTCATCGTCGTTCTTGTTTCTTTAGTCCTCTCAATAACATATTGTGGAAGAATATACATTCTCATGATTAGTATCCAAACACTGAATATGCATCCAAAATATAAACTCGGTTATGAGTACGTAGTTGTGAGAAGCATAATTTTGCATTGGATTAGAAGGATCCATTATTCAAAAATTCTAATTCATTTCTTCTTCAAATATTTACTTGTGGCATATCTAATCCATATTTATCTGCTGATTTATCTTACAAAGAAAGGACAAAGAAAAGAGTCTTTCTTATGGAAAGGCATATTATTGTATATTTTTAGGGATAAAAAATCGTAACATACTAGTTATGGACCGTCTGTCCGACTAGGTCAGATGGTCTGTCTGGGTATGACGACATGAAAACAACCCTCTCTAGAATGGAGAGAATATCCATGTATCGTCCGTCTATGCTTGCATACTATCCCTAGTACGTGATCCTAGGCGATCTGCTGGCTAGGCCATGCATTTGTGGATTGGATGTGGGATCTGTGCAGAGGTGATTAGTCTTTGCTGGTCAGGTTCTACTCTAGCGGTCCGTCTGTGCATGCTGGCCGACTGTCTGCTAGGTTGTACTTTACCATCCGTGAAAGGGAGAAGAGTGAGAGGGAGGAAGGGATAGAAAAAAAGACGTACGTTGCAAGTGAGGGACGGCGGACCAAAGAAATTATTGTACTCCTCACATTTTGCCAAGTTTGGTGATGCACCCCAATCAATTACCTTCTCAAACACGACGCAATGTAGAATTGCCAACCCATGTGTGTACACGTACATATATACTAGCCTAAAGCGAGTACACGTGCAAGCTGGCTACAAACATGATTATATAGGCGGTAATTCTTGGTATAGGGCATCCGTCCGTGTCGGACGCTCTAGATGGTGAGCCACCCGTGCCAGCCCAACGACCACCCTTTTTATGTGCTCATCCACTCGTCTCCAGCCGTTCTAAAAAAACTCACCTCACAGCAGCGCTACGACAGGTCTCCGCGAGACCGCGACTACGCTCCGCCGCGCCTGCGCCACCTCGGCGACCGCGCTCTCCACCGCGCCTCTGCTCCGCTAGGTGGCATCTCCACTGCGCCAGAGTCCAGCAGCCCGTCTTCCTCCCTCTCCACCACGCCTCTCGCCCGCTACGGCCTTCTCCACCAGACCTGCCGTGGCCTTCTCCACCAGAACGGTGAGCTCTACATCGGTGAACTCCACGCGTCGACGAGCCTCCATTCCGAAATAGCAAGGAGATATTGCGCTGGAAGCGCATGTTGCAAGCTTATGTTTTCAAGTGATGTTTCAGAGGTACGTTGCAAGTGTTTTATGTGGATGTTGCAAAAGTAGATCGGGATGTTGCATACGTTGCAAGTGTTTCAGAGGCATGTTGCAAGAGTTTGTTCAAAATGTTTCATCTAGTTTCAGGCGTATGTTGCAAGCATTTCGATCTGGATATTGCATATGTTTCACACATATATGTCGCAAGAGTATGTTCGAAATGTTTCACTCGTTTCAGTCATATGTTCCAATAAGTGTTTTCATGTTGAAAGTTGCAAGTACTTTATTTAGGATATTGCATATGTTTCACACACATGCTTCAAGTGTATGTTCCAAATATTTCATCTGCTTCAGACACATGTTGCATCCAAGTGTTTCATATTTCAAAGGTAGAGAGTCATGAGGGCACGGCCTCGAGCACCAGGGTATGGGGCGCGGCGAGCCAGGGCCGGTGATGGGGCATGCTGGGGCTGGCGATCTAGGTGTGCGGCGCACCTAGGGTCGTGCGGACAGGGGCGCTGCTCAGTCTA